>NC_090923.1:26715211-27015882 GCF_040938575.1 Ambystoma mexicanum | reverse complement strand
TGTGGGGGATAAGCTGGAGCTTAAATATCTTATAGAACCTCTGGGAGAATCCGTCTGGGCCCGGGGCCCGCGATTTGAGGGCCTTGATGGCTCCGTCAACTTCTTCATCTGTTATTGGGGCTTCCAACTGCTCTCGTGTGGAGTCCGGGAGACGCGTTAGGGCTGCGTTCCGCAGGTATGCCTCCTGCTTCGACCGATCTCGGGGGGGTGCTGTCATGACCTGGGTTAAGTGGTCCGAGGCTAGTTGTAGTTTCGTCTGTTCGGAGTGATGTATCACCCCCTGTGGGTCCCGGAGCCCTATGATCGTGTTGGTCCGTCTTGTTTTAGCCAGCTTGGCCACCAGCAATTTGTTGGCCTTGTTACTTTTAGCATAGTAGAATTGTTTGGTCTTCGCCAAAAGTTGCGCAGTGTGTTCTGCATAGTGGGCCTCCAGTTTCTTCCTGGCCGAGCGAAGCGCTCTCTGTATCTTAGGAGACCAGCCCCTCTTTTTCTGGGCTTCCTCAGCTGCTCGCAAGTCCTCTTCCAGGGATAGCCGGACTTGTTTCCGGTTTCGATGGTAAGCTACGCCTTGAGCTATCAAGGATCCCCTAACTACAGCCTTCATTGTATCCCAGTTATTGGCTAGGGAGGTGTCTGCGGCTGGGTTCTCCTCAAAGAAGTTCTTGATGGTGGTGGTTATACTGTCTCTGATTGACATATCATTGAGGATTGGGTCATAGAGCGCCCATCTGCGTGCCGCCTTGGCGTGGGTGTTCTGAATGCTTAGTTCCATTATTATCGGAGCATGGTCCGACAAAATTCGCTGGCCTATCGACACCTCATTAGCGAGGGCGAGAGTTTGGGGAGAAGATAGAAGGAGGTCGATTCTGGAATAAGTTCTGTGAACGCCCGAGAAGAAAGAGTAGTCTTTCTCGGTGGGGTGAAGCACCCGCCATGTGTCCACCACCTCCAGGGTTCTGAAGAGCCGCAGCAGACTGAGGGCCTGACCGAACTCGCCAAGGGCAGGGGGGTTGGATTTGTCCTTAGTGGGGTCTGGAACCCCATTGAAGTCCCCTCCGATTATTGTCTGACCTTCCGCAAAACTTAAGAGGGAGGAGCCCAGGGAATCATAGAAAGTTGCCTGTCCCGAGTTGGGTGCATATGCCGATACCAAGGTATAGAGGTCCCCCAGCAGGAGGCACTTGATGGCCACGAAGCGGCCCTCCGGGCACATCATGGAGTCCAAAATCTGGGGGCGCAGGTCCTTCCGAAACAAAATTGCTGTGCCCCCCCTTTTGGAGTTCCCTGAGGCGAAGAACTGGCGTGGATACATGCTAGAACGGAGCCGGCCAAAGTCTGCCGGGAGGAGATGAGTCTCTTGAAGGAACACCACACCGGCCTCCTCATCTTGTAGCTTCTGGAGAATCGATTTGCGCTTGGGGGGAGAGTTGAGTCCGTTAACATTCCAGGAAAGGCATCTCAGCGTCTGGTGTTCCGGGATCGGGGAGCTAGAGATCCCTTGCTTGGGGTATGGAGGGGGGACTCCAGGTTGTCCATTAGCTGCCATCGTGAAGAGGGTGTAGAAGTGGTCTGTACCGCACTTGCAATTTTAACAGGGGCCCCCAACGGGAGGCCAACTTTTTAACTAGAGGGGTGGGAAACATTGTGGGTGTAACCCCACCCCAGGCCAACAGGGCCAATTGTGACTGGCAAAGTAACATTTGCATCCAAGGACTCTAAAATGAAACGGACCTTGGAGGGGGGCATAGGCCGTGAAGGAAGCCCGCCGCGCCGGGCGAACGTAGGACTGTGTTGGGCCGGAGTTACTGTTTCTGAATTTAGCTAAAAGAGCGTTGGGCGTCCGGGACGCCGGAGGAGCGGAGGACATCTATGGCCGCTCGGGTTATCTTCTCCTGTTTCGGGAGGCCCTGGACCATGGAGGACGCCCGGGTTGGGGAGGGAGGGCCGACGTAGGGCTCCCCGAGGCTTCCAAGTCTGGGGCGATAGTTCCCTCCGGGGCGGAGGATGTCTGCATGATTTTAGCGGCATCATCCAAATGGGATATTCTCCGGAGGGAGCCATTATAAGAAAATTGCAGCGCTGTGGGGAAGAGCCATCTGTATTTGACTTTCCGCTCTTGGAGGAAGAGGGTTAAAGGTCGGAGAGCCCTTCTCTTCTGAAGGGTTGAGAGGGAGAGATCCTGATAAATTTGAAGAGGGTGACCTTGAAAGGAGAGATCATCTCCGGACCGACTGATAGCAGAGATAGCTTCTTTTGTGGAGAAATAGTGAACTCTTGTTATGACATCCGGGGGCTGGTCGGTATCTACTCCCCGACGCGGACGCAGTCTGTGAGTCCGATCCAGCAGCAGTTGGGATTTATCTAGATGTGGGAGGAGGATTTGGAAGAGGTCTCCTATGTAGCCTGCAAGATTTTGGTCGGGGACTGAGGACGGAACTCCCCGGATTCGGAGGTTATTCCGACGAGCTCTGTTTTCCAGGTCCTCTTGTTTGTATTCGAGGATCTCGCACCTGTCTTGGAGGGCTCTCACTGTTTGCTGAATATCTCCCATGGCAGCTGTTTGGTCTTGGGAGCGGTCCTCGATCTCACTCAGTCTTTGCTCCACCTCGGTCACCCTGTGGTCCGTTTGTTCCAATTTGGAGGTGAGTTCCGACATGCAGGACCGAAACTCGGCTTTAATGTCTGCCATAAACGCCAGTAGATCACCTCTGGTAGCTGGGGTGTCACCCCCTTCCTGGGAGATCATTGGGGTGGGAGTAACTGAGTCCGGTTTTTTTCCCCTGTCAGGAGCGGTGAGCATGGTAGCAATGTCCACGTTTTTAATAGCTTTCGACTGTCTCGACATGTTGGCGAATCGTGGGTGGGGAGATGGATTGGAAGGCCCCCCCTGTGGATGAGCGTCAAGGCTTCTGACTGAGGAAAGGGAATGCTGATTCCAAGCTAGGCCGGTGCACAGTGGCTTCAGATAAAGAGGTGAGCTCTCCAAATCTTGGTGGTAGACAAATGTGTGGGGCGTAAGTCCCAGTGGGCAGGTGGACTGATGTGCGCCCACTTAAGGACTAGACCAGAGAGAGCAGAGCGGGTGATGCAATGGGCCGGGGCGCCCCAGGAGACACGCCGTCGGGTCGCTTCTGAGGCCAAAGGGGGGCCAGGGGTAGCCCGGGATGGAAATGCGGGCAGCGCTGATCAGGCTCTTCTCCGAGCTCGTAGCTGTGGGTCACTCACCGTGGCCCGGCCTGGACCGCTCCTCCTCCCTGGACCCAGGCTTGGATTCCCTGGTGGGGATGGTAGCGGGAGGGGACCTCCAGGTCTCGGGCCTGAGCGGCGGCCCCAGATGATGATATGGGCCGGGGCGCCCCAGGAGTGCGGCGTATGGTGTCCGGAGCTCCGAGTCCTGGGCAGCGAGGGGCGGAGGCAGGGGCCCGCCGGAGGGCAAAGGAGGGGGGGGTAGTGATGGCGTGGCCCCCACCCCAGGCGCCACGGCAGGTCCGGAGGGCCCCTCCCGTGTGGCCCGGGTCCTCACCCCCAGCAGCCCCTACCTGATGGGCGCCGTCCGCGCCTTCCCTCGTCAGGCGGTCGCGTGCAGGTCCAGATCGGCAGTGCGGGAAGCGGGGGCCACCGAAGGAGAAGTCCGGGGGTCTGGTGTCGCTCCGCCCGGGCGCTCAAAGAGCTGAGCCGCGTCTGGATGCGGCCTCAGGAAGCACTCCCCGCCCTCCCGGGCCGAGAGACGAGCACGGCCGCCATCTTGGGAAGTCGTCGCTAAGGAAGGCCCTGGGGGCCGGAGCGGATATCTTCGTCCCCGTCGGGCGTCACGGGCCCAGCTTCAGCCTGCATGGGCCCCAGGTCCTCCGACGTCCTTGGGATCAGCTGGGCTCCAGTACCGAGGTGTGAAGCCGCATTAGGGGCCCAGAAGCGGCGGGCTTCGCACGGCGGGCCTCAGGGGAGCAGCCACATCGCTGGCGCTCCAAGCCACGCCCCTTCCCATGTAGTGTATTTAAGCCCTGGCCATTTTTGCTTCAGCGTGTTGCTATTTTTGCCACCTTTCCTCTCTTACTCTGTGTACCCCTGACATGGGGGGGGCTCCTCTGCTCTCTTTTTCTCTTTGCCTCGGTTGCGTGCTACTTTTTGAGCCGCTCTTCCCCTCTCCTTTCTTCCAGGTCTCTCTGCCATCATCCGGATTCTTTGCTTACCTCGCTGGCCTGCCTCTCTTCTTTCCTCGGTACGCCACTTCTGAGTGTCCTGTACGCTCGGTGCCTTTGTGGTGTTAAGTTCGATTTCGATCCATTGGAGCCCACATTTCCTTCCGGTACTCTTCCCAACGGTCTACACTCCGGAGACTCATTCTACAAGTGTGGTTTTTTTCGGCCAGTATCGGCTTTTCCCCCAGCCGTCTCCTGTCAGAGAGGGTTCACAGGAAAGCCGAGTCTGAGGCTTCACTGTGGATCCCTTCCAGGAGAGATCTTCTCTTCGCAAGAAGACCGATTACAGCACTCGTCGACCCAGATTACCGCCTCCAAGTGAATCAGGTGAGGAGGAGGAGGGAGAAGAATTTGAACCTGGGGAAGATAAGGAAACTTAACACGCTGTCCCGTTTCCAAGAATCTGAAAGAAGAAGGAAAGAAGAAGTCAGATTGCTGCTGAAGCTCTGCGCTTTTATACTTGCATCTAAAGCGAGCATGTGCTGTAAAACCATTCCGCTGCACTTCAGCTGGTTCCGCCTGAAGCGCTGACTTTTCGGGTCGCTCCCGCTCTGCTTTTCTTCAGCCGCCGCTCACCATCCCGCTCCACTGCAACTCCTGAGACCTGCAAAAAAGTCGAAAGAACAGAACAAACAGGTCAGAACTTTGACACTTATCACCTGTTTAAATTCCATCAAACTTTACAAACTTACCGGAACAATCTGCACACCCGAACCCAGTGAAGCAACTGGCAGGCCGTAAAACCATACTTACCAGTGCCGGACACAGTGACTTCAACTGTGTTCCCCACCGCTCCAGCAGCACAGAGGAACCAGTGCTGTAACTGGCTCCCGGACTCTAATCCTGGAGAGTGAAATACAGCGGCCAATTCGCTGTAACCCGACATCAGCCCATCCACGGCAGAGGCAGCAACGACTGCAAATTAACCCTGCACAGAGTGAAACTAAGGACCAAAGCGCCCCTGCAGATGTAGGATGGAGAGACCACCATATTAGACTACAAGTTGAGCCATCCTTTTCTAGCACCACCACCACAGCATTCCAGCATTTAGGGGGTGAAAGGGGTGGAGGGTTTCCAAGGTTTTTCTCCGGTATTACCCTCAACCTATTACTCTCTTTGTAGGTAGTCTCCCCATCACCCTGGGTGGAGTAGAAATCCGAACTGGGACCAGAGGGCTTCATCGCTCTTGCAGAGACTCAGGTGAGCGTGACAGAACACGAAGCTAACCCTAAACCTCTCTGCCTGAACGATGGAAACCTCGGAAGTAGATCAGTTATCCCAATTATTGGGGGAATTACGGGCGGAGGTAGATGCGGCCCGTGCAAGAGACAAATGCATTGAGGTGGGAGCTGCATAGGGACAAGACTGATGAAATCGCCCAACCATTACTACAGAACCAGCCAAGTCTGGCTCCATTGCCAAGTGGGGCTAGGCTAGCACCAACAGCACCCTCTCAATCCGTTACAACAGTACAAGTAGTCATCCCATGCAACGTGCCGTTGGCACCACCGGCAAGGTTCTTAGGAGACCCAAAGAAATTTGGCACCTCATGAACCAGTGTCGCTTAAATTTTCTATGCAAACTGGGATTGTTCCCATCAGATCAATCCAAAGTGGCCTTTGTGGTGTTGTATCTAGGGGGTCATGCCGCAGTCTTGTCGGTGCCATTAGTAAATAGGGACGATCCCTTACTCTGTAATTATGCTGGGTTCCAGAGTGAGCTAGAGAAACTTTTTGCCCACCATGCGCAAGGACAAGCCTTGGATAACGACTTGCTATCCCTCCGGCAGGGTAGTCAAGACCACCTGGCTTACTTGGCAACATTTAATCATCTGGTGGCCGAAGCAAACTGGCCCGAGGAGAAACGAATACCTCTGTTCAACAGGGGCCTACGGGGGGAGGACAATGACGTCCTGGCACAAGTCGTTAATCCCCCGGATGGATGTGCGGAATACATCGATTTAGCCATCCAGCTCAATCATCGATTACAAACCCGGAGAGCCGACCGTGCATGTTCAGAGGGCAGAATGTTTTACGTGTGAACCAAGGAGACGACTGTTCATCAGTCTGCAGAAACACATCCTGAACCTATGCTTCGAAGGGATTGTGTCCTCCGATGTATTCCTTATCTTTGATAATACGTTTCCAGCTTGCTGGCCTCAGAACTTTTTTCTGTACAGGGCGCTGCTCGTCAACGTCCGCTGAGTTGATGTCCTTCGACCCGGCTTCAAAAAATGTCGAGACTGCGGTAAAAAAATGTTGATAACGGATCCACACAGGATCTTCTTGTATTGCTTGGGAGCCGAGCACCATTGTTCGGAGTGTGAGGACTGCATGTCCATGATGGCGAAAGCCTTGAAGGAGCGCAAGGGGAAGCTCGAGAGAGGTAAGTCGGTCAAAACCTCCTCGAAAGTTTCTTTGGCTGAGTGGAGGCATTCGTCTCCTCGCCGTCGAAAACATTCCCATTCTAGATCTCGAAGTAGCGCCCACCATTCGTCGAGATCAAGACACTCAAAGAAGAGACGTTGAAGATCCCCCTTCCTTGTCTTCTGTTTCCCCAGAAAGGGTCTCCTGTCCCACAAAACACAGCTCTCAGGCTGAGTGGGAGGAATTCAGGCAGAAAATGTTTAGCGTCTTCGAGAAAGCGGCCTCGGCCCCCTCGAAGACAGCTGAGGTTGATACCCCGGGTGAAAACCCAAAAATCAAAACGCTGCGAGTCGCAGCACCCGGCGAAACATTCCACCCAAGAGCGCCACGGGCCATCGGGTAAGAAGGCACCGTCTTCGATGCCGTCGTCGAAGATCCCTTCGACGCATGGATCGGCACCATCAACGCCGTTGTCGAAGTGTTCTTCGATGCATCGGTCGATCGACTCGACGCCATCGTCGACGCCGATGAAAGAGAAGACCACGGCTACTCCACAGCCAACGGTGATTCCAAGAGCCTCCGGCACGACGCCCAGACCGTTGTCGACATCCTTGAGTAGGATCCTGATCCCCTCGAGTTCTTCGAGGCCTCTTCCAGTTTTCTCGACGCCGTTCTCGGCACCTTCGAAGCCTGCCACATCGGCGTTGACGACATCAACGTTTTCTCGCTCAATAATGACGAGTTTGGCTCCTTCTGCATTAGAAATGGGTTTTATACCATTTCAGACGTCAGAGTACCCTGGATTATCTTCAATTTATGAAGAAGGGGAAGATTCTGACCAGGAAACCTTCGGGTTGCAGAGGACCACACTAACTGTTTCAGAGGATTTCACCTCTGAGGAAAGAAGGTTGAAAGACCTACAGGAGTCATTACATGAGGCAAGTGGGCTGGACACTTCCCCAGAAATGGATTTTGTTAAGCCAGACCCAGGGGAACATGCCGAAACACCCTATAGAACCCTGATGGCAAGAATTATTGAATTCATGGGTTGGTCTGCGCCTTCGCCTGTTTTTCAACAGGATGACCTGACAGACATATTAGACAAAGGTCCACAGGAGCATCCTGTGGTCCCCTTCCTTACACCCTTACAAAGAAAGATTGCATCTAATTGGGAAACTCCTGAAGTTATCCCTGCTGTTAATAAAAGATTATCAGCCAAGTATAGGGTAGCTGCAGCTGACCCTGAATACTTATCGAAACACCCGACTCCAGAGAGCCTGGTGGTCCAAGCGGCAACTTCATCAAGCAGCAGGACCGCTTACCCTACTGTCCCACAGGATAGAGATGACAAGAGGTCTGATTGTATGGCAAAGAAAGTCTTCTCTGCTTGTAGTATGGCGTTGAAGTCCATCAACGCCACCTGTACGCTCGCCAGATTCAGTCACAAACTGTGGGAGTGTGCTTCATCAGCAGCTGACTGCATACCCGAAGGAGAGGAAAAGGAAGCCTTCCTTAACATTATTAAAGATGGCAAAGATGCCATGTGCGAGTGACTTCAAACTGGCATCGATTCCGCTGACAGTATCAGCAGGGCCATGGCGGCAAGTACAACAATCCGCGGGCATGCGTGGTTGTGAAAGTCTGGCTTTGCTCCAGATGTACAGGCCAGACTTTTGAATATGCCCTTTGACAGCTCTTCATTATTCGGAAAAAAGGCTGATGACAGTCTGGAAAAGTTGCAGACATCTAAAGCAGCAGCAAAATCTTTAGGAGCTGCAATCTGCCAAACTCCTTTTTGCCCCTCAGGAACCTCTGGGAGAGGAAAGTCCTTTCGCTATTATTCCGCATTCGAGAAAGGCAGAGGACAGCCGGCTCAAAGAGGCCATAGGAGATCCACCCAAGGTGGACGGGTCAAAAGTACTAAGGCCGCCGCCGCAGCAGCAGGTGCCTCTTTACCCTCGGCATCTGCATCAGCCGCCCCCAAAGCACTCTGAGGTCTTTCCACACAAGACACACCTGTAGGGGGAAGATTAACTCACCATCTGATGGAATGGCAGGCTATAACGTCAGATGCTTGGGCATTGGAGACAGTTGCCCAGGGTTACTGCCTACCCTTTCTACACATCCCTCAGAGTCATCCACCGGGGAACAGCTCTCTAAAAGTTCCAGATCCGGTCCTCTTGCAGGAAATTATAGACCTGCTAGAGAAAGGTGCCATAGAACCGGTACCTGTAGCGGACAGGAACAAGGACTGGTACTCCCCCCTACTTTCTCATACCAAAGAAGGACGGAGGACTGAGACCCATCCTGGACTTACGAGAATTGAACAAGTTCCTCAGGAAGGACAAGTTCTAGATGGTAACTCTCTCTCAGATCCTTCAGGCCCTCCAGCTCCAGGACTGGCTGGTATCTCTTGACCTTCAAGATGCTTATTTCCATGTGCCAATCCATCTCAAACACAGGAAATACCTGAGGTTCGCAATTGGCGACTCTCATTATCAATTTCGAGTTCTGCCATTTGGGCTGACCTCCGCCCGAGGGTCTTCACCAAGCTAATGTCGGTAGTGGCTGAGAGTCTAAGGAGGGAAGGGATCCACGTCTACCCCTACCTGGACGATTGGCTGATCAGGGCTGTATCTTCGGAACAAGCTCAGACCCAGCTAGATTATGTCTGCCACTTCCTTCACAAGCTGGGCTTCTTCCTCAATTTAAAGAAGTCACAGATGATACCATCACAGAGACTCCAGTTCATTGGAGCGGTCCTGGACACTTCCCTGGGAAAAGCCTCGCCACCAGAGGTGAGGGCTCAAGATATTCTGCAGATGGTCAACAAGTTTCAAAATGCCCAACGTCTCCCAGCCTTCGATTTTTTGAGGTTGCTAGGCCTCATGGCATCCTGCATCTTCCTTGTGCCAGAGGCTCACCTGAGAATGAGATCTCTTCAGTAGGCACTGAAAACTCAGTGGTCGCAATTCTCAGGGAGAATGACAGATCTCCTCCGGATTCCGGACAAGGTAGCCCGCGACCTTCAATGGTGGGCCTATCCAGAGAACATCTTGAAAGGAGAACTGTTTTGGCAACCATGGCCGGAGATAACAGTAGTCACAGACGCCTCACTCGCGGGGTGGGGAGCCCATGCCAACGACTTGACCATCAGCAGTTGTTGGTCTCCATCGGAGTTCAGACTACACATCAACCTATTGGAGCTGAGAGCGATCAGAATAGCGCTGAAAGCTTTCCTGCCAACAGTACAGGGGAGAAATGTCCTGAAAATGACGGACAACACGGAGGCCATGCACTACCTCAACAAAAGAGGATGCGAAGGGTCACTGCCACTATGCAGAGAGCCAATGCAGCTCTGGTTTTGGGCAATTCAGGAAGGAATCTCTCTTTCGACAGTCCACCTGGCCGGAGAGAACAACTTGACAGCGGACGCTCTGAGCAGGCAGAGCACAGTCTCCCACTAGCTCAGGAAGTCCTTCAAGAGATCTTTGCCCTTGGGGAACCCCTCAGGTGGATCTGTTCGCCAAGAGCACCAACAGGAAGTGCAATCTGTTCTGTTCAAGGGAATTTCCCCCGAGAGGAGCTCTAGAGACGTGTTCGTAGTGGACTGGGCGTTTCTACTCCTTTACGCGTTTCCACCAGTCCCGGTTATTCCTCAAATGATCAGGAGGTTGAGAAAATTCCGGAAAACCATGATCCTAATTGCCCCGGACTGGGCCAGGAGAACATGGTGCCCGGACCTTCTAGATATGTCCATCTGCCCTCCAATCCGTCTACCACTCAAAGAGAATCTTCTCTCGCAGAAGGGAGGTCAGGTTCTCCATCCAGACATCAGAACCCTCAACCTTCACGCTTGGCTTCTGAAAGGGTGAGGTACAAGGATTGGGATCTCCCTAATGACATCATGGAGGTGTTGCTTTCGGCCGGAAGGCCAGCAACAAAGTCTTTATACCGCTGCTGTTGGAACAAATTTTGCAGCTGGTGTAGAGAAGGGAATATCGATCCTTTTTCATGTGGTACACCAACGGTGTTATCGTTTCTACTCTACTTGGCAAACTCAGGCCTTCAAGTTGGCACTGTAAAAGGCTATCTCGCAGCGCTTTCAATCTTCAAGCGCACTGCGGAGGAACCATCGTATTTCAAACTACCTCTAGTGATACAATTGCTCAAGGGATTAACTAATGTTTATGCTCCAAAACCATTCCAAGTTCCCTTATGGGACTTAAATTTAGTCTTAAACTTCCTAATAGGCACTCCATTCGAACCATTTCACTCTTGTTCGTTGAGATTTCTCACACTTAAAACTGTCCTATTGGTAGCACTAACATCTGCTAGGAGGGTGAGCGAGCTACAAGCTCTCTCCTGTAAACCCCCACATACAATTTTCCACAAGGACAACGTTGTCCTACAGGTGAAACCTAATTTCCTCCCAAAGGTGGACTCTGAATTTCATATTACTCAGAAAATTACCTTACCTTCGTTCTACCCTCCTCCCCATCTGAGGAAAGAGGAAGAAAGGCTACATAGGCTGGGCCCAAGGCGAGCTCTAAGCTTTTACATCAGCAGAATGGCTAGGATCAGGCAAGCAGACCAACTGTTTGTAGGATACTCAGGTCACAAGTTGGGATTACCCATAACAAAAGAAACCATTTCCAGGTGGATTATTTTGGCCATTCTGGAATGTTACAAACTGGCAGGGAAAGAGCCACCCCAAAATCTTAGGGCTCATTCAACCAGGGGTATCGCAGCCTCTTCGGCCCGCCAAAGAGGGGTACCGGTCAGAGACATATGTGCGGCTGCCACATGGTTGTCCGTACATACATTCACAAAATGTTACAACCTGGATTCCTCCACTAGTCAAGAGACCAGATTTGGCAAAGCCGTATTACATTCGGTCCATCCCTAAAGGGATACATGACATTCTTACTCCCACCTCCAATTACATGCCACTGCTATGGGAGTCTATCAAAGATAAGGAATACGTCGGAGGACACAATCCCTTTGAAAAACAAGTTACTTCTTACCTTGTAACGTTCTTTCGATGGGATGTTCCTCTGACGTATTCCTTATCGCCCCTCCCATCCATCCCCGCAGTAATACTTCCCTTGTGGTTGCAGCTTACGCTCCTTCAAGGTCAATAACCAACTCAGGCATGACTTTTCTTATGCTACAAAATGGAACTGAGCAACGGATGCCACGCGTGGCTATTTATGGGCATGGTGACGTCGGCGCCGATACGGTGGCTGTTGAGGGACATCGACTCGGCGGACATCGACGCGCAGTGCCCTCTACAGAAAACATTTCCGAGGCCAGCAAACTGGAAACGTATTATCAAACATAAGGAATACGTCGGAGGAACATCCAATCAAAAGAACGTTACAAGGTAAGAAGTAACTTGTTCATCTGGGCAGAGTCCAAGGCCCACTCACCAAAGCAGAGTGAGACAGAAGACGACAAGAACAGTTATGCTTGCACTGTGGCCAGTCCGGCAATTTCCTTCGTAACTGTTCGGCACAGTTGGGACTATAGATGGGGGGGGAAAAGAAGCTACCGAAGCGGAAAACTCCAACTCCCGACAGACATAGAGGTCAGTTTGTTGAGCGCAGTAAGGAACCACCTGACCTCACATTTCACCATTCCAGCGATCATCATAGACCAACGGTTTCCTTCCAAGTTGCACGCGCTAGAAGCCTTTGTGGACAGTGGAGTCATCGGAAATTACATGGACCTGGAAACAGCAGACAGGATGGGGCTACCAATTTGCTCCAAGGATGCAGCAGATAATGTAACCACTGTAGACGGAACTTGGATACGTTCTAGCCCAGTAACCCATCGAAGGTCATCCTACTTTGCCAAGACGGACATAAGGAAGAGGTCTCGTTTGACCTTATCTCAGCCCCTCAATTCTAGACGATCCTGGGATTACCTTGGCTCGAAAAGCATAGCCCACTAATAAATTGGCGTAAGAGAACATTAACGTTCCCCAGGGAATGCAGTCACTGTTATGGGACAGGACAGACATAGCAAAATCCACTATCCGCATCCCCAAAAACAACACCGGTATTGGGGTTACCAGGAGTCTTGCCCACCGAATACCAGGAGTTCCAAGACGTATTTCCCAAGGAACAAGCTAACACGCTACCACCACACCGTTCCTACAGCTGCCAAATTGACCTGGTACCTGGGGCAAAAGTTCCTTGCAGTGGAATCTACGCCCTGACAGAGGAGGAGAATGCTCATCTGAAGAATTACCTAGACCAATACCTCACAAATGGTTTCATCCATCCCTCCAAATCTCTGGTGGCTTCTCCCCTCTTCTTTGTCCCCATGTCGGGATAGTGCTAAAATAAATATAATTTATCCTAGAAATTATGTATTATGCTTTTTTGGTATTATATTGTTTTGTGTGACACTGGTCGTGGTTCTTAGAGTGTATGAAGGTATGTCTGTTATATGGGTGGCCATATAAAGTGGGGATGGACAGTTACATATAAAGGAAAATAATGCTAGTATGAATAGGTCTATGAAAATAATCAAACAATGTCTCGCCTTTTGCTGGCCACCCCTACAGGTTTTCTTAGACGAATAAAACGTATGATGTATATAAGGGGTTGGGCTTTGACGCCATTTCTGACATTCAGCATTCAGAGTTGTCTAATAGCTGGTACTCCGATATGCATACTGCGGGAAGAGATGTGATGAATGAAAGCTGTTGTGTGTGCATTCATCCCGCATGCGTCAGGGGCTACTATGGTTTTAGTTCCACATCCAGTCTCAATTATAGAGGCACAATGCCTGGTACATCTTGTAATATGTTGGATAAAGGAGACATTCCAGGCACACAGCGTGCAGTTGAGGAGCATTGATTTAGACCCAGCGATATGCAATGGCAGTACGAAATACAGCAAGTGTCTATGAGAACCATATTTTTCCTTGGGAGGTCACTCGCTTGTCAATGACAAATGGCAAGGCACCACAGTGACGTGCCTGGCAGATGGACTGATCAAGTATAGCAAAGCAACAATAGTCCAAGTAGAGACTCTGTATGAGCATATATGGTCCCAATACATCACAAGGCTGACATGGATTGCAACAATGGAGAAGCATGTGCGAATACATAGAGACATGGACTATGAACTTCGTTTTAGCAATGAAGGAACAGTTCCTGTTGTCGCAAATACACAGTGCAACCACACTCTTGTGATCCCTGATATGATGAAAGGTAAGACACAGTGATTGATTACTGCTGGGTTTGTGGCTGACAAGCCTACTTGCACCTCCCATCATCCTGGAGGGGCAAGTGTTCACTGGCCACCCTGCACTCAGTACTACTAGTAATCCCGGAAGAACACCTGAAGGGAAAAGAAATTCCTGTCAAGGTGCCAACAGCCACGACAGCACCTAAAGAAGCAGAAAGAGACTTGCAGATCTCACAAGAATTTCATATGCTGCCAGAAAAAGAATGATTTCAACAGCTGCGAAGAAAGAGGAGATCGAACTATATATCAAAAGACTCTTCTGCACTGCTCAGAGGAATACCTGACGAGTATCAACTTTTTAGCTCAGCAGAGATTTTATTTTCATCTTTTTTGGCTCCTGGGGTACAAGTAACTGCTAATGCAATTGGGTGCAGATCATCCGATGGGAGCTAGTCCAGATCGCCAATGAGACAGAGAATGGGTTCAATGGCATCAAAGTAGAGCTCTGTGCATTGAGACTCATGACGAAGCAAAACCACTACATGCTGTAGAAGTAACAAAAGGGGGGAATGTTGGGAAGGAACCAGGGTCCTCCCAAGCACTTTCGAGTTAGGTATGACTAGGGGGGAGGGGGGGCACTGGGAAGGCTCTCTCATTCAAATTTAATTGCAGCCTGAGCTTAGAATCAGAGCATTTGTTGTGTGCTCCCTCCTACCTCCCTGCTGCACGCCTGGAGACTGTGCTTACTAACATTGCACCATTTTGGACTCAGGTAAGTGGTCGGTAGACTTTCAGAAATTTGGGAAACCTCATTGTACTACGATCGTTTGATGAGAATTTGTTTCTAAATAAAAAAAAGAAAAAGTTACCTTTATTTTTTTTAAGGGAAATGAAAGTGATATATTTATGCAAGTGGGTGTGTTTCCCTGCATCTTCGTGTTGTGCCCACTGAACTTGGGACTTTGTGTGCTTGGGACTGCAATCCTCTTTTTGGGCCTTTTTTTGCCATCTCGTGGCATTTCCAAGATGGTCGCCGCCTTTCTCCAGCTATAAAGGCCGGCTGACTGACTGCTTGTTCTGTGCCTCTCTGCTCTGTTTGAGGCCTATGTTCCTGAAGTGGCCTATTGGGGACCGGCAGGCTTTAGCTGGCCCCCTCATCCAAAGGGCCAATTCCTAAGGCCCCCGTCTGCTCCCTGTCCGCTGCTGCTTCTATGCATGAGGCCTCCAAGGACCCCTTCCTTTACACCCCAAGTATGGTGCTCTAACCTCTTCCTTGAACCCTGAACTACCACAACACTACCATCTCTGCAATCATGGGTTACTCACCCCTATCTCATTGCTCTACAGCCCTGCCTTTTTCCACCTTCACCCCATCTCACCCATTTACCCACGCTCATGACCGGTGACTAGACTGTGTTTACAACATTTGCTGCTGTTTTGACCTTAGCTGTTAGTAACATTTGCTACTGTTTTGAACTTAGCTGTGCCCAGTGACTACCCAGTGCTACCCCATCTGGCTTTTCCCCACATCCTGTCTACCCCCACCCTCCCTCCTCTACTATCTTTCTTCCCCCTCCCCCTTGAAACCCATGGCACTCTCTGTCTCCCATTTTCTCTAAATGCTTCTCCATTGACTATCCTACCCTTTTCAATAAGTCTGGCAGGAAGAAGTTCAAAAAGGATATCTTGGCCTCTGTTATTGCTATGCAGGCCTACTCTTTTGAATGCCTTGTCTGTAAGTTTCTCTCTCTCCTGGCTACTCTCTTATCATGGCTACTATCTATCAGCCACCTGGTCAGATCCCCTCCTTCCTCTATGAGTGGGCTGACCTCTCCTCCTTCTTCCTGGCCTTGACCACTCAACTTCTCCTTCTTAGAAACTAACATACATCTGGATGCTTCCTGTCCCTCATCCAGACTATTTTGTGACTTCTGTGACTCTCTCTCTTTCTATTCTCCCCTCCGGCCCGACTCACTCTGCAGGACACACTCTGCATGCTCTGATATCTTCAGACCTCCCCCTCTCTATCTCTCTGATCACTCCTCTCTCCTGGAGCAATCACTCTCTCCTGTCCTCCCACCGCCCGACCGCTACCCCTCAGGCCAAGCCTACTACAATACTTCCACCTACCTTCTTGGTCATCCGACCCATGAAGGGTGTGTCAGTTGAGGCTTTTGCTACCACCTTCTCTCCCCCTCCTCTACCTTGGTCTGACTCACATCCTGACACAGCCATTTCCACGCTCTATCTCTATGTCAAATATTCTGAAGGGAGGGAAGGGTGTCAACCCCCTCTCCCGAACTACAGAAGCCGAACAGATTCGACCCTCCCGCCGTGGTTGGCACAGGTGCCTGGATAGTGAAAACACAGATAGCCACATGGCAGCCAATGGGGGGGAAGATGGAGTTAGGGAAAGGGGGTGGACAGATGAAAGAAAGGTGGGGAAGAAATAACATACATTTCCATAACAAGCAACTCCTCCTCAAAACCTATCCTCCTAACCAACCTACAAAAACTTGATAATCCTAACTATACCACTCCTGACTCTCTGGAAACATATGTCCCTTCAGCGTATACTTAATGAACCCAAACACAACATAAATTCACATAGAAACACATGTTAGCTAACATAATACATACTGTAACATAACCATATATATGGCACTGATGACATCAACAATGTAATACAGGGTTTCAGCAAGCGACATGGCACAAACAAGGGGGTTTCCCTTTGGATGAGGACACAAGACTCATGACCTGTTGGGCTAGCGAAAGCAGCAAACAGATATCACGTTTAGCAGTGCTCCATACACGTGTCTAACAGAGCGACTCCTATCCGTCATGTAATACCCCAATGAACGTGTTCTGAATAGTCGTGCTATTGGCGTGCTTTCACCTTGTGGTCATTGGCACCAATAACAACCAAATATAAACATGTCCGTAACTTTTCTCATGCACCTAGGAACCTTATTTTGCCCCTTAATGGATTGCCGTGCAGGGAGTAACATATAACCACATAATATGCCAGAGATCTTAGGCCTCATTACACGGACGACGGTAACCATGGCGCTATTAGCGCCATGGTTGCCACCGTTAATTTACCGAGTCTGCCATGGTGAATGGCAGAATTACCGCCCCATTCCAAGGTGTGAGGGGGCGATAATTCCCCATTCACCATGGCCCTTCCCCATTCCCATTTGAGCCCCCATAGGGCTGAATGGGAATGGGGAAGGAGCAAATAACGGTACCGCTACTAGCGGTACCGTTATTTGCTCTGAAGTCCATCAGCGGGTCCCGTCCTTAACGTGTGGTCTGACCACACGTTAAGGACCGAACACACTGAGGGACCTCGTAGTAGGGCGTTGAGGGATTACCGACACCGGTGCCCTTACCGGTGCCGGTAATCCCTTAACGCCATCTGTCTAATGAGGCCCATTGTCTTTTTCTTCCCTAGTACGGCTAAGTTCATGTGGACAGCAAACATTTACTTCCTGCACTGATGCATCTTTCCACAACGAAAACACAATATGCAGCCACTTATCTGAATGTCTGGGTGCCTCTCGAGCACACCCGGACCCTGAAGAACGTAGCAAAGTTGCTGGGCTGTCCTTGCTCACCGCCGTGGCCCGATTCCCTCAAGATGGATGATTCCTCTGGCATTCCAATCTTGTTCAGTTATGCTCGCCTTCAACGCTGTGACCGCCAGTGCTGCACATTCTTAATTATTCGCAACCAGCGCACGGGCGGCCAGGGGTTAAGAACACACCTAATTGCCATCAACTGATTTCAGCTGTTCCCACTCGTGCGCACTGAACTACACAGTGACCCACTTGCTTCTGGGAAATGTAGTTCACAACCTATTTTCTACAATTTAGGCGCCTTCTCTTGGCCCAAAATCCAATTCCTGACACTCTAATACTCTTGATGTTCGTGCCCCTATCATGAGGATCCGCTTGAAGCCCAAAGCCAAGTGCAACTCTTGGTATGACTCTGTCCTAGTCACCCTTGAACGCAAGTGTAGGGTGGCTGAGAGGAAATGGCTGGCTTCCTGTGCACCCTCTGACAAACTGGCCTGCCGTCTGCTCCAAAGGCAGTACCAGCTCCTTGTCCGCCCATATCCAAGCCTGCATCTCTGCGGTATCTAACAACTCGGCCGAACTCTTTAAATTGTGCAAGGAGCTGGCCAACCCTGCTGCAGTCTCTACCTCTCCTGTCGCCTCCCAAGCCCTTTGCACAACCCTGGCCTTTCATTTCATTTAAAAAACCCAGGACATCCTGTCCACCCTCTCGTCCATACCTCTTCCCGCCCTTCTCTCTCTGTTTCTTCTGGCCCCCCTGCAGCCGCCTCTCCTCCATCCTTCTCATCTTTTCCTCCATTCTCCCCTGAAGAGATTTCCAGACAACTCCGACCTCTGAATGTCTCGTCAAAACAGGTTCTTCCCTGTTCATGCAAAACCATTAAGGACCACATTGACACCCTTGCTCTGACTCTGGCTGACATCTGAAACTATTCCTTCACCTCTGGAGTTTTCCCCTCCACTTTGAAGCACTCTCTTGTGCACCTTCTTCTCAAAAATCTCACAACTGACCCCTCTTTTCCGGCTAACTATTGTCCAATTTCTATCACTCCTTTCCTGGGCAAACTCTTGGAAAAGCAGGCCATCACCCAGCTTAATCTTCACACCGACTCTGTCGGTTGTCTCCATGACCATCAGTCTGGCTTCAGAGCTGCCAGAAGCACGGGAGCTGCTCTCCTGAACATCTGTGAAGACCTGCTCGACCACCTTGACTCTAACATCCCTTCTGTCCTCATCCTACTCGATCTCTCTTTTGCCTTTGACACAGTCAACCATGCCATCCTGCTCAACCGTCTCTGTGATAACCTGGGTATCACCGATCAGGCCCTGGCCTGGCTGACCTCTTTCCTCTCTGATTGACCCTCCCAGGTCCAACTTGGGTCCTTCCTTTCCTTCATCGCATCTCTCTTTCTACCTGTGGTGTGCCCCAGGGGTCTAACCTCTCGCCCTGGCTGTTCAACCAATAGTTGGCACCCCTCGCCCACTGCATTGCTGCTCTCTGCTCCAACTTTCAGTGCTATGCCGATGACACTCAGTGCATTTTCAGCTTTTTCAGCTTCCGGCCGACACCCCCTCACCCTCCCTCATCTCTGACTGTCTGTCTGCCATCCAGGAATGGTGTGCCGCCAATGATTTCTGCCTTAATGCCATTAAGACGGAGAATCTCCTCTACGGCGCACCTGCACCCTCCTTTCCTGTCACTCTCTGGCCGGCCTCCCTCGGCCCTCTTTCTTCGCCCACTTGCGAGGCTAAGAACCTTGGGGTCCTCTTCGATGCCACACTCTCCTTTTATCCTCACATCTCTGATGTCTCTAAGAAATCAAACTACCAACTGCACCTCCTCAGGGGTATTCTTCCTTTCGTCTGCGTCTGCCTGCTTCTACTCTCCGTCCTCTGCAATTCATCCAGAGCAGGACTGCGAGACTTGTCCTTGGCCTCGGGCCCTGGGATTGTATCTCTCCAGCCCTGAAATCTCTTCATTTGCTCGCAGTGGCTGCAAGGGTTAAATTCAAGACCCTCTGCATTGTCCACAAAGCTTTCTGGGGCTTGGGTCCAAAATACCTTCAACTCTCCTTCCGTAAATACCTTCCCACTTGAGCTCTTCGGTCTGCGACATCCAATTTGCTCAGGGTCAGTCGCTTTTCCAAGCAACAAGTTGGGGGTAGATCTCTTTCTGCGGCTGGGGCCTCCCTCTGGAACAGCCTCCCTGCCACCTTGAAACTTGAGGAGAATCATCTCTGATTCCGGACGCACCTAAAGACCTTCCTCTGTGCTTTTGCCTTCACTCTTCCTTTCCCCTGCTGATCTGCCTGCTTCAGCTCAGTGCACCTGGCTACCCTCTGATTTCGGGCCCAGGACCCTGCCCACACAGCCACACAACCGCACGCCTCCCGGCAACAACGGCACTTGGGTCTGTATCTGTAACCCTACAGTCCGCTTACCTGCACTTATTCAGACACCCCTTGTCTGCGCTTTAACATTGCACTTGCCACCCTGTTGGCTGCAGTACCAGTTGTTTTTGTTTGTATACCTTGCTGAGCACTTTCCACCTCTCCCCTTTCCCTTGCACGTTCTACTTTCCTTCTCCTCTGGACTTGCACATTCTCAATGTCACTGAGCATAGTAAGGTTGTTGTTTTGTCCTCCCTTGTTCCCTTCCCTTGCCACGCTCTGAAACACGTGTGAATGAGAGCGATACAAATAATATATCATATCATACACACACATGGGTAGGCACTGAAGAAGGCAGTTATTTAAAACTAAAACACAATTAACTGTTAGCTGGATAGATTTGTAATGTCAGATCTTAGGCATTGTAAAATCTTAGTGCGGTATACAAGTCAAACTCCCCCCCTCCTTCCCAGAAGGACTGTGGCCTGTGAGATACTAAAAATTGACTAAAGGTGCTTCCGCAGAGATTTGTCACTAAGGCGAGCACTGGCAGCACACAAACTGACTCACCAGCTGTCTACTGTCCATCAAGAGTCCATGCAGGCTAAGAATATGAATTACATGTTCTGTGCGACAAAATGCAGAATGGGACAAATTATAAGTATTAAGTGTGGGGGAACCTGCAGGGCTCAGATAACATTAGCAGGAGGAGTGAAATATGGATAGAATGAATGCAAATTGTTTATAAAAATGTTTTGTTTTTCTGGGGGCTAGGCCTCAAGGTTTGTAAAAGTTTGCAGAGCTGCAGTGTGGTTTTGCATAAGGTAGCAAAATGTAGAACCGCATGCTCTGACAAAACCGCTGACAATGAAGAAAAGAAGGCTTCGGATCATCCGTAGTATGGAAGAAGGATGGATTGGGATTGAGTCAAGATCCATATCCAGTGACATCACCATGGCAAGATAGGACTATAGAAACACCTGCCTGGCAATATTTGGCAGGAAGGAACGGAAGAGGGACAGGAAAAGACCGTTCAGGCAGCAAAGTTCTTCACTACCATCCTCATTTTGTAAGATTAAACTTGTTATCCTTACAAGATCAGTTTTTTGCCTTATTTCCCTAGAGGGCTGTATTTATTCTGGTGTGAGCGTAATTAGGGACACTCTTACAATGTCCATGTGTTGTCTTATCAGAGCTAGCTAAGACTGAAATATATAGGTGAAAACAGAATACAAGAATTGTGCAATGCTATTACGATGGGTAGCATAGAAGATGCAGTGTACTCCTTTACTTTTGGGTCCGGTAAATCAACACTTTGTTCCTTGTTCCTATCTATATAAAAAGTTACAGGATAGCTGCAAGTCCATTCATTTCTCATTAGATTTAAGAAATGCGGATTTTTATTTTGAAGTTGTTTTGTTATTCCATAAACTCTTTCTCTGCATGCACAACCAGAGGACAATTTGAAGGGAAATGGGCAACCCTACAATGACGGTCAAGGAGAACATTTCCATATGAAGATACTTATGTAAAAATACAAAAGATGGAGAAAGGGATGGGTTTGCTTTGCTCTTGTTGCTGATTTTGTCTGCATGCGTGGAACTTCTTCTCTTGCTTCACTGTTAGTAGATGCAGGAGGGGTCGAAGATTCTCCCGTTTACGGTTTGATGTCATGCAGATGCATCCAGGCTCGCCTTCCTTGTAACTTGACAGCTGTTGGAGTAACTGCTTCCACCTCGTAGGGTCCCCTGAAACTGGGTTTATTTCAAGTGTGGACAAATTTGAATATCAGCACCTGGTCCCCTGGATGTAAACTAGGTTATTTCAATAGGATATCTGGATCAGTTGGCTGGCTTTCTTCTTAAATCCTCTTTGACCACTCCCTCAAACACTAGCAGTTATAGTTGCCAAATAATCATGCATTTCAACACCTATTATCTTCGCTACACTATGGGCATCAGTTTCTAACCTAGTTGGAGAAGCAATAGGTGTTCTCTTTTGCCATCCAGTCACCAACTCATGAGGAGTTAAGTGGTAATCTGAGCCAGTTTTATTTTGCAACACATATAATGCGAGGGGCAGGCAATGCAGCTACCCCTTCTTTAAAGTAATTTTAATCTTAGCTATCTTCTCTCTAAGTAATTCATTTAAACATTCACAAATTCCATTCACCTCTGGGTGATAGGCAGAAGAGAACCTGTGTTTTACCCCTAATAAAAGAATGTCCTGCTTGAATAATTCATTTACAAAATGCAGTCCATTGTCAGACCGATAGCTCTCACACACATCCCATTTTGGGAACGTCTCACGCATGAGGACCTTGGCAGTGCATGTAGCATTGCGGATTGTTCATGGACCTGCCTCAATCTATCTCGAAAAGGACATGCCACGACCAGCATATACCTATAGCTGTCGCATCTCTGCTCCATATCTACGTAATATATATGTAGATTCTGAAATGGGCCATTGGGTCTAGGGATTGCTCCCCTCACTGTTCGTAAAGTGTGCCCTGAAGTACATTTCTGGCACACAATGCAATTCACAATAAACTGTGCCACATGTTCTAATAAATTTGGTGAAAAACAATCTTCTGCAATTGTAGTAGCAAGACTCTCTCGAGTCGTATGCATGGGGTAGTGAAGCTGCTCCAATAATGCTAGAGGCATAAGTGACTTTCCAGTGCTACCCTGCCTCCATATTGCCTTAGTGGGGGGTTAAAGAACACCCCTGTTTTCTCCATAAATCTTGCTCCTCCTGTGAGGCTCGATCTTGTATCTCAATTAACTGAACAATAAACAGAATGGTAAAGCCCTCCTTTACCAACATACACCATCCTATCATCTGTTTAATACTCCTTATTTCGAAATCAGAAATATTTGAGAAATAAGCTGCCTTTTTGGCTTCTAAGTCTGCGGGTTCGTTCCTGCGAGAAATTATGTCTGTTCTTTTAGTATTCGCTGCACATTCTTTACGACTGCGATCGTCAATGGGAGCCTTCATGCCTCAATGAGCTTATCCAATAGGGCCATATGTTGCAATAGAGTGATGTCTGCACGGAGAAAGCCCCTCCTTTTCTAATGTGACAAACCTGTGTGTACAGTTGACGTTGCATAGGCAGAGTCTGAGTACACAGGCACTTCCTAACCCTTGTATCTTTGGAGTGTGGTGATAAGCACCAATAATTCTGCAGCCTGTGCAGAGCAATGCAAAGGAAATTCTGCACTTGTAACTACTTCAAATTCACTGTCTCGGTTCAGCCTTACTACTGCTGACCCAGTATGCCTTTCACCCGTCGCTTGGTCAATTTTTGAAGAACCATCAATAAAGAGAACTCCTACCCCACCCATTCCAACAACATTTTATCTAACATTGGGAATGTCATTATAAAATTTGGTAAATGTTGTGCAGTCATCTGCATAATAATCCTCCCCTAATAGTTCTGCTATACATCTTGCTGGGTTCACTACTATGCAGCTAACAATTTTGATCACAGGGTTCCAAATAATTACCTCGTACCCTGATGCTCTTTGTGTGGTCAATGTACTTTTAGGTTTTTCTAAAATAGCAAATAATCATGCTCAATAAATAATGTTACCCAACACCCCCATTGTAATACTTGAAGCTTTTTTCAATTGTAAATGCAGAAGCAACTAAAGCTTGTTCGCAAGGGTAATGCCCTTTGTGAGACAGTTTGCAGAGTATCATGAGAGACACAGACTCAAAGATGTTCGTTTCAAAACCTTCATTAAGGTTCATGGGTTGGTGTAATGCCTAAATGACCCTAACTCTAAAGGGATGGTTCCCTTAACTGATGTTTCTAAGGGCCTTCGATGTCTGAAAGTCCAAAACGATAATCCATCTGTGTCTAAACCTATGCTTGCCCTCACTCTTTACAATAATGTGTTAGGAAGTCTTTAAAAAGGGAAAATAGTGGTTCAACAGAAAATAGGAAACCAAGGTGTATTTCAGGTGGTCTTCTCACCAGGTGTAGTTTATTCAATGTCACAAAAATGAGATCAATCAATAAGGGCTGTTCATAAGACCTTCTCCACAGGGCCCTTGCAGTATTCCCAAATACTTTCAATGTCTTTAGTAGTTCTTTGGGATTCCCTTACCCAAGTTTCAACTTGTCTAAGTTCAAAAGAACAAAAGACATATAGCACAGTTCCTCTTTCGACTTCTCTGGGCTCCTTTCCCCAAGCTTATGCCTTCTTGCTTCACCAATCAAAAGTTCACCTCTGTTAGGCCTCTTAGGGTTCCCTTCCCCAAGCTTATGCCTTCTTGTTTCACCAATCAAAAGTTCACCTCTGTTAGGCTTCTTAGGGTTCCCTTTCCCAAGCTTATGCCTTCTTGCTTCACCAATCAAAAGTTCACCTCTGTTAGGCCTCTTAGGGTTCCCTTCCCCAATCTTATGCCTTCTTGCTTCACCAATCAAAAGTTCACCTCTGTTAGGCCTCTTAGGGTTCCCTTTCCCAAGCTTATGCCTTCTTGCTTCACCAATCAAAGGTTCACCTCTGTTAGGCCTCTTAGGGTTCCCTTCCCCAAGCGTATGCCTTCTTGCTTCACCAATCAAAAGTTCACCTCTGTTAGGCCTCTTAGGGTTCCCTTCCCCAAGCTCAGGCCCCTTCAGTTTCAAACAAAAGTCCAGTTTAAGAACACAGTGGGCCTCATTACACGGTAGGCGGTAAAAATCGCTTATTACCGGCACGGCATAATTAGGGTGTCCACCATCGCAAGAGGACGCAAATTGCATGCCATCACGAGATCGCAGGCACGAGCCTACCGCCATGCCGGTAATGAGCCTACCGCCATGCCGCAAAAGTCCCCAAAAAGTCCCTTAACCGCATCTTCGAAAGCGCTGTTAGCCCTTCCGACCTGCCGCCACATGCAAATAGCAGTGACCGCCATTAGCGGTCCGTAATATTGCGGAAACGGAAATAGCGTCATCGCACCGGAACGGGAAAGAGCACGGCGGCCATCTTTAAAAACACAATCCATTGCCATCCTTCTTATCCAGGACACCTTACCAGGAACCACGTTGGGAAATTCACCAACGACACCGTTAAGATGCCCAAGGCCGTTAAAAAATCGTCTGAGCGGCAACGCAAGGAGAAATTTTGCAAGGAGGAGCTCCTTATGCTAACGCAGACACTAGCAGACAATGCTCATGTCGTCTTCAATAACGACATGCATCGGGAGACCATTGTGAAGAAGAAGGCCATCTGGGAAGAGGTAGCCCACAAGGTCAGCGCGGTAGGCACCACAACCCGCACAGTCAAAGACTGCCGAAAGAGGTGGGATGACCTCCGGCTCCGTGTGCGGAACATTCTATCCGTGAACCGCAACCTGGCTATGGGCACAGGAGGAGGCAGTGAATCGCCAATCAAGCTCACTGAGTGGGAGGAGACATGTGCATCAACCATCGGGGTGGAATGCATTGAGGGAGTTGGACAAATGGAGCATTTCGTGGCCGTTTCGTCCGATGGAGTTGAGTGTATGCATCAAACAATGCACAGTGAAGTGTGATGTTCCCCCAATCATGTGTCCATATGAATGCCGTGGCTCCAGCCACAAACAGACATGCATGCATCACCACATGCCCATACAACACAGACCCATTCATGCATGACCCACCCAACATCCCCATTACCTGCATCCACACTAAAGAGCCCGGAATGCATAGAACGGCATGACGTATTCATTTTGCTCAAGGCAGGTCGACCCATTACTGATGGTTGTCAACATTTCTCACCCTTGCAGGATTACACACTGACACTGAGGAGGCACGCACTTCCACACCTGCTCCCACATCCATCAAAAAAGCAAGGAGGGATGCCACAGGGGACACCGCCACATCCACAAGGGCAGCCAGGACGAGTGTCCCTTGCCACAGGGACAAAAGCAGCCGGAACACCAGTTGCACGCATCCACAGGCCATGGCTGCTCCCGTCGTGGCACCCACGGAAGTGTGTCTCCCAGCAGGTGAGGGCAGCATCGAGG
Organism: Ambystoma mexicanum; assembly: GCF_040938575.1. Taxonomy (NCBI): domain Eukaryota; kingdom Metazoa; phylum Chordata; class Amphibia; order Caudata; family Ambystomatidae; genus Ambystoma; species Ambystoma mexicanum. The sequence goes on along the minus strand of NC_090923.1, from coordinate 26,990,147 downwards.
GAATGCACTCTGCTGCCACCAGCTCAAAGGGTGAAGCAGCAGCCACAGCCCCACCTTCAGATGAGGAGGACACACCTGCCATTGATGCTGATAGCCAGAGCCCCAGACCAACAAGCCTCTTACTGGCAAGCCCGAGGTACACCTCAGGTCCGGGTAGTCATGGAGATTCACCCACCCCTGAGGGGATATGGAGCCCCCAGATATCCTTTCCTGATGCAAGTGCAATGGGACCAGGTGCATCAGCCATCCCACCAGCACACACCATGCGACATGACCTCTCGACCATCTACCAGAGGCAGACCGAGATGAGTGGCCTAGTAGGTCAACATGTGGCAGAGACAGCCCGCCTGAGGGAGGACATTGCTACACTTGCACAGCAGACAAGGGAGGGCATGGAGGCATGCACCAGCCGAATCTGCAGTGAAATGGCCCAACTGCGGCAGGCCATGAACCGCATAGCAGACGCTATTGAGCGTCGGTGCCCACTCACGGCCCAGGAAGAACCAGGCCCCTCCTCGTCTGGGAGTTCACGCCAGACTAGTCCCCTGCGCCGGTCTATGCGGAACCTGCGGCGCACGGCTTCACAACCACCAGATGACGATGCAGGCACTGGCAAATAGGGCCACCAGGATTCGTGTGCCACATGTGGCAATGGACACATTCACGTCATGAGACTCACATGGGAGTGTTGAGGGGGGAGGGGGGTAAGGATGTATTTGGGTGTGTTGAGGGGGGAGGGGGTAAGGGTCTATTTTGGGTTTTTTATTTTGAGTTTGGGTTATGCACTTTAGTACCACAATATGTTCAATATACACTGTTCTGAGTTTGAAACCCAAGCGTGGTATCCATTATTGTGTATGTGTCATTCATTGTGGACAGGGTCCTTTGTCTACGTCCATGCTATTTCATGCTATTCCATGCTATTTCACCTTGGTGCATGATGAGATTCCAGAATCAGATGCGGATGCACATCGTGTGCCTCCTTGGCACTGCCTGTTTCATGTCCTGCCGGGGCATTCCACCCGCACTCATCCCCAGCCACATCATACTCTTCTGGTGGTTGCATGTCAATTTCAAGTGGCATAGGCACATTCCATCATATGCACATTTTGTGATGCTCTACACATGCCATGGTTGTCTTCGGCACTTTGACACGGCCGTACAGGAGTGCCACACCCAGGCCGTTTAGGCAGCGGAGCACTGTCATTGGAAGGATGTACTATATTGTTGTCCTCTTCCTGATGGTTCTGGGGGTTCCGTACAGGGGTTAGGAGCCACCTCCTCAGTGGATGGCTGTCTTCGCCTGTATGGTGTAAGGAATGGGTGCCTGTTACGGCTCACCTCTGGTGCTGGCTGTTGTTGTAGGTGCTGCACTGCTATCATGTAGTCAAGGCTGTCATGTCATGCTGCTGCTATTGGGACCATCTTGGTGTGGGAAGGTGTGTGGGTAGGGGTGTGGTGTGCTCTTTTGTGCTGCCTGTCGCCATTGCATGCACCTGTGCTGATTGTGTCCACCTGTAGTTGATGGGTACACTGCTCAGGTCTCTTAACGGGTGCTTTTCGATGCCGTTATTAGCGCCATGCTGGTAAGGGTTTTTTGGGAGTTTTACATGCCGCTAATACCATGTCCGCATGGCTTTTGATGGCCTGGTATTAGCGCCATGGCGCTAATTCCGGCATGTGGGTCGCGCGCCGGCGACCTTGTCGCTATTAGTGGCACCGTAATTAACGGGTGCGCAGATAGCAGTGGGTCCGGGTCGTGATTTGCTTAGGGAATTAACGGTACCGGTAAATCATTACCGGTAACGGTATTCCATTACCGCACAACGTGTAATGAGGCCCAGTTTCTCTAAGGGTTCCATTCCCCAAGCTTATGTAACTTCGTTTTCAACCCTCAATATTAAACTTGTTAGGATGTGCCTTTTTTCCTCTAAATACAGTTCCTTTCTCAAATAACCTTCTGATGGGATAGAATCAGAGACTTTCGAAAACGCCAGGTTCCTTTGCTCCTCCTGACCGTGAACACTCGGATCTTTGGCCCCTCTCTGTATTTTCTGTACTTGCTTTTCTTGTATCCGTTCTTCTTCAGGTGCTTCCTGCACCCTTTTGTTATCCTTCACTTCACTGTGCCCACTGGCACCTTCTTTGGCTTTCTCTTCTATTACCTTGTTTTGCCCCTGCCACCTTCCTTTGATTCAGTTTACTTTTGTGCACCCTTGCACCTGCCCTTTTCCTTCTCATGCCTTTTGCACACTTATTTCGCTCCTGCACCTTTCCTTTACATTTGGGTCACTCACCCTTCTATTTGCCTTTCCTTGAAACAATACTGGCTTCCTTTTGGCTGAGACAATGCGTGTGTTTCAAGTATTTTTTTCTTCTTTATTACATTGTTCCCAGACCCCTTTAACTTTCTCAAATATGCGGGTACCAGACTCAAACCCTTTTTTTGTTGTATATAACTTGGTTCTTCACAGATGCCCAAACTAACAGCACCCAGAGGGAAGCACTGGTAACCTCTATAGAAATCCAGGAAATTCAACAGGCATTAAAATCAATGCAGAAAGGGAGGTCCCATGGGACAGGCGGCCTACCGATTGAATATTACTTAGAATATGCCGACATACTGCTTCCGGTGTTGCAAAGAGCCTGCAAGGAGGCCTTCACTCAGGGAGTTCTCCCCGAAACTATGAGAGAGGCATTAATCACGGTTATCCTGAAGCCCTGAAAATAACCACTTCTCTGTGGTTCATATAGACCCATATCGCTCCTGAACGTTGATACAAAACTTTTAGGGAAGATAATAGCATTAAGATTACAGGCAGCGTCCACCAGCATCATACATCCGGGCCAGTGCGGCTTTATGGGGGGTGCCAAAATACTTCCATGCATGCTTTGTTGTAATATGTCTCCTTCCTATCCCCATGGCATGCTGTTCAGGAAGTTTGTTTTCATGGATGAGGTAATGAGTGCCCAGAGTATGGGATGTTGTGTGAGTGTGTTGCTTTCCCTATGTTGCCACTTTTGAATCTCAATTACCAGTTTAATGGTACCCGCTACAGAGAGTAATTCGCTTCTGACTTTGAGAACATTCAGACATGTAATTTCTCATTTTACTATTGCCAGTAAGATAGATCAGTGGGTTGAGGGCTCGCTGCTGCAATGTGTGTGTGTGAGCTGCAGGTTTGAATCCCGCAAGTCCAACTCAGCCTTTCTTCCATCTGAGGTGGATAAATGAGTACCAATGCAGGCTGGGTTACATTGTATGCATATCTGTTCTATATAAGGCTCTTAAGAGCTATATAAAAACACATCATTATCATTTGGCATTGGATGCCTGCCTGCATTCACAGTAATTTGGGAATATGGGCCTATAGACAATGATATTAACGATACATATGGTGGTCCATTCTTGTATGAAATGTATATCACATTAGTGAGATCGAAACCATATTTTTCGTTGTGTTCTTAGGAACAATGCTATGTGATACCACTTCCTGTTTTGTCAAGGGGTAAAATGTCGTGTTTCATTGCTTCCTGTGATGCCACTTTGGGGGTGGGGTCAAATGACATCACTTCCTGTGATGTCATCAGAGGTCAAGGTCATGTGATGTCATGTCCGCTACCCCTGGCATTTTGGTGAAATGAAGTGCCTGCGAGTACATTTTGTTAAATGAGCCCGAGGCAAAGTCATGATGGGAGTTCCAAAAGAATGCTGGGAGGTAATGACAGAGAAATGAAGGCAGCATCTACGCCAATGCCAGATGGTTGGCACTGAGATGCACCAGCAGGTAAACACACCTCAGAGACGGGTGGCAGCAGGAGCAAACCGCAGGCAGAAAACATAGACCCTGCAACAGGGTTATTATTGGGTCTCGCAAAGAAGGCATTGGCGAGCAACACTGCCGCGCAATACAGTAAGTGTGTGGAAATGGTACTAAATGTCACAGGTTTATCACACGTAGAATTAGTAACAACAAAGGAGATTAACAGATTTCTGGAATGGGCAGGGGAAGAAAAAAGACTGGGCAAAGAGGCACTTAACGGCAGTAACCTATTTTGCTAAAATTCAAGGAGGTTCAGACCCAACCAGCAGTGCATTAATAACATATGCACTGAAAGGTTGGGGGAAGTTGGAGGGCCCACAGAAGGACAAAGGGCGCCCTGTGAATTTTGAGAAAATCTTCACTCTAATAGTTTTGCTAGATAAAATATGCTCACACCCGTATGAAACACAGCTGTTTAGAGCAGCAGTCTCCATTGCATGTTTCGGGGCTTTCAGACTAAGCGAAGCGACGGGGTTGGGCATATTGGATAGTCGGTATTGCAATAGAAGTGCAAACATCCAAGACAGGTTGCAAAAGAGAAATGTTTATATATTGCATAGAGGACAAAACAAACTGCCCGCTGTGCATCACCGACCAAGTACATCAAGAGCCACCCGATCGTGGGGGGTCGCTTCTTGGCCCACAGGGACAGCAGTGCTTTAAGTCAATTTCAATTTAAAGTGGTGCTCATGAAAACCATGGTAAAAGCTGGTTGGGACAGCAGGGAGTACGGACTCACTCCTTCAGAATAGGGGCAGCAACAACCGCCTGGCAAGGGGGGCTCGGGGCTCAAAAAGTCAAAACAATCGGGGGTTGGAAAGGATTGTTACAAACGATATATAAGAAAGGAACTAATACAATGCTTTTCTCGCAAACCGACCAAGATGCCCCCTTCAAATCGACGTGGATAATAGGACACTCATTCATATTCAGGACAGGGAGATGGTCGGAACACACAAAAGAAAGTCCGGCATTCCAAAACACTGTCACATCATGGTGGGGGTGCAGGGGCATGAAATGGTCCGGGATACATGACCGACTCACAGATTTAGTAGCTTTCAGGCGTCCACCTGAATCTTTAATCATACACCTAGGGGGCAACGATCTGGTGGAACAAGGAATTAAACAGTTACTAGACGACATGTGTGCATCCCTGTTAGGCAGAAACCTGTGCAGTTCCCTTTGGGAACACTGCAAAAGATTTAGGACTACAGGTGTTAGCAGTAAACCCACTTTGTAGCAGTATGTACCACCCAGATTTACCTGGTAGCTGTGGCTGAGCAGTCAGACTTCCCTCAAGAAGAGTTAGGCAGTATGTAAAGTATACACAATAGGCACTCAGACACAATAGCACAAGCAAACACTGTCCAGAGCTTTGGTATATAATTATTTATTTAAAACACACACTTATTGAAACACTCCAGCACTATTATTGTAAATCACTTCAAAACACAGTTACTATTTATATATATATACATCCCTTATTCCTTATCAGACAAGTCTTAGTTACCACCACTTATTTCCAGACAGAGGTGAGCGCTTAACTATAGATGGCACTCCAATAAGTTAACGAAAAAAAGGGAGGGAAAATGCAGAATGTAGGAAGATACACCACACTAATTTTTAGGAACACTTTAGCAAGGCAGGAAAGTCAAAAGTTACTTGTGAGCCAAAGTCCATAGGCCGGGCCCACTCTTAGAGAGAGCAGGGCACAAATACACCCAAGATCACACAATTACAATAGGCTTAGAAGTCTTGCCGGGAGTTCAAAAAGGATTTAGTTAGGCTCAGAAAAGTTTAGCCAGGGTGTCCCGGGCTAACCCAGGTTCGAAAGCCGGGGGCTAAATCTACCCCGTACAGTCGGTTGCAAGGGAAGCCAGGCGGAACACGGTACTTTAGGTGGAAAGGATCCTCCAGCGGGGGCAGTTGTTCCTGGCAACGGGTGCAAGTTGCGGCGTCGTCCAGAGGAAGAGAAGATCTCGACGTGGAGGAAAGCTGAAGGTCGTTGCACTGCCAGGGAAGAAACCAGCCGCGGAATTTTCCGGTTAAAGGTACTACCCTTGGTTTCGCGGTAGTAGAAAAATGCGGTATCCCGGTTGCCGGGGTGCTTGGCACAGGCAAGGCGGCCACGAGATGCTTCAGGAAGGCGAAAAGAAGGTAAAACTGGTTATCCCCACCAGTCAAAGGAAGAAGACTCTCCGGCGGGAGATCTCCTCTGTCGTCGGGAAAAGTGGTGAGACGGTTCAGCAGGGCTCCACCGGTGGTGTCGTCGTTGCAGGTCGGCTCGGCTTCTCCCTCCTCGGATTCTTTAGGTCCTGTGGCGACTTCGCAAGTTCCAGTCCCCAAAGCCCTGCTTTTATGCAGAAAACCCCCATTCACTCAGCCTAGCTGTCACTCAAACATGCTAAGTGGTGAGCCGGCCGGCTCACCACTTGGGCCAATCAGGACGGAGTGCGACTTGAGTTGCCTAGGCAACTCAGTCCAGGGTGCCTAAATCCCCCTCCACCCCTCCTAAGTACCCCAGACAGAGTGGCACCACTTTGGAGGGCTTCTGTGGAGAAGCCCGCCAAAGAGTGGAACAAAGGGCTCGACTTGGGTTGGAGTCACAGAAAACACAAGAGAACACAAACGCCATTTTAGAATCGAGTTCTGGCAAAAAATACCAACCGGCGAATTAATATTAAATAAATAAACCGGCGGTGTGTTCGAGGCTATCGGAATTAAATAATTAACGGTAGTAGCCTCGAACAATGGGAAAATCCCAAAAAGTAGTGTCCACTGCCACCAGCCAAAACTCGATCAGGGGGGGCGGAGATGTGCCCCCTCGACTAACAGACCCCGGGGCAATTGAATTTCCCCAGCCAGTACTTCCACAATATGATGGTTTGTACTGGTTCTGTTCAGAATTTAAGACTAGTAAAGTCAATGGTGACTTTACATGCCCTGGGAGACAGTAGTCAATCCCAGGGTATGGAGTCTATACTGGGGGTCACTATGACACCCCTGTGTCACTGCACTGAGGGTGCTGTGTAACACACATCACAAAAACACATGAAGCCCTATGGGGTAAAAGACCCCATAGCCCATTAAACACATCTAGAGTCAAAGAAACACACTCAAATAATGCCCAAGAGTGAGGGTAAAAAGAGTCTCACTCTTGGCAGGAGAAAAAAATAAACCCCAAAAATCCAGCAAAGCTGCTGGGGGACTCACTAGGTTAGGAAATTCAGCCTAAACAGAGAATTCTCCCTAACAATCCCTGGCAGGCATCACACAACTGGAGAGAGACCGAGATATTCTGCTCAGCAATACTGCCCAGAGAAGTATGGCTGGGAGCAAATTCATGCAAGGCCATAGACCTAGCGAGGAAAAGGTCCAATAGGGGGGATGGAAAGATTCTGCACAAGTAGGGGACTCGACTTCTCGGGCACAGCGCCCTGTCATTGGCGAACCCCGAGCTGTTCCACAGAGATGGCACACACTTATCAGACAAAGGGATGGACAATTTCCACTCGGAAATGCTAAGCAGTCTGGCCGCCAGAGGATGTAGATAAGTAACTTTTGGGGGGACCCTGGGCGCAGATAACCCATCAGGTGTGGCGACACGGGCCACGGACACAAACCTGGACCTCGTGCCCAAAAGTGTGCATTTGTTTATTATGTGTGATGTTGTTACACTTTACAAAATACGTTTTGTACAATGATGATATGTGCAATAAAAACCACAGCCCTGTATTGCCAACACTTACACAATGTGTCAGTCATCGTTGGGTAATCACATCAGTGGGGAACAGTCTCTGCCTCTTGGCTCCAGTGATTCTCTGTAGAGCAGTGCCCTGTGCAGGGCCAGGCGCAGCATTAGAAGCCTTCCCCATTTGGGGCCCTTAGCGGGGGTGGGCTGGCCTATATTTCCTATATTTCTAGGTTCAGTCCACCCCACCCACCCCTGACCTCAAGGGGCAGCGCTTTACATTTCAAAGTGACAACTTGGGCTTGGGCCCAACGGGTGGGGGGCTCAGTGTGTGCTCGCTGATGTACACAGAACGCCCCTCACCTCGACATGCTGTGTTCTCGTGTGTAAGAGCGCCATTGTGGCGTGTGCTGTGTTGTCACACGGAACCCTCTGCGTCCAGGGGTTTCTAGGGACTGTCTGTGGAGTCCCAGTGGGTCTCCTGGTCCAGCAGTCGCCCCCATAGAGGTGCGAGGTGGACGCCCTGGCTCCTGGGTGGGAGGGGGGAGTTCTGCAGCCTCAGCAGTCGCCCCCCAGAGAGAGGGTGCAGCAGGGAAGGTGGCAGATGGACGCCCTGGCTCCTGGGAGGGAGGGGGGAGGATCTACTCTTCTGCCTCTGTCTTTGGAGTCCCAGTGGGTCTCGTGGCCCAGCAGCCCTGGCTCCTGGGGAGGACAGGGGGGTGGGGGGCTTTCTGCAGCCTCAGCAGCTCCGCCCGGGCCCCGGGACGCGCAGATTTGCCTTCCACCGATGGAAAGCGCGGATTTCCGTCCATCTGCTGCCGCTGATACGGGGCAGGATGTCCGCCCTGGTTCCTGTTTTTCACTCAGGCCTGTGCGCCCGGAGAGCCGCAGCCAGTCTCCGCCAGGCGCTCGGTGGATGCGGGACAGGCGCCTCGAAGCGGGCAGGAGCGCTGCGAGCTGGAACCTGCGCTGGGCCGACCCCTGGACAGGACTGCTGCGCCCTAGTGCTGCGATGCAGTGATTCCATACAGCGCCTCGCCGGTGCCTGCTTTGCGCTCACTGGACCTCTGGGAGATATTCTGGAACGTCCTTTTCTCCAGTGCCTGGGGTACAGGGGTACAGGGGTATCTGAAGATGGATGGCTCTGCGTTTCTCCTTTTCACCAACTGCATCCTCTGGGCGCTATTTCTCGCCCCATGGACCAATGGAGATAAGGTAATTTGTTTTACTTTTCTGGGTGCATGTTATGATGAACAGGCGCCCCGAGTCTGGCTCTCTTGCATGGATACCTGTGTCTTGCGGCAAATGCGTCGCGCTAATGTTGTGATGGGACCGGGTGTTCCCAGTGGCACCCCGGGTCAGCCCCACTTTTTGGAGACTGCCACCCGGCCTGGCTGGCCCCGACCCACTTAAAGCCATATTCCTGACCCAAGGACGGCGGTGCTGCTACGAAGCACCCCGCCTCATTCTTAGAGCTGTTGGTATTCATTTGTTCTGCTGGTCCCTTCCTCGACAGGTGAATGGTGTGTATTCTGGTTGTATTCCGCCTCTTTATGTTTTAGTAGTTGCCCACTTTTAAACAGGAAAAGATTGGTACGTGCCTGGCCATTGGCCCAATTGTGTGATTCAGAAAATCAGGCTATCACCCTGTAGCACAGTTGCACAAGTTAAAGCGCTTCCTAGTAGGGTAAACACTAGTAGGAAGCGGTATTCTTCGAGGCAGTTGCCCATTCTTTTCTGCCTGGAAGCGCTTAGAGGCACTGTCCTGTACACTGACCTACAGCCGGCTTTAGTGCCGGGCGGGGGAGCCTTTCACTGGCTCCCATCCATTGCTTCCCTGTGACCTCCCCAACTCACGTAGTGCACTGAAGGTGATTTCTGGGAGCTGATCCCAGTGACAGTGCGAGCTCTCCTTCCGAGAACCTTTATAAACAGACGACCCCCACTCGCCACCTCTGGTATTACCTCACTTCTGCCCTCGCCACCTCTGTCATTGCCTCACTTTTGCCCTCTCCACCCCTGTCACTCCCTCACTTCTGCCCTCGCCACCTCTGTCATTGCCTCACTTCTGCCCTCGCCACCTCTGTCATTCCCTCACTTCTGCCCCCGCCACCTCTGTCATTCCCTCACTTCTGGCCTCACTTCTGCCCTCGCCACCCCTGTCATTGCTTCACTTCAGCCCTCGCCACCTCTGTCATTCCCTCACTTCTGCCCTCACTTCTGCCCTCGCCACCTCTGTCATTCCCTCACTTCTGGCCTCACTTCTGCCCTCGCCACCCCTGTCATTGCTTCACTTCAGCCCTCGCCACCTCTGTCATTCCCTCACTTCTGCCCTCGCCACCTCTGTCATTCCCTCACTTCTGCCCTCGGCACCTCTGTCATTCTGTCATTACCTCACTTCTGTCCTGGCCACCTCCGTCATTGCCTCACTTCTGTCCTGGCCACCTCTGTCTTTGCCTCACTTCTGCCCTCGCCACCTCTGTCATTCCCTCACTTCTGCCCTTGCCACCTCTGTCATTCCCTCACTTCTGCCCTCACCACCTCTGTCATTCCCTCACTTCTGCCCTCACCACCTCTGTCATTCCCTCACTTCTGCCCTCGCCACCTCTGTCATTCCCTCACTCCTGCCCTCACTTCTGCCCTCGCCACCTCTGTCATTCTGTCATTCCCTCACTTCTGCCCTCGCCACCTCTGTCATTCTGTCATTACCTCACTTCTGCCCTCGCCACCTCTGTCATTGCCTCACTTCTGCCCTCGCCACCTCTCTCATTGCCTCACTTCTGCCATCGCCACCTCTGTCATTGCCTCACTTCTGCCCTCGCCACCTCTGTCATTCCCTCACTTCTGCCCTCACTTCTGCCCTCGCCACCTCCGTCATTGCCTCACTTCTGCCCTCGCCACCTCTGTCATTTTGTCATTACCTCACTTCTGCCCTCGCCACCTCTGTCATTGCCTCACTTCTGCCCTCACTTCTGCCTTCGCCACCTCTGTCATTGCCTCACTTCTGCCCTCACTTCTGCCCTCGCCACCTCTGTCATTCCCTCACTTCTGCCCTCGCCACCTCTGTCATTGCCTCATTTCTGCCCTCGCCACCTCTGTCATTCTCTCACTTCTGCCCTCACCACCTCTATCATTGTCTCACTTCTGCCCTGGGAGGAGTTTAAGAGGCCTTTATTATTTCATAATGAAGGTTTCTAGGAGCGTCCCTGCCGGGGTCCAGAGGTCAAGGGCACACGGGACCCTAAAGACAAGACAACATTCCTACACACCCCACTGATCCCCTCTCCCTTGCTCCTGCAGCTCACCACTGATCCCCTCTCCCCTGCAGCTCCCCACTGATCCTCTCTCCCCTGCAGCTTCCCAATGATCCCCTCTCCCCTGCTCCTGCAGCTCTCCACTGATCCCCTCTCCCCTGCTCCTGCAGCTCCCCACTGATTCTCTCTCCCCTGCTCCTGCAGCTCCCCACTGATCCCCTCTCCCCTGCTCCTGCCGCTCCCCACTGATCCCCTCTCCCCTGCTCCTGCAGCTCCCCACTGATCCCCTCGCCCCTGCTTCTGCAGCTCCCCACTGATCCCCTCTCCCCTGCTCCTGCAGCTCCCCTCTGATCCCCTCTCCCCTGCTCCTGAGGCTCCCCACTGATCCCCTCTCCCGCCCCTGCTCCTGCAGCCCCCCACTGATCCCCTCTCCCCTCCTCCTGCAGCTCCCCACTGATCCCCTCTCCCCTGCTCCTGCAGCTCCCCACTGATCCCCTCTCCCCTGCTCCTGCAGCTCCGCACTGATCCCCTCTCCCCTGCAGCTCACCACTGATCCCCTCTCCCCTGCTCCTGCAGCTCCCCACTGATCCTCTCTCCCCTGCTCCTGCAGCTCCCCACTAGTCCCCTCTCCCCTGCTCCTGCAGCTCCCCACTGATCCCCTCTCCCTGGCTCCTTCATCTCCCCACTGATCCCCTCTCCCCTGCTCCTGCCGCTCCCCACTGATCCCCTCTCCCCTGCAGCTCCCCACTGATCCTCTCTCCCCTGCTCCTGCAGCTCCCCACTGATCCCCTCTCCCCTGCTCCTGCAGCTCCCTACTGATCCCCTCTCCCCTGCTTCTGCAGCTGCCCACTGATCCCCTCTCCGCTGCTCCTGCAGCTCCCCATTGATCCTCTCTTCCCTGCTCCTGCAGCTCCCTTCTGATCCCCTCTCCCCTGCTCCTGCAGCTCCCCACTGATCCTCTCTCCCCTGCTCCTGCAGCTCCCCACTGAACCCCTCTCCCCTGCATCTCCCCACTGATCCCCTCTCCCCTGCAGCTCTCCATTGATCCCCTCTCCCCTGCTCCTGCAGCTCCCCACTGATCCCCTCTCCCTCCCCTGCTCCTGCAGCTCCCCACTGATTCCCTCTCCCCTGCCCCCACTGATACTCTCTCCCCTGCAGCTACCCACTGATCTCCTTTCCCCAGCTCCTGCAGCTCCCCACTGACCCCCTCTCCCCTGCTCCTGCAGCTCCCCACTGATCCTCTCTCCCCTGCTCCTGCAGCTTCCCACTAATCCCCTCTCCCCTGCTCCTGCAGCTCCCCACTGATCCCCTCTCCTCTGCTCCTGCATCTCCCCACTGATCCCCTCTCCCCTGCTCCTGCAGCTCCCCACTGATCCTCTCTCCCTCCCCTGCAGCTCCCCACTGATCCCCTCTCCCCTGCTCCTGCAGCTCCCCACTGATCCCCTCTCCCCTGCTCCTGCCGCTCCCCACTGATCCCCCCTCCCCTGCTCCTACAGCTCCCCACTGATCCCCTCTCCCCTGCTCCTGCAGCTCCCCACTTATCCTCTCTTCCCTGCTCCTGCAGCTCCCCAGTGATCCTCTCTCCCCTGCTCCTACAGCTCCCCACGGATCCCATCTCCCCTGCTCCTGCAGCTCCCCACTGATCCCCTCTCCCCTGCTCCTGCAGCTCCCCACTGATCCCCTCTCCCCTGCTCCTGCAGCTCCCCACTGATCCTCTCTCCCTCCCCTGCAGCTCCCCACTGATCCTCTCTCCCACCCCTGTTCCTGCAGCTCCCCACTGAATCTCTCTCCCCTGCTCCTACAGCTCCCCACTGATCCTCTCTTCCCTGCTCCTGCAGTTCCCCACTGATCCCCTCTCCCCTGCTCCTGCAGCTCCCCACTGATCATCTCTCCCTCCCCTGCAGCTCCCCACTGATCCCCTCTCCCATGCTACTGCTGCTCCCCACTGATCCCCTCTCCCCTGCTCCTGCAGCTCCCCACTGATCCTCTCTTCCCTGCTCCTGCAGCTCCCCACTGATCCCCTCACCCCTGCTCTTGCAGCTCCCCACTGATCCCCTCTCCCCTGCTCCTGCCGCTCCCGACTGATCCCCTCTCCCTCCCTTGCTCCTGCAGCTCTCCACTGATCCCCTCTCCCCTGCTCCTGCAGCTTCCCAATGATCCCCTCTCCCCTGCTCCTGCAGCTCCTCACTGATCCTCTCTCCCCTGCTCCTGCAGCTCCCCACTGATCCTCTCTCCCCTGCTCCTGCAGCTCCCCACTGATCCCCTCTCCCCTGCTCCTGCAGCTCCCCACTGATCCTCTCTTCCCTGCTCCTGCAGCTCCCCACTGATCCCCTCACCCCTGCTCTTGCAGCTCCCCACTGATCCCCTCTCCCCTGTTCCTGCCGCTCCCGACTGATCCCCTCTCCCTCCCTTGCGCCTGCAGCTCTCCACTGATCCCCTCTCCCCTGCTCCTGCAGCTTCCCAATGATCCCCTCTCCCCTGCTCCTGCAGCTCCCCACTGATCCTCTCTCCCTCCCCTGCAGCTCCCCACTGATCCTCTCTCACTCCCCTGCTCCTGCAGCTCCCCACTGAATCTCTCTCCCCTGCTCCTACAGCTCCCCACTGATCCTCTCTTCCCTGCTCCTGCAGCTCCCCACTGATCCCCTCTCCCCTGCTCCTGCAGCTCCTCACTGATCCTCTCTCCCCTGCTCCTGCAGCTCCCCACTGATCCTCTCTCCCTCCCCTGCAGCTCCCCACTGATCCTCTCTCCCTCCCCTGCTCCTGCAGCTCCCCACTGAATCTCTCTCCCCTGCTCCTACAGCTCTCCACTGATCCCCTCTCCCCTGCTCCTGCAGCTTCCCAATGATCCCCTCTCCCCTGCTCCTGCAGCTCCTCACTGATCCTCTCTCCCCTGCTCCTGCAGCTCCCCACTGATCCTCTCTCCCCTGCTCCTGCAGCTCCCCACTGATCCCCTCTCCCTGCTCCTGCAGCTCCCCCTCTCCCCTGCTCCTGCAGCTCCCCACTGATACCCTCTCCCCTGCTGCTGCAGCTCCCCACTGATCAACTCTCCCCTGCTCCTGTAGCGCTCCACTGATCCCCTCTCCCCTGCTCCTGCAGCTCCCCACTGATCCCCTCTCCCCTGCTCCTGCAGCTCCCCACTGATCCACTCTCCCCTGCTCCTGCAGCTCTCCACTGATCCCCTCTACCCTACTCCTGCAGCTCCCCACTGATCGCCTCTTCACTGCTCCTGCAGCCCCCACAGATCCTCTCTCCCCTGCAGCTCCCCACTGATCGCTTCTCCCTTGCTCCTGCAGCTCCCCACTGATCCCCTATCCCCTGCTCCTGCAGCGCTCCACTGATCCCCTCTTCCCTGCTCCTGCAGCTTACCACTGATCCCCTCTCCCCTCCTCCTGCAGCTCCCCACAGATCCCCTCTCCCCTGCTCCTGCAACTCCACACTGATCCTCTCTCCCCTGCTCCTGCAGCTCCCCACTGATCCCCTCTCCCCTGCACCTGCAGCTCCCCACTGATCCTCTCTCCCCTGCTCCTGCAGTTACCGCTGATCCCCTTTCCCCTGCTCCTGCAGCTCCCCACTGATCCCCTCTCCCCTGCTCCTGCAGCTCCCCACTGATCCCCTCTCCCCTGCTCCTGCAGCTCCTCACTGATCCCTTCTCCCCTGCAGCTCCCCACTGATCCCCTCTCCCCTGCAGCTCCCCACCGATCCCCTCTCCCCTGCTCCTGCAGCTCCACACTGATCCTCTCTCCCTCCCCTGCAGCTCCCCACCGATCCCCTCTCCCCTGCTCCTGCAGCTCCCCACTGATCCTCTCTCCCTCCCCTGCAGCTCCCCACTGATCCCCTCACCTGCTCCTGCAGCGCTCCACTGATCCCCTCTCACCTGCTCATGTAGCGCTCCACTGATCCCCTCTCCCCTGCACCTGCAGCTCCCCACTGATCCTCTCCCCCTTGCTCCTGCAGCTCCCCGCTGATCCCCTTTCCCCTGATCCTGCAGCTCCCCACTGATCCCCTCTCCCCTGCTCCTGCAGCTCCTCACTGATTCCCTCTCCCCTGCAGCTCCCCACTTATCCCCTCTCCCCTGCTCCTGCAGCTCCCCACCGATCCCCTCTCCCCTGCTCCTGCAGCTCCCCACTGATCCTCTTTCCCTCCCCTGCAGCTCCCCACTGATCCCCTCTCACCTGCTCCTGCAGCGCTCCACTGATCCCCTCTCCCCTGCTCCTGCAGCTCCCCACCGATCCCCTCTCCCCTGCAGCTCCCCACTGATACTCTCTCCCTCCCCTGCTCCTGCAGCTCCCCACTGATCCCCTCTCACCTGCTCCTGCAGCGCTCCACTGATCCCCTCTCACCTGCTCATGTAGCGCTCCACTGATCCTCTCTCCCCTGCAGCTCCCCACTGATGCCCTCTCACCTGCTCCTGCAGCACCCCACTGGACAACTCTCTGCATGTTTCAGTGAAAGCTCCTGCAGCACCCCACTGGCCAACTCTCTGCATGTTTCAGTGAAAGCTCCTGCAGCATCCCACTGGCCATCTCTCTGCATGTTTCAGTGAATTCTCCTGCAGCTCCCCACTGATCCCCTCTCCCCTGCTCCTGCAGCTCCCCACTGATCCCCTATCCCCTGCTCCTGCAGCTCCCCACTGATCCCCTCTCCCCTGCTCCTGCAGCTCCCCACTGATCCCCTATCCCCTGCTCCTGCAACGCTCCACTGATCCCCTCTTCCCTGCTCCTGCAGCTCCCCACTGATCCCCCCTCCCCTGCTCCTGCAGCTCCCCACTGATCCCCTCTCCCTTGCTCCTGCAGCTCCCCACTGATCCTCTCTCCCCTGTTCCTGCAGCTCCCCGCTGATCCCCTTTCCCCTGCTCCTGCAGCTCCCCACTGATCCCCTCTCTCCTGCAGCTCCCCACTGATCCCCTCTCCCCTGCTCCTGCAGCTCCCCACTGATCCTCTCTCCCTCCCCTGCTCCTGCAGCTCCCCACTGGTCACCTCTAAACCTGCTCCTGCAGCGCTCCACTGATCCCCTCTTCCCTGCTCCTGCAGCTCCCCACCAATCCCCTCACCCCTGCTCCTGCAGCTCCCCACTGATCCTCTCTCCCTCCCCTGCTCCTGCAGCTCCCCACTGATCCCCTCTCACCTGCTCCTGCAGCGCTCCACTGATCCCCTCTCACCTGCTCCTGTAGCGCTCCACTGATCCCCTCTCCCCTGCTCCTGCAGCTCCCCACTGATCCCCTCTCAGCTGCTCCTGTAGCGCTCCACTGGCCAACTCTCTGCATGTTTCAGTGAAAGCTCCTGCAGCACCCAACTGGTCAACTCTCTGTATGTTTCAGTGAATGCTCCTGCAGCGCCCCACTGGCCAACTCTGCGTGTTTCAGTGAAAGCTCCTGCAGCACCCAACTGGCCAACTCTCTGCATGTTTCAGTGAATGCTCCTGCAGCGACCCACTGGCAAACTCTCTGCATGTTTCAGTGAAAGCTCCTGCAGCACCTCACTGGCCAACTCTCTGCATGTTACAGTGAAAGCTCCTGCAGCGTCCCATTGGCCAACACTCTGCATGTTTCAGTGAATGCTCCTGCAGCACTCCACTGGCCAACTCTCTACATGTTTCAGTGAATGCTCCTGCAGCGTTCCACTGGCCAACTCTCTGCATGCTTCATTGAATGCTCCTGCAGCGCCCCACTGGCCAACTCCCTGCATGTTTCAGTGAAAGCTCCTGAGCACCCCACTGACCAACTCTCTGCATGTTCCAGTGAAAGCTCCTGCAGCCTCCCACTGGCCAACTGTCTGCATGTTTCAGTGAAAGCTCCTACAGCACCCCACTGACCAACTCTCTGCATGTTTCAGTGAAAGCTCCTGCAGCACTCCACTGGCCAACTCTCTGCGTGTTTCAGTGAAAGCTCCTGAGCCTCTCACTGGTCAACTCTCTGCATGCTTCAGTGAAAGCTCCTGCAGCCTCTCACTGGTCAACTCTCTGCATGTTTCAGTGAAAGCTCCTGCCGCCTCCCACTGGCCAACTCTCTGCATGTTTCAGTGAAAGCTCCTGCAGCCTCTCACTGGTCAACTCTCTACATGCTTCAGTGAATGCTCTTGCAGCCTCCCACTGACCAACTCTCTGCATGTTTCAGTGAAAGCTCCTGCAGCCTCCCACTGGCCAACTCTCGGCATGTTTCAGTGAAAGCTCCTGCAGCATCCCACTGGCCAACTCTCTACATGTTTCAGTGAATGCCCCTGCAGCACCCCACTGACCAACTCTCTGCATGTTTCAGTGAAAGCTCCTGCAGAGTTCCACTGACCAACTCTCCGCATGTTTCAGTGAAAGCTCCTGCAGCACCCCACTGGCCAACTCTCTGCGTGTTTCAGTGAAAGCTCCTGACCCTCTCACTGGTCAACTCTCTGCATGCTTCAGTGAATGCTCTTGCAGCCTCCCACTGACCAACTCTCTGCATGTTTCAGTGAAAGCTCCTGCCGCCTCCCACTGGCCAACTCTCTGCATGTTTCAGTGAAAGCTCCTGCAGCCTCTCCCTGGTCAACTCTCTGCATGCTTCAGTGAATGTTCCTGCAGCACGCCACTGGCCAACTCTCTGCATGTTACAGTGAAAGCTCCTGCAGCACCCCAGTGGCCAACTCTCTGCATGTTTCAGTGAATGTTCCTGCAGCACCCCACTGGCGAACTCTCAGTGAAAGCTTCTGCAGCACCCCACTGGCCAACTCTCTGCATGTTTCAGTGAAAGCTCCTGCAGCACCCCACTGGCCAACTCTCTGCATGTTTCAGTGAATGTTCCTGCAGCACCCCACTGGCGAACTCTCAGTGAAAGCTTCTGCAGCACCCCACTGGCCAACTCTCTGCATGTTTCAGTGAAAGCTCCTGCAGCACCCCACTGGCCAACTCTCTGCATGTTTCAGTGAAAGCTCCTGCAGCATCCCACTGGCCAACTCTGTGCATGTTTCAGTGAAAGCTCCTGCAGCGCCCCACTGGCCAACTCTCTGCATGTTTCAGTGAATGCTCCTGCAGCCTCCCACTGGCCAAATCTCTGCATGTTTCAGTGAAAGCTCCTGCAGCGCCCCACTGGCCAACTATCTGCATGCTTCAGTGAAAGCTCCTGCAGCATCCCACTGGCCAGCTATCTGCATGCTTCAGTGAAAGCTCCTGCAGCATCCCACTGGCCAACTCTCTGCATGTTTCAGTGAAAGCTCCTGCAGCACCCCACTGGCCACCTCTCTGCGTGTTTCAGTGAAAGCTCCTGCAGCACCCCACTGGCCAACTCTCTGCATGCTTCAGTGAAGGCTCCTTCAGCACCCCACTGGCCAACTCTCTGCATGCTTCAGTGAAGGTTCCTGCAGCATCCCACTGGCCAACTCTCTGCATGTTTCAGTGAAACCTCCTGCAGCATTCCCCTGACCAACTCTCTCCATGTTTCAGTGAAACCTCCTACAGCATTCACCTGACCAACTCTCTACATGTTTCAGTGAATGCCCCTGCAGCAACCAACTGGCCAATTCTCTGCATGTTTCAGTGAAAGCTCCTGCAGACTTCCCCTGACCAACTCTCTGCATGTTTCAGTGAATGCTCCTGCAGCGCCCCATTGGCCAACTCTCTGCATGTTTCAGTGAATGTTCCTGCAGCACCCCACTGGCCAACTCTCTGCATGTTTCAGTGAAAGTTCCTGCAGCACCCCACTGGCCAACTCTCTGCATGTTTCAGTGAAAGCTCCTGCAACATTCCCCTGACCAACTCTCTGCATGTTTCAGTGAAAGCTCCTGCAGCACCCCACTGGCCAACTCTGCATGCTTCAGTGAAAGCTCCTGCAGCACCCCACTGGCCAACTCTCTGCATGTTTCAGTGAATGTTCCTGCAGCCTCCCACTGGCCAACTCTCTGTATGTTTTAGTGAATGCTCCTGCAGCGCCCCACTGACCAACTCTCTGCATGTTTCAGTGAAAGCTCCTGCAGCACCCCACTGGCCAACTCTCTCCATGTTTCAGTGAAAGCTCCTGTAGCGCCCACTGGCCAACTCTCTGCATGTTTCAGTGAAAGCTCCTACAGCACCCCACTGGCAAACTCTCTGCATGTTTCAGTGAATGCTCCTGCAGCATCCTACTAGCCAACTCTCTGCATGCTTCAGTGAATGCTCTTGCAGCCTCCCACTGGCCAACTCTCTGCATGTGTCAGTGAAAGCTCCTGCAGCCTCCCACTGGCCAACTCTCTGCATGTTTCAGTGAATGCTCTGCAGAGCCCCACTGGCCAATTCTCTGCATGTGTCAGTGAAAGCTCCTGCAGCACCCCACTGGACAACTCTCTACATGTTCCAGTGAAAGCTCCTGCAGCGTCCCACTGGCAAACTCTCTGCATGTTTCAGTGAAAGCTCCTGCAGCCTCCCACTGGCCAACTCTCTGCATGTTTCAGTGAATGCTCTGCAGAGCCCCACTGGCCAACTCTCTGCATGTGTCAGTGAAAGCTCCTGCAGCACCCCACTGGACAACTCTCTACATGTTTCAGTGAATGCTCCTGCAGCCTCCCACTGGCCAACTCTCTGCATGTTTCAGTGAAAGCTCCTGCAGCCTCCCACTGGCCAACTCTCTGTATGTTTCAGTGAATGCTCCTGCAGCCCCCCACTGGCCAACTCTCTGCATGTTTCAGTGAAAGCTCCTGCAGCGCCCCACTGGCCAACTCTCTGCGTGTTCCAGTGAAAGCTCCTGCAGCGCCCCACTGACCAACTCTTTGCATGCTTCAGTGAATGCTCCTGCAGCCTCCAACTGGCCAACTCTCTGCATGTTTCAGTGAAAGCTCCTGCAGCCTCCCACTGGCCAACTCTCTGTATGTTTCAGTGAATGCTCCTGCAGCGCCCCACTGACCAACTCTCTGCATGTTTCAGTGGAAGCTCCTGCAGCACCCCACTGGCCAACTCTCTCCATGTTTCAGTGAAAGCTCCTGCAGCATTCCCCTGCCCAACTCTCTGCATGTTTCAGTGAAAGCTCCTGCAGCCTCCCACTGGCCAACTCTCTGCATGTTTCAGCGCCCCACTGACCAACTCTCTGCATGTTTCAGTGAATGCTCCTGCAGCACCCCACTGGCCATCTCTCTACATGTTTCAATGAAAGCTCCTGCAGTGACCCACTGGCAAACTCTCTGCATGTTTCAGTGAAAGCTCCTGCAGCCTCCCACTGGCCGACACTCTGCATGCTTCACTGAATGCTCCTGCAGCGCCCCACTGGCCAACTCTCTGCATGTTTGAGAGAATGCTCCTGCAGCGCCACACTGGCCAACTCTCTGCATGTTTCAGTGAATACTCCTGCACCCCCCCTGGCCAACTCTCTGCATGCTTCAGTGAAACCTCCTGCAGTACCCCGCTGGCCAACTCTCTGCATGTCTCAATGAAAGCTTGTGTAGCCCCCCACTGGCCAACTCTCTGCATGTTTCAGTGAAAGCTCCTGCAGCCCCCCACTGGCCAACTCTCTGCATGTTTCAGTGAAAGCTCCTGCAGCCCCCCACTGGCCAACTCTCTGCATGTTTCAGTGAAAGCTCCTGCAGCCTCCCACTGGCCGACACTCTGCATGCTTCACTGAATGCTCCTGCAGCGCCACACTGGCCAACTCTCTGCATGTTTCAGTGAATACTCCTGCACCCCCCCTGGCCAACTCTCTGCATGCTTCAGTGAATGCTCTTGCAGCCTCCCGCTGGCCAACTCTCTGCATGTCTCAGTGAAAGCTCGTGCAGCCCCCCACTGGCCAACTCTCTGCGTGTTCCAGTGAAAGCTCCTGCAGCGCCCCACTGACCAACTCTTTGCATGCTTCAGTGAATGCTCCTGCAGCCTCCCACTGGCCAACTCTCTGCATGTTTAAGTGAAAGCTCCTGCAGCCTCCCACTGGCCAACTCTCTGTATGTTTCAGTGAATGCTCCTGCAGCGCCCCACTGGCCAACTCTATGCATGTTTCAGTGGAAGCTCCTGCAGCACCCCACTGGCCAACTCTCTCCATGTTTCAGTGAAAGCTCCTGCAGCATTCCCCTGCCCAACTCTCTGCATGTTTCAGTGAAAGCTCCTGCAGCCTCCCACTGGCCAAATCTCTGCATGTTTCAGCGCCCCACTGACCAACTCTCTGCATGTTTCAGTGAAAGCTCCTGCAGCCTCCCACTGGCCATCTCTCTACATGTTTCAATGAAAGCTCCTGCAGCACCCCACTGGCAAACTCTCTGCATGTTGCAGTGAAAGCTCCTGCAGCCTCCCACTGGCCGACACTCTGCATGCTTCACTGAATGCTCCTGCAGCCTCCCACTGGCCAACTCTCTGCATGCTTCAGTGAATGCTCCTGCAGCGCCCCAATGGCCAACTCTCTGCATGTTTCAGTGAATGCTCCTGCAGCATCCCACTGGCCAACTCTCTGCATGTTTCAGTGAATGCTCCTGCAGCGCCTCACTGGCCAACTCACTGCATGTTTCAGTGAATGCTCCTGCAGCGCCCCACTGGCCAACTCTCTGCATGTTTCAGTGAAAGCTCCTGCAGCATCCCACTGGCCAACTCTCTGCATGTTACAGTGAAAGCTCCTGCAGCGCCCCACTGGCCAACTCTCTGTTACAGTGAATGCTCCTGCAGCCTCCCAATGGCCAACTCTCTGCATGTTTCAGTGAATGCTCCTGCAGCATCCCTCTGGCCAACTCTCTGCATGCTACAGGGAAACCTGCTGCAGCCCCCCACTGGCCAACTCTCTACATGCTTCAGCCTTATTGTAAACCAGTGAGCAGGTGGGAACATTCATCAGGTTGGAATGCAGAACATTATGGGCTATCACTGTGCTTAAGTCGTGATCCTTAGCTGGCACCTTTGAAGGTCTGGATTGATGGCCAATTAGAGTGAGAGTTTCCTTTCAGAACACAGCCACAGGTGTGTGGTATTTATACTGTATGAGATCCCACGCTCCTCCCTCATGTTATGAGTGTGAATCTAGTCATATACTGGACCCCACCTCCTTATGCAGCGGATACCCTCCATAGACCACATAAAATGAATCGTGCGGGGGGCGGGCTTCCGGGATGCACCCCGAGGCCTTCACGGAGAAGTTAAGCTGTGTGTTAATACTTTTTTCTGTCTGAATTTGAAGGAACACACCAGTCACTGCACCCCCAGTCTGGGCGGGAGGAGAGAGGATTATTTTTATCCTTATTTCGAAATAAGGATGTTCGTTTTGGCAGAGGCCTGGGCCCTCCCTCCGCTCACAACACTTGCCACTGAAAAGCAAAGAAATCCCAGGCCGCTGTTTGTCATCACTGGCCTAGATGAGCTGCAGCATGGTGCTAGAATGCTGTTTGTCATTAGTTACTTGTGTGCTGTTTGTTATCACTAGTGTCTGCAGTATGGTGCTAGAATGCTGTTTGTCATTAGTAACCTCTTTCACTAGCCTCCACGACTTGCAGGTACTGGTGTGCTGTTTGTTATCACTAGTGCCTGCAGCATGGTGCCAGAATGCTGTTTGTCATTAGTTACTTGTGTGCTGTTTATTATCACTTGTGTCTGCAGCATGGTGCTAGAATGCTGTTTGTCATTAGTTACTTGTGTGCTGTTTGTTATCACTAGTGCCTGCAGCATGGTGCTGGAATGCTGTTTGTGATTAGTAACTGGTGTGCTGTTTGTTATCACTAGTGTCTGCAGCATGGTGCCAGAATGCTGTTTGTCATTAGTTACTTGTGTGCTGTTTGTTATCACTAGTGTCTGCAGCATGGTGCCAGAATGCTGTTTGTCATTAGTTACTTGTGTGCTGTTTGTTATCACTAGTGTCTGCAGCATGGTGCCAGAATGCTGTTTGTCATTAGTTACTTGTGTGCTGTTTGTTATCACTAGTGTCTGCAGCATGGTGCCAGAATGCTGTTTGTCATTAGTTACTTGTGTGCTGTTTGTTATCACTAGTGTCTGCAGCATGGTGCCAGAATGCTGTTTGTGATTAGTAACTGGTGTGCTGTTTAGTATAACTAGTGTCTGCAGCATGGTGCTATTAACCGGTGTGCTATTTAGTATAACTAAGGTCTGCAGCATGGTGCTCGAATGCTGTTTGTCATTAGTAAATAGTGTGCTGTTTATTATCACTTGTGTCTGCAGCATGGTGCTAGAATGCTGTTTGTCATTAGTAAATTGTGTGCTGTTTATTATCACTTGTGTCTGCAGCATGGTGCTAGAATGCTGTTTGTCATTAATAGCTGGTGTCCTGTTTATTGTCAATAGTGTCTGCGGCATGGTGCCAGAGTGCTGTTTGTCATTAGTAGCTGGTGGGCTGTCTATTATCACTTGTGTCTGCAGCATGGTGCCAGAATGCTGTTTGTCATTAATAGCTGGTGTCCTGTTTATTGTCAATAGTGTCTGCGGCATGGTGCCAGAATGCTGTTTGTCATTAGTAGCTGGTGGGCTGTCTATTATCACTTGTGTCTGCAGCATGGTGCCAGAATGCTGTTTGTCATTAATAGCTGGTGTGCTGTTTATTGTCACTAGTGTCTGCGGCATGGTGCCAGAATGCTGTTTGTCATTAATAGCTGGTGTCCTGTTTATTGTCACTAGTGTCTGCGGCATGGTGCCAGAATGCTGTTTGTCATTAATAGCTGGTGTCCTGTTTATTGTCACTAGTGTCTGCGGCATGGTGCCAGAATGCTGTTTGTCATTAATAGCTGGTGTCCTGTTTATTGTCAATAGTGTCTGCGGCATGGTGCCAGAATGCTGTTTGTCATTAGTAGCTGGTGGGCTGTCTATTATCACTTGTGTCTGCAGCATGGTGCCAGAATGCTGTTTGTCATTAATAGCTGGTGTGCTGTTTATTGTCACTAGTGTCTGCGGCATGGTGCCAGAATGCTGTTTGTCATTAATAGCTGGTGTCCTGTTTATTGTCACTAGTGTCTGCGGCATGGTGCCAGAATGCTGTTTGTCATTAATAGCTGGTGTCCTGTTTATTGTCACTAGTGTCTGCGGCATGGTGCCAGAATGCTGTTTGTCATTAATAGCTGGTGTCCTGTTTATTGTCACTAGTGTCTGCGGCATGGTGCCAGAATGCTGTTTGTCATTAATAGCTGGTGTCCTGTTTATTGTCAATAGTGTCTGCGGCATGGTGCCAGAATGCTGTTTGTCATTAGTAGCTGGTGGGCTGTCTATTATCACTTGTGTCTGCAGCATGGTGCCAGAATGCTGTTTGTCATTAATAGCTGGTGTGCTGTTTATTGTCACTAGTGTCTGCGGCATGGTGCCAGAATGCTGTTTGTCATTAATAGCTGGTGTCCTGTTTATTGTCACTAGTGTCTGCGGCATGGTGCCAGAATGCTGTTTGTCATTAATAGCTGGTGTCCTGTTTATTGTCACTAGTGTCTGCGGCATGGTGCCAGAATGCTGTTTGTCATTAATAGCTGGTGTCCTGTTTATTGTCACTAGTGTCTGCGGCATGGTGCCAGAATGCTGTTTGTCATTAATAGCTGGTGTCCTGTTTATTGTCACTAGTGTCTGCGGCATGGTGCCAGAATGCTGTTTGTCATTAATAGCTGGTGTCCTGTTTATTGTCAATAGTGTCTGCGGCATGGTGCCAGAATGCTGTTTGTCATTAGTAGCTGGTGGGCTGTCTATTATCACTTGTGTCTGCAGCATGGTGCCAGAATGCTGTTTGTCATTAATAGCTGGTGTGCTGTTTATTGTCACTAGTGTCTGCGGCATGGTGCCAGAATGCTGTTTGTCATTAATAGCTGGTGTCCTGTTTATTGTCACTAGTGTCTGCGGCATGGTGCCAGAATGCTGTTTGTCATTAATAGCTGGTGTCCTGTTTATTGTCACTAGTGTCTGCGGCATGGTGCCAGAATGCTGTTTGTCATTAATAGCTGGTGTCCTGTTTATTGTCAATAGTGTCTGCGGCATGGTGCCAGAATGCTGTTTGTCATTAGTAGCTGGTGGGCTGTCTATTATCACTTGTGTCTGCAGCATGGTGCCAGAATGCTGTTTGTCATTAATAGCTGGTGTGCTGTTTATTGTCACTAGTGTCTGCGGCATGGTGCCAGAATGCTGTTTGTCATTAATAGCTGGTGTCCTGTTTATTGTCACTAGTGTCTGCGGCATGGTGCCAGAATGCTGTTTGTCATTAATAGCTGGTGTCCTGTTTATTGTCACTAGTGTCTGCGGCATGGTGCCAGAATGCTGTTTGTCAGTAGCTGCTGTGCTGTTTATTATCCATAGTGTCTGCCGCATGGTGCTATTTACCGGTGTGCTATTTAGTATAACTAGTGTCTGCAGTATGGTGCTAGAATGCTGATTGTCATTAGTAACCTCTTTCACTAGCCTCCACGACTTGCATGTACTGGTGTGCTGTTTATTATCACCTGTGTCTGCAGCATGGTGCTAGAATTCTGTTTGTCATTAGTAACTTGTGTGCTGTTTATTATCACCTGTGTCTGCAGCGTGGTGCCAGAATGCTGTTTGTCATTAATAGCTGGTGTGCTGTTTATTGTCACTAGTGTCTGCAGCATGGTGCTATTAACCGGTGTGCTATTTAGTATAACTAGTGTCTGCAGCATGGTGCCAGAATGCTGTTTGTCATTAGTAACTTGTGTGCTGTTTGTTATCACTTGTGTCTGCAGCATGGTGCTAGAATGCTGTTTGTCATTAGTAACTTGTGTGCTGTTTGTTATCACTTGTGTCTGCAGCATGGTGCCAGAATGCTGTTTGTCATTAGTAACTTGTGTGCTGTTTGTTATCACTAGTGCCTGCAGCATGGTGCTGGTGTGCTGTTTATGATCAATTGTCTGCAAGAGCTGAAGCACGGTGCTGTTGGCCATCTTTAGTCCACACAAGGTGAATTAACAATGAGTAGAGTGATTGTTATCTTTCGCATTTTGGCTCGGTGCCTGTGTTTAGGCTTCAAATCCTTTCCTAGGACTTTATCACCAGACGAAAATGTCCTATCGAAAGGTTGGGCGGGTGGGATTTGCATGTGGTTAGACCAGAATCAGGGGGCCTGCAACCTTTGGACAACATGTAGCTCAAACCAGCCCAGCATAATCCATGGTGAGGGATCATGGGAGTTATAGTCCAAACATCTGGAGAGCCGCAGGCTGCAGATCTCTGGGCATAGATGTACATGAGCGCAGGTACCAACTTTGCCATAAATTCATTTTAATTTAATTTGCAAATCTTAAAATAAACAAAGCTAACGGCATTAGCCAAGACCCCCCCCACGCCCCTGCCCCCTCTCCTTTTGCACATCTGCAGCCAAGAGTTCCAGCTTTCACTTAAGGCTTCCTGTGGCCCAGGTGCTTCCCTTAGCTCAATGTCGGGCTCTCAAATTGGAGGAAACGCATCTTAAAGTCGCCACCTTCGACATTTCCGCCAACGAGGCCACGGGCGGCTTTCCACGTTCATGTGATGGCCGGGATCTGTGAGCCTTGCGCGCGTACCTCACTGCGCATTAATAAGAGGCTGACAAGGAGCGGTCACTCTCTCGTTCCAGCTGCCTAACCCCGCCTTCCCACGTCCCTTCCCTCCATGCCTCAGTCCCGCAACTGTATTAACAACATGACATCCCCCCCAATTTAAACAGTCACCCAACAGGGGTGATGAACAAATAGGAACACTAGGCCATCCTTATGAGGCGGCGAGGCTTATTCTTGACTCTCTGAGGTCGAGAGCTGAAACGTTGAGCAGATCTGCTGGCCCCGGATCTCTCACCTTGGTCCTCTCGGTCCGACGCTTCGGAGTCCTCTTGATCGCCGAGGTAAGGATCATCAGATACATAGTCAATGGGTATCTCCACTCTTCTCCTGAGTCGCTGTGGCTCCGAAAGGGGAAAATTCTTGAAATGTGAAGAGTTTTGCGTGGTCAGTCCTCTGTCTCCTTGGGCTGTGATCATGGAGCCCTTCTTCTCTAGTATGATTAGGGGTTCTTCTTGAAATGCTGACATATACTTGAGGGTCTGTGGTTATCTTACAGCGACTACGTTCCCTACTTCAAGTTGGGAGTCTCGAGCCTTCCGGCGACCATCAGCATACTCCTTCATGCGCTCCTTTGCAGCCTGATCTCTTTCCCTCGTTTCAGTGTCCACTGGTGATCGGTCCTCTTGGAGACTGCACTGGGGCATCCGGGTGCTGATGTCTCTTCCAAACATGACCTCCACTGGGGTTTTTGCAGTGGTGCTGTGTGGTGTGCTGCGGTAGTCCCTCAGCAACTGGTGTAGTACTTGCTCATAGGGCTGCCCCGTGAGCCGAGCCACCTGTAGTGCTCTCTTCAGATTGGTCATGAACTGTTCAATCATGCCATTGGCCTGAGGCCAAAATGGGGTGACCTTGTGATGATGGAACCCCATGTATTTGCTGAACTTTGTGAAGCTATGTCCGATGAACAGAGACCCATTGTCTGTCTTCAATTTCCAAGGGACACGGTAGGCCGTAAGGATGCGGTGAAACACTGGAATGATGTGGTGGGCTGCAGTGGATGATATGATTTGAGCTTCCGGATACCTCGAATATTTATCCATGACGGCCAATACGTATCTCTCCCCTTCAATAGGACCGAAGAAGTCAGCCGCCACTGCTTCTCATATGCCCCCCGGGAGTTCAGATATTCTCAATGGCTCGGGATGCTGATTCGGCATGAGAAGGCAGCATGTGGGACACTGTTTCAGGAGTTCCTCCACCATGACCTCCAGCTGAGGAAACCACACTTTCTGGCGCATCTTGCGCTTTGTGGAGACCACTCCTCGATGACCCTCGTGGGCCAGTTCTATCAGCTTCCTTTCTAGAGTTGTGGGGATCACTACCTTGTGACCCTTCAGTAGGAGGTTATCCTCGGAGAGCGCTAGCTCTTCTTTTACCTGCAACAGCCTGTGCACCTCCTGTC
This sequence comes from Ambystoma mexicanum, assembly GCF_040938575.1. Taxonomy (NCBI): domain Eukaryota; kingdom Metazoa; phylum Chordata; class Amphibia; order Caudata; family Ambystomatidae; genus Ambystoma; species Ambystoma mexicanum. The sequence continues at coordinate 26,962,551 of NC_090923.1, read as the reverse complement.
AGACCTCTTCCGATGTGAGAGGACCCCTTTCTTTGGCTCTCCTCCATTGACTGGATTTGAGCCCCTCGCACTTAATCTGGCACACCTGATCTGCTTCTACTTCCTGCGCCAAACGGGTTTGCTTCGATTCTCTCGGGCATGTCTTGATGGATCAGGTATCGGAGATAACGGTCTGCCACCGATGGTTCAGGTGTACATCCTGTTCTGGGATGACGAGATAGGAAATCAGCGGGGATTTCCTCCTTTCCTGGTCTGTGTATGATTTCGAATGCATAGTCCTGCAGCCGGAGTCCCCACCGCGCAATGCGGGGTGGCATTTTGGCTTGTGGGTTGCCATAGAGAAACAAAAGGGCTTGATGGTCAGACACAACTCGGAATGGCTTACCGTAGAGAAACAGGTGAAAATGTTCACACACCTACACCACTGCAAGGCTTTCCTTTTCCGCCCGAGAGTAGGCCTGCTCAGTGACTCAGAGGCTCCTTCTGACGTATGCAACAATGTGTGTTTGCGTCAGGTCTTTGGAGTCAATTTAGGGCAGGATGGCACCCAGCCCCATTGGACTTGCGTCCACTGTTAGCTCTGTTTTCCGGTCCGAGTCGTAGTACGACATGTTTTCAGCTTGCGCCACTCTTTCTCAAATGATCTCAAAGGCTTGTTGGCACTCCGCCGACCAATTGAACACTGCATTTGGTTTGGTCAGTACTCTAAGGGGCTCACTGACCGTGGCAAAGTCCTTTATATACCTTGTGCAGTAGCTGGCGAGGCCCAAGAAAGATCTGAGTTCCGAAACATTGGTTGGTGGTGGTGTCTCATTGAGTGTGGCGACTTCGTCCGGATCAGGTGTCATGCCATTTTCAGAGAGCACATGGCCAAAGAAGCGCGGCATGCTTTTTCTAAACTCACATTTTTCCTGGTTGAGGGTGAGGTTGGCAGCTTCAAGAGCCATGCACACTTTAGCCTACAGTCTCGTCATGTTTTCCCACATCAGTCCCGAACACCACGATATCGTTGCTGTAGTTTATACAGTTCAGGATGTGTTTAATTAGGTTGTGGACTTCTGCCTGAAATATCTCAACTGCTGAAGAGACCCCAAAGCTCAATCTTTTATACCTGTACTGTCCCAGGTGTGTGATGAAAGTCATAATGTTACGGCTCTCTGGACTTAACACCAACTGGTGGTAGCCCTTCTTTAAGTCCAGTTTTGAAAAAACCCTGGCCCCGTTTAATAGGTGTATCATATCAGTGATACGTGGAATCATCTGTCTTTCCCTTCGCATTGCTTGGTTGGCATGTCTCATGTCCATACACAGTCTTATTGCCTCAGAGCCTTTCTTCGGCAGCGGGACGATGGGCGAGACCCACGTGGTGGGCCCCGTGGCCGGCTCTATGATGTCTTGTTGTAAGAGCTTATGCAGTTCATCCTCTACTTTCTTCTGGATATTCACCGTATGCCCCTGTAGTGTTGGGCTACGGGGTGCACCGTTTCATCAATGTACAGTTTTATTTGCCGGTTCTGCAGCTTTCCGATGCCTCTGAATAGTTCGGGATACAAGTCCTTTATCATGTATTTCTGTACCATGATTTTGTAGAGTACATGTATTAGACCCAATTCGACGACCATCTTAAAGCTGAGTAAGCAACCGCTTTCGATTCCTGTCGCCAGCACTTGTATCAGCACTTTCTTTTCTTGCCACTTGTAGCGGCTGGAACCTTTGAATTGACCCGTACACTTATGGGGTGTTGCGGCTCTGTATGCATATATGTCTACGGTTGCCGGGCTTAGCTTTGGACATTGTGGTAGGTCCTTGAATACCTTGTCACTGACCACGTTTACCATCGCTCCAGTGTCTATGAGAAATTTAGTGGGCCTTTCATTACATTTTATTATCAGTGTTAGACTATGTTCGGTGGCCACCGAGTTGCCCAGTGCATATACATATGCCTTTGTCTGTTGTTCGCTCACTGATGAGCTGACTTTGGATTCCGACGGGGATTGCTCTACAAGGTATCATACGTGGCGTCTGGATCTTGGCTCGGGTCTCACGCGAGTGATGTATCTTCTCCTTTCTCTTCTCTCTCTCCTATGTCTTTCATCAGCGGATTCCCGCTCTTTTGGTTCAGGGTCCATTGGTCTCGGTGAGGGATGTGATGCTGTCCCCGATGGTTGGGACGTGGAGGGAAGAGGTCTCTGTTTATATCTTGGGAATACTTCTCTGCCTCTCTCTCTCCCTTTTTCTCTGTTTAATTGGCAAACCTCCTTGAAGTGTCCCTCTTCGTCGCACATGGGGTATCGCTGGCCAATGTCGGGGCAGGTCACTTCATGAGGTTTACTCAAAGCAACAAAGCCTTCCTTGATGCCATTCTACCCTACTCTTTACACACCACGTCGGAACGCTGTCCAGTACGTAAAACATTAAGTATAATCTTCAGTTTTGAGGGAATACAGGGCTTTCTTGTTGACTTTGCTTCCCGGCGTAATCTGATTCTTGCATTCGTTTCACATAGAGATCCGAAGCTGACGCTGTTCAGTTTCCTAGGCAACTGACTTCGCGTTCAGCAGACCAGGAAGTCAGCGAACGCCGAGCCGCATACTGCAACTACTCAGAAGCCTTCCCTCGGTTTACTCCGCTAAGGTTCCTCTCTAATGCGCCTTCGATTCTGTATACATTACGATCAGCTCTTTACATATTCTTCCCTCTTTGTCATTTAAGACCTTCCCAGCCTCAACTATGTCACAGATCTACATAAGAAGATCAGTTTCTGACATTTTGTTACCGTCACTTGCATCTGCATGTGTAAGACTCATTTCACTAGTGCAAGGCAGAGAAAGTCTCCAAGTGTATAACCCTGATAATTAAATCTACAGACACAGCAAGACTTCATAGTGGCACTTCCTGACACGAAAGAAATCTCCTGGTAAGCTGAACCCACTATTCTCCCTCAAGATCAACAGAAGGGAGTGAAGGCCAAGACACTGCACCACAGGGTTTTATTCCCAAGAGGGTTTCCCTGTAATCTCACATTCTACCTGCAAACGTCGCGGGTAGGCTGAGGGAGACCAGGAGGGCTCTTTATTCTTCATCCCCTGCCACGCCAGATCCAGGTAGGTCGCTTCCGAATGTACCTGTAATCTAGAAAGTAATGTTCCCCTTGCATAGTGCTTCTGATTCATAACACAAGCATTCTCGAATCTTCCTTCGCCATCAGCTGTTGTATTCTACTGTGCCACACTTTCAGCCCTTCTATTCACAGGGTCCAAGTTTGCTCAATGCATCGTGGAACATCCAGATACTATATACACACATATATATATATATTGGCGGCACCACCTGCAGTCTATTCACTATGTGTAGCCAGTCTTCATGAATTCTCAGTCTACTTATGTTACTGCATCTGTACAATTATAAAATGGTTTTCATTTTCGTCCGTGTACTTTACACATGCAATCTTCATTCTACACGTAAAGGGTCACTCGATTCTTTGCTTCGCCATCATATTCTATATGGTCTATTCACCTTCTCTCTTGTCATCTCTTCTTGGTGTGTCACCTCGCTTCATGTGGCGTCACCAGTCTCCTGTTCCATCCGTCTTCACATGCTCTTCAGGGATATTTCCCAAGAGACTATCAGCTTTTCGTGGACATACAGAATGGTCTTCTCAATGGATACTTTGCTTCAAAGGCTGCTCATGTTATAGGCATCATTACAGGTGTCACGTTTGTCGCTATTTCCAGTTCCCAACATATAGGCAAGATAGGGGAAGGACTTCCGGTAGAGACCTTTGGCTCCTCCTCTACACTCCTCTCTCTGGTTGATTCATCGACCACTCCCTCATCAATCTTCACATTTAGACATCCTTTCTTGAAGAAGTGCTTCTTCGGAGTCCATATTTTCATCACACATTTCAATGATCCTGCTGATTTTACATGGTCATGAACACTCCAGGTCATGTGACTGCATTGTCCACTCGGGCTGCAGTAGATCCATCTTCCCACATACTTCTTGTGGTCTCTTGGATACAGGAACTTCACTCCCTCAGGTGCATGAATACTTGCTTTTATACAGTCCATGATTTCTTCATTAGTCAGCTCTTTGGGTCCAGACCCTGACTCGACATCGATCATGATCTTCATCCCTACTGCTTTCTTTGCTGTCTTCTTGCACTGTGTGATTATTATCCTGATCACACAGAATCCAAACATGATCATCACCAGTAGTGCTCCAAGGAACTTGATATTCACCATCCATTGTGGTACCCATGAGAAGATCAATGCAAACCAGCTGTCATCTGCAATATCTGCTGCTTCATCTTCCATCTTGACGTGCAATTTCGTCAACAGCGTTATGGCCTCTGTCAAGGTCCCATTCTCTTCATCGTGAGCAGGTATGAATGTGCAACATGATTCCCCGCTTTTGGCACAAACACCTCCATCCATGGCTGTAATCATGTTCAGGACATATCTATTCTCGAGTGTCATTAGTCTTATGGCTCTCAGCTCTTCTTTTATTGCGTTGAATCTCTTTATGGTAGTGTTGATTGTCTGCAGGAGCTCCCATCTGGTTATCTGTAACCATCTGGCATTCACCATCGTCTGGATCCCTGGCAAGAAGATTGTCGTGAATAGCGCTGAAGTCTGGCTGAACAACTTATGTTCATACGGAATGTCATTAAAAGCTTCTATCAATTTAGCTGAAAAATATTTCTCCCTCTTAGTTCGATTTAGAAATCCAAGTGATCTCCTTTTCTCAGATGGGCATCTGCCTTTGGAAACTCTCCAATGTTCAGGTCACTCTTCAGAATCACCAACGCTGGAATATGAACGATCACTATAGAACAAAGCCCTCCCCAATCCTTGGCCAGCTTCATTTAAGCTCTGGATCCACACACCCAGTAGTGGTCCATTATCATTACTGTCCCATCCTTTATTTGTGGTACATCGAAGATTCGACCGCACTGCTGATTCTCTCCAACTTTTCTTGTGCCATTGTTTCTGAAGCATAGCTCCGCACTAGCCAGAGGCACTATCTGCAACGGGCCTCCTTTATCTTCAACCCATGTCAGTAATTTTTCAAGCTTTGGCCAGAGAGGTTTGCATCCCTTTTCCACATGATGTATAACTGGTTTGTGATGTCCTGTTACTGCCACCACTCTGCATACTCATGCCTTCTTCTCATCCATCTGGAGCAAGTACTGTTCCCCAGATTTGCATCTGACCTCTCTCCTTGCATCTTCGTATTTCTTCATTTGTCTTTCCTTGGCTTTTTATTTGCTTCCCACCTGATTCCTGCTCCCTTCATTCCGGGCTGTTTGTATCTTATAACATGATCTCTGGTGTGTGGTCTTGCTCTTGTTTTTAAATCTTGAACATAATCATCTTCTTATGGAGCTGACCAATCAGTCACCCATACCAAGGATGTTGTTCGACCCTGGAACTGATCTCTTGTATGGCAGAGTGCAAGGTGAGTTAGGCAATGAGCTGTCTGGACTTCTATTTCTATAGCTATGAATATCTTAGAATTTGTCAATGCATAGAGTAGGAGAGCACAAACATAGCAACTCTCCTCAGAGGTTCTTTTTCCCACCTCTTTCATGTGTTGATACCACATGTTATTCTCCAAATGTGCTGTACTGTCTAGATAATTATTTAACTCATCATCATCTTCCCTTGCGCTTCTATTGTGTCTCCCTTTCATGAAGAGAGTGTCTGCAAAAAACTCAAGAAATACATCAGCAAACATCCTTCCTAAAGGGGAGCCTTATGAATACTTGTCAGAGAGGTGTACCTAAAGAATTAGGAAAACAATGATGAATGCTGTGGATACATATATCATAAACCAATATATCAGTCCCCACCACCTTCGATTCACCATATGTCATTGACTTCGTTTTTTCCCACTACTGTGTCATTATCTGGATTCCACATTGTGCCTGTGTACTACTTTTAAGGAAGGAAAACAACTTTTTAATCAGGCACATTTGCCAGATGCTCAGGTAGCTGGTGGATCTACTCAATGATCTCCATAAGTAACTGGAGAATCGCAGGGCATATTACACCAAACAAGATAAGGATGAACTCGTAAAATAAAAATGAAAACAATGAGAAGGAGTCTATGGGCCTCTGCATTAGACAGGACCATTTGGGTGACCAAATAGAAACTCAGTGAGGAATGAATCGGGAAACTGCTCCCTCTTCCAATCGTCAAACAGAAAGTCCAAATTTGGCATATTTTGCAATACTTCAACACTTTCTAAAGTCCAATTCAAAGATTCCTGGGGCTCAAGAACGTTTGCTTTTGCACTTCTGCTAAAATATCTATAAAGAGTGTCCAATGTGAGCCACAGTCGAAATGCACACTTGCATTTATTTAATCAGCAACCTCAGTGTCCTTCTTCCTCATCATCGATTGAGTCTACACGTACTGAACTACTTCTTTTTGCTTGCTTGTGAATCAGTGATTGGGGGTGCATCAGTCTCACCAGCATACAGTTTGACGTCGCCCAAGTGAATCCAGGCGTGTTGTTCTTGAATTTTTACGGCTGAGTGGGTGACATTTTCAACAATGAAAGATCTGTTAAAACGGGGCTCGTGCCACTTCTTTGTGATGTTGTGCACTAGGACTGGATCTCCAATAAATACTTTAGGTACTGATAATAATTCCTTAGGTCGGGTTGCTGAATGGTCTTCATCTGTGTCCTGAGATCAACACCCTTTGCACTTGAGTTGATTTGAAATGACAGAGAGACTAGCAGTCATACCTGTCAAACACGCAACTAACTAATTTCCTTACATTTCAGCTGTCTTCTGGGCTACACTTCAATTCCTCGATGGAGGAGTCACAGGCATTCTCATTCACCTCCCTGTCACTAACTAATGGGGTCGAGGTGGATGGTCCGACCCAGACTGATTCCTTAATGCATACAATGCTAGGGGCAGGCAATAGGGCCATCCCTTCTTCAGTGACAATCTAAGTTTAGAAATTCTCTATTTGAGAAGACCGTTGAGTCTCTCACATCCTCCCTTTGCTTGCTGGTGATAAGCCGAAGAAAACATGTGCTTTATGTTCTCTAATAGAATAATCTGCTGAAATAATTCATTAACAAAATGAGGGCCATTGTCAGATCTCAGCACCTCACATACTCCCCATCTTGGAAAGACTTCTTGTACTAAATACCTTTCTGTGCAAGTGGCATCAGGGTGAGTACATGGACCTGGTTCAATCCATCTTGAAAAGGGGCACACCACCACTATCATATACCTATATCCACTACATACTTGCAGCATATCAACATAGTCAATATGTAAATGCTGAAAAGGACCATTCGGTCGAGGAATCACTCTTCTGATTGTTTGCATTGTTTGCCCAGCAGTAAAATATTGACATACGATGCAATTTACTACAGAAAATGCAACTTGTTCTAACAGGTACGGTACGGACCAGTCTCTGCAGTAGTTGCTGTAAGGCTTTCTCTAGTTATATGTGAAGGGTAGTGCAGCTGTAATCAAGTGCTACCTTTAATAATGTTACTGGCATCAAAGGCTTTCCAGGGCTGTGTTGCCGCCACAATGCTTTCGGAGCGGGATAAAGAACCCCCCTTTGTTTCCATAATTCTTGCTCTTCCTGTGGTGCACTGCCTTGAATTTCCATCAACTGAGTTTTCGGCAAATGATTAGACCCTTCTTGCATTAACATAGCCATAGTCACCCCCTTTCTTACAATGGGAGTTTAAAAACTCGAGATATCTGAAGAGTATGCAACCCTCTTGGCCCCTTCGTCCGCGGCTTCGTTCCAGCGTGAAATAAAATCAGTTCTCTTAGTATTAGTATGTGTTGTGCATTTAACTATTGCGATGGCTGCTGGGAGCTGTAGTGCCTTAATAAGCCTGTCCAATAATGCTGTGTGCTGCACGGGAGAGCCGTCTGCTCAGAGGTAGCCCCTCCTTTTCCAACGTGCTAACACTGTGTCACATAGTCGTCACACAGGCGGAGTCACTGTACACGGTCACTTCTTCCCCTTCGTATTTCTCAAGTGCGATAATAAGCACCACCGATTCTGCTGCTTGTGCCATAAAATGAGGTGGAAGCCTTATGCTTGCCATGATTTCAAATTCCCCATTTTCCCTGTGTCTCACTACAGCTGAACCAGTCTGCCTTTCCCCATTATTTTGATTGATTTTTGATGACCCGTCAATAAAGAGAATCTCCCCTCCTGACAACGTGTTTTCCTTTACACGCAGTATTTTGTCATAGGACTCCTCATAACTAGAGCCATCATGAACATGCACACCGTCTGCCACTGGCTCGGCTACAAATGTGGCAGCATTCACTATTGTGCACCTGACTATCTTAATCGCAGGATTCGATATAAGTACTTCATATGCAGATGCTCTCTGAGATGTCAACTTACCCTAAGGTTTTTCCAAAATAGCAAACAAAACATGTTCCACAAACAACATCATAGAACACCCCATCACAATGCTTGTAAACTTTCAATGGTGAACGCAGCTGCTGCCAGCAATTGTTTGCAAGGAAAGTGTCCTCTCATTATTGAATCTAAAATCCTGCTGTAATATGCCAGAGGTTTGTGCCCAAGTGTAGTCCTGTGTAAGCACTGCTATCATAACTGTCCCATTTGTGTGCGAAAACAAAAAGAATCTCTCAGAATAGTTGGGAATTCCTAAAGCTGGAGCTGTACAAATTGCTTTTTTTAATTCTTCAAGCCCTCCCTCCATTTCCTCAGTGCATTCTATGTTATCCTTGTTCATTTGTGCCTTCTTTAGAGCATGCAGCAGTGGTCTTGTGTATGAACTATAATCAAATACCCATGCTCTAACATAGTTGCATAATCCCAGAAATTACTGCATTTGCTTTATCGTGTGCGGTTTTGCTGTTTTCATAATTGCCTCAGCTCTTTCAGGTGTGACCTTTTTTCCCTCATGTGAAATCAACTGGCCTACGTACAACACCTCTTCTTGACAAAACGGCAGCTTCTCTTAGTCCACTTTATATCCCTTATCTGGTAGGATAATCATCAACTGAATCGAGCCTCGTCTGCACTCATCTTCTGTTGTGATACAAACTAAAATATCATCTTCTTCGTATTGCAGCACAACACTATTTTCCAAATCAATATTGCCTAAGGCCATCTGCAGTACCCTATCAAACATCGATGGAGGCTCACCGTACCCTTGCGGCAAGCAAGTGCTTTTCAGCTTCGTTTGATGAAACGTAAAGTCCTTATGCAACAGGATTGAGAAAAATGCATTTTTCAAGTGAATCACCGTGAAATATTGTGCCGGGGATGCTACATAGTATCGTTGCATGATTCGGAACTAAAGGAAACTCGGCCTTTACAATCTTGTTAATTGGCCTGATGTCCTGAATTAATCTCAATGACCCCCCTTTAAATTCTTTTCACAGGGTACATAGCGGTATTGCACAGTGACTCTGATGTCACTAAGATACCATGTTCCATTAATGCTGAAATAGTCTTAAACATACCCTCATCTGCCATTCGAGACATGCGGTACTGTCTTGCTCGAAGTAAAATTGCTACTGGCTTCAGTTTAATCTTAACCTCTCCTACCTCCTTCAATAGGCCTACGTCATATGATATGATATGGCATTTGTAACACGCCTATACACAAGTGTTTCAAGGCGCGACGAGGCAGGGGGGGAACAAGGGGAGACAGACAACGATCCTACTAGGCCAGGTGTCATTCAGATCGCGCAAGTGCAAGGGTAGAGGGGACGGGAAAAGTGCATGGGGGAAAGGGAGAGGGGAAAGTGCAGTACAGGGTTATTAGCCTACAGCATGCTGGCAAGGGGGGCTGTAGGGATACAGACACAGTCCCGTAGTGCAGGGGTTGCCGGGGAGGCAGTGCAGGGGAGAGTGGCTGGGCCAAGGACCGAGAACAGTGAGTGGCCCAGTTGCTGATTCAGTACAGTTTCAGTAATATTAGCAGGGGAGAGGGGGAGAGAAAGCGGAGGCAAAGAGGAAGGTTTTGAGGTGCATATAAATGTGCCCACGTTTAAATAATGTTTCCCTGGAGTCATAGGGGCCTGTAGTCCATAAAGATGTTGACACTTTTTCCAAGTCCTCGTCAAAATATGCTGGACGCTGCCGCACTATCATCCTTCACCGTGGGACCTCTCTTTTCTCTATTTTGATACAATATGTAACGTTCATCTCAAATATCACTTCATCATCTGATGGATCATCTTTAAACATATCCTCATCAGTGACGTCAGTCAGTCTATACCCTTCCCCAATGCAGTCACTGTTCTCCATGGCCTGCCCTTGTTTTCTTCAAGCATGGCTAATTCCCCTCGTACTATAGATACAACTAACCCTAAGGGAATAGTCTGTCCCCCCCTCTTTGTCCATGAGTATCTGTGGCATGAACTCATCAGGTATTTTCATAGTCCTTCCCACTAGGCAGGGAGCCACGTTAACAGAATGCGTACCCCATAAAGAAAAACTTCAGGTTCCATTGGCACCCCGGGCAGGGCCATGTGCCCTGTAAATGCCAATATAAATGTGCCCACGTTTAAATAATGTTTCCCTGGAGTAGAACACACTATGCCATCATCAGTGAAAGAAATCATCATATTAAGCTTTGTCATTAAATCTCGCCCCAGAATATTAACTGGTGTCTGCTGTGAATACAATAATGCAACGGACATGCCACACTCGCCTATGGAGACTGGTATTTCATCAGTAAAAGGAACTCTACTTGTAGCTCCAGAGAAGCCTTGCGCATTCATGGCATTTGCCGACATTGGATATTTGCCCTCTGGTATACATGAGCGAGTTGCACTAGTGTCTACTAAAAAAAGAAAAAGACTTGCCTCCTATGCTCACATCAACCCTTGATTCCTCTTGGAGGTCTGGTGTTATCGATAGTACTGAACACATCAAGTCACTCTGTGAGCTGTCCTATTGTGGATATATACTCATCCCCGTAGCTGTGAAAGGACGTCCTCCCACCACAGTGACAACCCCTATTCTAGGTGTCAATAACTGTCCTATGTTTGCTTTCTGCTGTATCTGCATGGGTGCATGCTGTGACTGCCCTTGCAGCAAATTCAATGGGGCTCTCTGTGGCTGCTGTGCCTGTTGCATTTGGGCGGTTGTGCTTGATACAACGTCTGATCTTGGGCAAACCCATTCCTAGCTTGTCCGCTATATGCTGGAGTATAGGCTGTCCCCCCTCTTGAGAATTGCCCATTCTGTACATACCCTTGGCTTCCACATATGCGCACAATGTGCCCTGTCATTCCACGTGTCCAACATATAGCGGGTGCTCTTCTAACTTGCCCTCCTTGGTTAAATCCTCCTTGCATATTCTGATGATCATTCTGCATATTCTGAAAGCCACCTTGATCGTTTTGAAAACCATCCCTTCCTCTGTAACCCATTCCTCAGCCTCGTGGCATGAACCCATTCCTTCCTTGGTCCATCTGGCTTTGATTATTCACCTGCTTCATGCATCCCCAGCCCTTCTCCGCTTGCCAAAACCGGACCTTATGTGGTGTATTATAACAATTTCTTCTGAACTAACTTGGCTTCCTCAATTTGTCTAGCCTCTTGCCTCTTTCTATTTTTCTCTTGCAGTAGCTGACAGTGATGCACTATGGTCAGCTGTATCTCCGCCCAAGGCCTTGCTTCCATTCCCACTAATTTATTGAGCTGTCTCTGTACTTGCTCTGGCAATCCCTGACAAAATGTGGTAAAATACTACCACAGTTTTCCCTGATGGGTCCCTCGTTTCCAAAGTCCAGCGTTCCTGAATGCTTTGAATGTAAGCAAGCAGATCCTCGTCCTCTTGCATCTTACGTGCCATAATTGCACCCATATCTGACGTGCCAGGATACTGTACCCTGATAGCTCTCCAATCGTCTGCTCTGCAGTTATTAAATGGTGCTTCATCATAAGCTGTGTTCTGTGCCGTGACACTCAAGTGCCTGCTCGTGTCCAAATGTCATCAGCCCTTTCCCCAAGAATGGCTGCTAGGAGACCCTTAATGTCCCCTATAGCTAGCGTATTTCCTCCTGTCATTTTCTCTAGCTCATAAATCCATTTTCCTGCCCCAGCCGTTAAACTAGGGAGTTTACATCTTAAATGATCCTTATCCATCTGCGGCCATGGGATATACTGTGGCCTAGCCCTTCCTTTCTCCAATAAAGAGAACTGCGTGAACCCAAATCCACAAACAGCTCCCATTTTCTGCCTATCCATAGTGGGGACAATAGTTCTCTGCATTGTCTTCTACTTGGCAATGACCTTAGCTTGCTCACATATGGTGGCGATTCTCCTTTCTCACTATGCGATCGTCCTTTAGGGGGCTTGGGATAAGCTATAGGATTTGGCATCCTATCCTTAGGTTTCTCTAGCTCAGACGATCTTACTTCCTTGCCTGTCAGCATGCATCCCTCAGGACCACATGCGCTTCCCCGCTCCTCTCCACTGAAGAATTCCCTCTCTTCATCTGACATATCCAGTCCCCAACTAGTGTGGCTCTCGTTCCCTTCACCCTTGTTTAAAGTCAGCCTGTATAGAGACAGTGCTCTACACTCGGGACTAAACAGGTCTTTTCCTTCTCTTCGTGGGTGGAGGGCCAAAGATTGACCTCCCTTCCCTTGACCTTCCAATCGTCTACTTTCCCTTAAGTCTTGATAGGCTTTATCGATCCTATCTCTGATGCTCCCTATGTCAAAACGTTCTTCTAGCACTGCCCTAGACGGCCTGGTACTGCCTCCTCTAATGGGGCAAACTCGACACCGCCTCATTGCAATACTGGATTCAGTTCCATTAACTCCTTCTGAATGGGCTCAATATCGTGTTCCCTTTGTCTCCCTTTTAGCTCTTTCTCTTCCTCTAATTCCCTTTGCTTTCTCGCGTCCCACTTAATTCTTTCCTCTTCTTATCTTGTTTCCTCCCTTATTTCATTTCCCTTCGCTCTTCTTCTTCCCTTCATCTTTGCATCCTTGTATCTCTTAATTTCTGCACTTCCTCCTCTTCTCGCTTCCTTTCTTGCTGATCCTGTTCTTCAATTGCCCTCTGCGTATTGTAATACTTTCTTTGCTCCTCTGCCCTTTCTTCCTTTCTTTGTTGTTCCTCCTGATACACATGTTCTCTTTGTCTATTCTTTCTCTTATTCTCATCTTCCTTCAATCTTTTTTCTCGTTCCCTCTCATTCCTATCTTGCTAATCTTGATCTTCCCTTTGCCTTACTGCCTCAATACTTTTCCCATCAAGTTTAAGCAATATATGTCCACCCATCCATTCATTCTGTATGAGCGTAATCTCGTCTGCTTTGTCTTTTTCTCCTTTCCACCTCTTAATCTCTCGTTCTATGTCTGTGGTTATATTAGATTGTTCACTTTTCTCCTCTTTGTTCTGTAAGACCTTAAAGATTTCTTCCTTTCTTCTAGTCTCTTCTTGACTATCGTCACTGCCATAGGCAGGCGGTTCATATATCGGGTTACTATACCCTGTCGCCACTTTCAGTTCCTTAAACGGAAACAGTCCTGTACCTTCCGTACTATCGCAATGTTTTCCCGGTGGGGTAAGGGGAGCAGAAGGCTTGACACGTTCCTACCTACTTTGGCGTAGCATCCATTCCTCAGGGGGCAGGTCTTCCCGCTCCTCCTGGTACATTTTCCAGAGCTCTAAAATAGCTAACCTTTTCTCCAGTTTCTTTCCCGTGTACGCTACGTGCAAGTATGTGGTCATGTGTTGCAGTGCTGCTTTTGACAGTGATCCCCCATGTGGCCTGGCATGAAAATGTTATCTGCTTTACCCTTTACCCATTCTGCACTGTACTGTTTGATCTTGGGCATATGTTTTGGCAGTCTTTTGCACATGTGCATCAGTGGAGTGACTTCTCCCATTGCGACAAGTGTCTACACTTACCAGTGATTACACAAAAATACATTTCAGAAAAATAACAAATATGAGTGCGTTCCAACACTCGCCACTCAAAGTCTCTATTTTTCAATTGTCTCAATCTACCCTTCAGTCAGTGCCGACAATGACCCAAGATAATAACTTTTTGTCTCTTCTTAACACAGCCTATCTTTGTCGCTCTTCGACACTTATTCAATACATAAAATACACAAACAGACTAGTTGACATTACACATATCTCATCATAATACTCCTATTCTCTCAGCCCCTAAACTACTCTGATGGAAGTTTGAATCATTCCCTCTAACAGACCTGCCTGTGCGCAGCCTAGTTTACCCACTTGGGTTTTGGAATGACTCCTAAAATTCCTTGAACTAAGACACTGGGCTCTATAGAACGCTGCTCTTGCAAACACTTCTAACGCTCCTCGTCATATGGTAATCAACCCCCCGTTACTTTTCTATGGACCAGAATCCAGTCCCCACAGTTTGCCAGTTGCCTCAATCTACTCACCATTCACTTTTGGTAGGCGAATAACGAGGATCTGGAGGGTTGCCCGGAGCAATGCTAGAGGTTAGGATTAATTCCAAACCCGGCAGCACTCACCTCCTTTATTTTGCATGATGTCCCAACTAGCCTGTAATAAGAACATGATTTCTAAGCTTTTATACAGATATTCCAGAGGTCCATGTATTATCCCTGTATTAAAACATGCACAAAGCTCCCCCTAAGCGCCTCTATGTAGACTTGCTTCAAGTTTGTTTGTTTGTTTGTCTGTTTATTTTATTTCTATAGCGCTCCGGACCCGGGAGTAAAAGGGCGCTTAGTACAAGTTACAAGGCACAGTACATGATAATAGGCAGTAATAATTGAACACAGTTATATACAGAATATACAGGCAGTGGAGGTGATAGCAACCAATAATGACAAAAATGAGACATGTGCAATATGTACAGTTTATAGCTAAGTCTAACTTCAAGGTTGACTTTTTGTCAGAAGCCACCCAATGGCAAGTTTCCTGAATGACTGGAAGGATTTGGATGACTTAATATTCAGTGGCAGGGCGTTCCAGAGTTGGGAGGCGAGGACAGTGAAGCTATAGCCTCCGGACCTTTTAGAGGTAAATCTGGGTACTGTGAGACATAAGGCATTGGAAGATCGCGTGGTTCTGATGGAAGATTTCATGGTGAATTTGTTAGTAAGGTAGGTGGGGGCTAGATGGTTGAGAGCTCCGTAAGTGAGGCAGAGGGTTTTTAGATCGATTTTATGTTGGATAGTGAGCCATTTGCATGTAGTTCTGGTGGCAGAGACGTGCGCACGCCTGGGAATGTTTAGCGCTGCCCATAGCGCATTATTTTGAAGGACTTGGAGTTTACTAATTATCGCTTGGTTGGCCCCTAAATAGAGGCTATTACAGTAGTCTAACTTAGATTGTATAAGAGCTCTAGCTAGCGTGAGGCAGCTGTTGCGGGAAAGAAATGGTCTAGAAGCTCTAATTCGTTTTCCTGTATAGGCAGCGGCTGAAGCGGTCGAGTTGACTTGCTTAGTGAGGTTAATATTGGCATCGAGGAAGAAGCCAAGTGTTTTCACGTTTTTGGCGACCGGGATGGTATTGCCATCAATAATGATGTTGGAGTAGTTGGGACTTAGTTTTTGTAAGTTGTTAGGTGAGCCAACAATGAGCAGTTCAGTCTTCTCGTCATTCAGGCAGAGGCCATGTGTGGCCATCCATGCCTGAATGACAGAAGATTTCGTTGATCCTGGCTACATCAGTATTGTAGTTGCCCGAGATGGTGAGGAGTATCTGGGTGTCATCCGCGTCGTTTGTGTAGGTGACACCCAGATGATCCAGTTTATCAACGAGGGGCTTTGTAAAGATGTTGTATAGGGTGGGTAAGACGCATGAGCCTTGCGGGACACCGCAAGTGATAGGGATAGGGTCTGCTGCTGCCACCGGAGAGAAGACTCTCATAGTTCTATTGGCCAGGAAGGACTGTATCCATGTGACAGCAGAGGGGGAAAAGTGGGCGGCAGTGGAGATGTGGTTGCAGAATATTTTATGGTCGACCAGGTCGAAGGCTGCTGAGAGATCTAAGAGGAGAAGGATGGCAGCCTTGCCCTTATCTTTAATTTCGTCAATCTGACTTTTAAGATCAACAAGGGCAGTTTCTGTTTCATGTTGACGCCGGAAGCCAGACTGATGCAATCCGAGTAATTGGTTGGACTCTAGGTAATGCTGAATTTGTAAGTAAGCAACTCTGTTAAGGATTTTTAACAGGAAGGGAACGGTTGTGATAGGCCTGTAATTTGTGGGGATGGCTGGGTCCAAGGTCTGTTTTTTTAGTAGCGGGAGGACCCATGATTGTTTCAAATTGTTAGGTACCGAATTGGTGGAGAATGACACGTTTATGAGCTTGGAAATGAAGGGGGCGAGGTCTCTTGCTGCATCTTTTATAATCTGTGTGGGGCAACTGTCCCCTTTGCAGTTTGACGGTTTGAGGGAGGTTATGATTTTTTGCACTTCTAGTGCGGTTACTTTTTTGAAGGTGAAGCCATGGTTAGTGTTAGGGGTGGTGGGTGGGCTAGGGATAGGGGGCCGAGGGGTGGGGCTACTATTAGAGAGTTGTAGTCTTTTATTTCCAATTTTAGTTTGTAGGCCAGTGATTTTGTTTGCAAGGGCATCTTGGATACTGGTGCACCAGAGTTGGTCCTTCACGGACGTGTCCGTAGGTGGATTGGGGTTTTCTAACTCCTTCAGGATAGTGAATAATTCTTTGGTACTGGAACTTGCATTGCTTATTCTTGTATTGTAGGCTTCCTTTTTGGTGCAAATTATTTCTTTTTTATAAAGGGAGGATGCGTTTGTGAGATTGATTTTGTGTTCCTCTGATGGGTTCATTTTCCAAAGGGTTTCCATTTGGGACTTTTTATTTCTTACTATTTTAAGTTCTGGTGTGTACCAGGAGTTAAGATGTGCTTTGGGTTTACCTTTGCGTAGTGTTAGAGGGGCAACAAGGTCGATAGCTTTGGTCATGTATATTGTACATTATTGTAGGTCTCCACTAGTAAGTTAAGGTCTGATGTGTTGGGGATCATGTTTAGGGTGGGTAGAACCAATGGGATGAGGGCTTCAGTGGTAATGTTCTGCTTGTTTCCCATCAGACATGCTGGTGCAGGTGGGCGCTGTATGTGGAGAGGGTTATTAGTGCTAATGTCAAATGAAAGTAGGAAGTCGTCGGTCCATATAAGTGGTTGGGGGTCTTTGCAGGTAATGTTACAGTTGTGGGCAGCTAGCCAGTCTAAGGTTCTGCCTTTCTGATGTGTAGGTAAGGTGTTAAGTTGAATGTAGTTGTGTTCGCAAAGTGGTAGACCCGTACTGAGAAATCCACAGAGCTCTCACAAGGGACCTCCAGCCAGACTTCTTGCATGTAACAGTATACCTGCACAGGAGCACCCACATAACTCTCACATCCCTTCCGACTGGCTTTGGGTGGCCCTTGCAGTGCACCCCTCTACCGAGAACGAACATGGCCAAATAACCTGTTCTATGGGAAGGTGCCCACTCGGGAGGGTCTACAACCACGTTTTAGGTCACTGTACCTTTCACAGAGGAGATATATCCATTTGCCAATCAGTTTGGACCCACCCACGTGGGCAGTTTCAGCCGTAACCTTAAGTAACCCAGGGTGACCCAGACGTGGACCCCTTGGTCACTGCACTTAGAGGGGCACAGCTTCACCTCACTGAGGAGTCCAAAGTAGCCTGAAACACGTGTCTGGTATTGCTGTTGGTACTCTTGTTCAGAGGAGAATTGACTGGCATTTGGGTGCTGCACTGCTCTTGTGGGTAGGACCAGACTGGTATGCAAATGGGTATTTCTCCTCTGTGAAGGGTGCAGTGAGCTAAAACGTGGTTGCAGACCCTCCGGAGTGGAAGAGATTCCATTGACACCTGCTCGTTCTCAGTAGAGGGGCTCCCACACCCTTTTTGATTTTTTTCTGACACCCTTCAAAGTTGATAACTTGAGTACCATGAAGTTGAGTAATAGCCACACCGTCCATTAACAGCTTTGATTTTATTAACTTGAAATGCTCCTTTTCTGTGTAGCTCTTCTGGGCGCTGTATAGAATGGGCTAAAATGCTGGTCTGCAGCCTCAGCGCCAACATGGAGGTTTCTGGGAGCTGTATGAAATGCACCTTTGGTTCTGCCGGTCTGTGGCTCAGTGACTAATCTACGCGCTGCAGAGGTCTGTAGCAGCAACGCTCAGCCCTTCATCCAAGATCAAGAAAAGGCAGTGAGTTGGGTGACATAAACCCCTGTTGTCTGTCTGCAGCAGCTACACCCTAGTGCTGAGCCTGTACTCTAAATTATTATTATTGGGGTATTTAGTGAGGTCCAGCCTAGCCTCGGGAAGCAACAGAGCACTTTACAATCATAGGGGAAAGAGTAAGGTTAGGGGTGCGGAGAAACAAGGGAGTGGGGATCTAACAACAGGGCAAAGAAGGCAGCAATGGATCTTTTTTATTGGTAACCTCTATGAGCGGTGGCATGATGCTGGGGTTCACTTTGTCATCAGTAACCTCTATGAGCTTAAACATCAGGCTGGGGCCTCTTTGTTTTTGGTAACCTATATGAGCTGTGGCATGATGCCGGGGTGCTATTTGTCACCAGTGACCTTTCCTATGAGCTGTAGCATCATCATGGTGCTCTGTCATCAGTAATCCTGCTGAGCTGTGGTAACATACTGTGGTTCTGTTCGTCATCAGTATGATGCTAGGGTTCATTTTGTCAGCAGTAACCTCTATGAGTTCCATCATGATGCTGGGGCTCTGTTTGTCATCAGTAACCTCACTGAGCTGTGACATGATGCTGGGGCTCTGTTTGTCATCAGTAACCTCTATGAGTTCCATCATGATGCTGGGGCTCTGTTTGTCATCAGTAACCTCACTGAGCTGTGACATGATGCTGGGGCTCTGTTTGTCATCAGTAACCTCTATGAGTTCCATCATGATGCTGGGGCTCTGTTTGTCATCAGTAACCTCTATGAGCTGTGGCATGATGCTGGGGTTCCCTTTGTCATCAGTAACCTCTGTGAGTTCCATCATGATGCTGGGGCTCTGTTTGTCATCAGTAACCTCACTGAGCTGTGACATGATGCTGGGGCTCTGTTTGTCATCAGTAACCTCTATGAGTTCCATCATGATGCTGGGGCTCTGTTTGTCATCAGTAACCTCTATGAGCTGTGGCATGATGCTGGGGTTCCCTTTGTCATCAGTAACCTCTGTGAGTTGCAGCATGATGCTGGGGTTCTGTTTGTCGTCAGTAACCTCACATGAGTTGTGGCATGATGCTGGGGTTCTCTTTGTCAGCAGTAACCTCTATGAGCTTAAACATCAGGCTGGGTTTCTCTTTGTCATTGGTAACCTCTATGAGCTGTGGCATGATGCTGGGGTTCACTTTGTCATCAGTAACATCTGCGTGGGTCAATGATGCTGGGGTTCATTTTGTCAGCAGTAACCTCTATGAGCTGTGGCATGATGCTGTGGTTCTCTTTGTCAGCAGTGACCGCTATGAGCTTAAACATCAGGCTGGGTTTCTCTTTGTCATTGGTAACCTCTATGAGCTGTGGCATGATGCTGGGGTTCACTTTGTCATCAGTAACCTCTGCGTGGGTCAATGATGCTGGGGTTCATTTTGTCAGCAGTAACCTCTCTGAGCTGTGGCATGATGCCTTTGTCATCAGTAACCTCTGTGAGTTGCAGCATGATGCTGGGGTTCTGTCTGTCATTAGTAACCTCACATGAGTTGCGGCATGATGCTGGGGTTCTCTTTGTCAGCAGTAACCTCTATGAGCTTAAACATCAGGTTGGGGCCTCTTTGTTTTTGGTAACCTATATGAGCTGTGGCATGATGCCGGGGTGCTATTTGTCACCAGTGACCTTTCCTATGAGCTGTATCATCATCATGGTGCTCTGTCATCAGTAATCCTGCTGAGCTGTGGTAACATACTGTGGTTCTGTTCGTCATCAGTATGATGCTAGGGTTCATTTTGTCAGCAGTAACCTCTTTGAGCTGCAACATCAGGCTGGGATTCTTTATTACTGGTAACCTCTATGAGCTGCGGCATGATGCTGAGGCGCTGTTTGTCATCAGTACATTTTATGAGGTGCAGTATCATGCTGGGGCTTTGTCAGCAGTAACCTATGTGAGTTGCTGCATGATTGCTGGGGCTCTGTTTGTCTGCAGGAACCTCACATGAGTTGCGGCATGCTGCTGGGGTTCTCTTTGTCATTAGTAACCTATATGAGCTGTGGCATGATGCCGGGGTGCTGGTAGCCTTTGTTATGAGCTGTAGCATCATCATGGGGCCCTGCCATCAGTAACCTTTCTGAGATGTGGTATAAAGCTGGGTTTCCGTTTGTCATCAGTAACCTCTATATGGTGCAGTATCATGCTGGGTTCTATTCGTCATCAATAACCTCTCAGAGCAGTGGCATACTAGGGTTCTCTTTGTCATCAGTGACCTTTATGACATGATGCTGGAGTTCTGTTTGTCATCAGTAACCTCTCTGAACTGTGGCATGATACTGGTGTTCTCTTTGTCATCAGTGACCTTTATGGCATGATGCTTGGGTTCTGTTTGTCATCAGTAACCTCACATGAGTTGCGGCATGATGCTGTGGTTCTCTTTGTCAGCAGTAACCGCTATGAGCTTAAACATCAGGCTGGGTTTCTCTTTGTCATTGGTAACCTCTATGAGCTGTGGCATGATGCTGGGGTTCACTTTGTCATCAGTAACCTCTGCGTGGGTCAATGATGCTGGGGTTCATTTTGTCAGCAGTAACCTCTATGAGTTGCGGCATGATGCTGTGGTTCTCTTTGTCAGCAGTAGCCGCTATGAGCTTAAACATCAGGCTGGGTTTCTCTTTGTCATTGGTAACCTCTATGAGCTGTGGCATGATGCTGGGGTTCACTTTGTCATCAGTAACCTCTGCGTGGGTCAATGATGCTGGGGTTCATTTTGTCAGCAGTAACCTCTATGAGCTGTGGCATGATGCCTTTGTCATCAGTAACCTCTGTGAGTTGCAGCATGATGCTGGGGTTCTGTCTGTCATTAGTAACCTCACATGAGTTGCGGCATGATGCTGGGGTTCTCTTTGTCAGCAGTAACCTCTATGAGCTTAAACATCAGGCTGGGGTTCTCTTTGTTATTGGTAACCTATATGAGCTGTGGCATGATGCCGGGGTGCTATTTGTCACCAGTGACCTTTCCTATGAGCTGTATCATCATCATGGTGCTCTGTCATCAGTAATCCTGCTGAGCTGTGGTAACATGCTGTGGTTCTGTTCGTCATCAGTATGATGCTAGGGTTCATTTTGTCAGCAGTAACCTCTATGAGTTGCGGCATGATGCCGGGGTTCTGTTTGTCTGCAGTAACCTCTATGAGTTGCGGCATGATGCCGGGGTTCTGTTTGTCTGCAGTAACATCTATGAGCTGTGGCATGATGCTGGGGCACTGTTTGTCATCAGTACATTTTATGCGGTGCAGAATCATCCTGGGGCTCTGTCAGCTGTAACCTCTGTGAGCTGCTGCATGATTGCTGGTGCTCTGTTTGTCATCAGAAACCTCTATGAGGTGTGACATGATTCTGGGGTTCTCTTTGTCATCAGTAACCTCTATGAGCTGTGGCTTGATGCTGGGGTTCTGTTTGTCATCAGTAACCTCACATGAGTTGTGGCATGATACTGGGGTTCTCTTTGTCATCAGTGACCTTTATGAATTGCGACATAATGCTGGGGTTTGCTTTGTCATCAGTAACCTCTGTGAGTTCCATCATGATGCTGGGGCTCTCTTTGTCATCAGTAACCTCTATGAGCTGTGGCTTGATGCTGGGGTTCTGTTTGTCATCAGTAACCTCACATGAGTTGTGGCATGATACTGGGGTTCTCTTTGTCATCAGTGACCTTTATGAATTGCGACATAATGCTGGGGTTTGCTTTGTCATCAGTAACCTCTGTGAGTTGCAGCATGATGCTGGGGTTCTGTTTGCCAGCAGAATCCTCTATGAGCTTCAACATCAGGCTGGCGTTCTCTTTGTTACTGGTAAACCCCTATAAGCTGCAGCATGATGCTGGGGTTCTGTTTGTCATCAGGAACCTCTATGAGGTGTGACATGATTCTGGGGTTCCCTTTGTCATCAGTAACCTCTATGAGCTGTGGCATGATGCTGGGGTTCTGTTTGTCATCAGTAACCTCACATGAGTTGTGGCATGATACTGGGGTTCTTTTTGTCATCAGTGACCTTTATGAATTGCGACATGATGCTGGGGTTCGCTTTGTCATCAGTAACCTCTGTGAGTTGCAGCATGATGCTGGGGTTCTGTTTGTCAGCAGACTCCTCTATGAGCGTCAACATCAGGCTGCCGTTCTCTTTGTTACTGGTAAACCCCTATAAGCTGCAGCATGATGCTGGGTTTCTGTTTGTCATCAGTAACCTGTTGCCTCATGCTGAGGTGCTATTTGTCATCAGTAAGCTCTGTGAGTTGCAACTTCATGCCAATGCAATCTGTATGAGGTGCAGTACAATGCTGTGGTGCTGTTTGCCATTAGGAATGTGTGTGTTGGACTGTGTAATGATGTAGTGTTGTCTATCATTAGCAGTCCGCAGTATGAGACTGTGGCGCTCTTTGGATTATGAAGCCTGTGTGTCTTTCTGTGCATGATTCTGGGGTGCTGTTTACCATTAGTAATATTTGTGTGAAAATTAGTACCACTGACCTGGACAATATCACCTATTATTCAAAAACCTGAGGCTATTAGGTTGTATTGGCCAGTGTAACACAATAGAGCAATGGCCATGCCCCAGGCAAACTGTGAATAGCCATTCCAGGACCAATGGGGATATAGGGGAAGCCATGCCCCAGGCAAACCGACCACTGGGCATGGCCATTTCAGGACCAATGGGGATCTAGGAGAAGCCATGCCCCAGGGAAACCGACCACTGGGCATGGCCATTTCAGGGCCAATGGGGATCTAGGGGAAGCCATGCCCCAGGCAAACCGACCACTGGGCATGGCCATTTCAGGACCAATGGGGATCTAGGAGAAGCCATGCCCCGGGTAAACTGGGCATGGCAATTTCAGGACCAATGGGGATCTAGGAGAAGCCATGCCACAGGCAAAAAACGACTACTGGGCACGGCCATTTCAGGACCAATGGGGATCTAGGAGAAGCCATGCCCCAGGCAAACTGGGCACGGCCATTTCAGGACCAATGGGGATCTAGGAGAAGCCATGGCCCAGGAAAACTGGGCATGGCCGTTTCAAGACCAATGGGGATCTAGGAGAAGCCATGACCCAGGCAAACCGACCACTGGGTATGGCCATTTCAGGACCGGTGGTGATCTAGGAGAAGCCATGCCCCAGGCAAAGTGGGCATGGCCATTTGAGGAGCAATGGGGATCTAGGAGAAGCCATGGCCCAGGCAAACAGACCACTGGGCATGGCCATTTCAGGACCAATGGGAATCTAGGAGAAGCCATGCCCCAGGCAAAATTGGCATGGCCATTTCAGGACCAATGGGAATCTAGGAGAAGCCATACCCCAGGCAAACTGGGCATGGCCATTTCAGGACCGATGGGGATCTAGGAGAAGCCATGGCCCAGGCAGACCAACCACTGGGCATGGCCATTTCAGGACCAATGGGGATCTAGGAGAAGCCCTACCCCAGGCAAACTGGGCATGGCCGTTTTAGGACCAATTGGGATCTAGGAGAAGCCATGCCCCAGGCAAAGCGACCACTGGGCATGGCCATTTCAGGACCAATGGGGATCTAGGAGAAGCCATGGCCCAGGCAAACAGACCACTGGGCATGGCCATTTCAGGACCAATGGGGATCTAGGAGAAGCCATGCCCCAGGCAAAATTGGCATGGCCATTTCAGGACCAATGGGAATCTAGGAGAAGCCATACCCCAGGCAAACTGGGCATGGCCATTTCAGGACCGATGGGGATCTAGGAGAAGCCATGGCCCAGGCAGACAAACCACTGGGCATGGCCATTTCAGGACCAATGGGGATCTAGGAGAAGCCCTGCCCCAGGCAAACTGGGTATGGCCATTTCAGGACCAGTGGGGATCTAGGAGAAGCCATGTCCCAGCCAAACCGACCACTGGGCATGGCCATTTCAGGCCCATTGGGGATCCAGGAGAAGCCATGCCCCAGGCAAACCGACCACTGGGCATGGCCATTTCAGGAACAATGGTGATCTAGGAGAAGCCCTGCCCCAGTCAAACTGGGCATGGCCATTTCAGGAACAGTGGGGATCTAGGAGAAGCCATGCTCCAGGCAAACCGACCACTGTGCATGGCCATTTCAGGACCAACAGGGATCTAGGAGAAGCCATGCCCCAGGCAAACTGGGCATGGCCATCTCAGGACGAATGGGGATCTAGGAGAAGCCATGCCCCAGGTAAACTGACCTCAGGACCAATGGGGATCTAGGAGAAGCCATGCCCTAGGCAAACTAGGCATGGTCATTTCAGGACCAATGGGGATTTAGGAGAAGCCATGCCCCAGGCAAACCGACCACTGCGATGGCCATTTCAGGACCAATTGGGATCTAGGAGACGCCTTGCCCCAGGCAAACCAGGCATGGCCATTTCATGACCAATGGGGATCTAGGAGAAGCCATGGCCCAGGCAAACCGACCACCTGGCATGGCCATTTCAGGACCAGTGGAGATCTAGGATAAGCCATGCCCCAGGCAAAGTGGGCATGGCCATTTCAGGACCATTGGGGATCTAGGAGAAGCCATGCCCCAGGCAAACCGACCACTGGGATGGCCATTTCAGGACCAATTGGGATCTAGGAGAAGCCTTGCCCCAGGCAAACTAGGCATGGCCATTTCAGGAACAATGGGGATCTAAGAGAAGCCATGGCCCAGGCAAACCGACCACTGGGATGACCATTTCAATACCAATTGGGATCTAGGAGAAGCCTTGCCCCAGGCAAACTAGGCATGGCCATTTCATGACCAATGGGGATCTAGGAGAAGCCATGGCCCAGGCAAACCAACCACTTGGCATGGCCATTTCAGGACCAGTGGAGATCTAGGAGAAGCCATGCCCCAGGCAAAGTGGGCATGGCCATTTCAGGACCAATGGGGATCTAGGAGAAGCCATGCCCCAGGCAAACCGACCACTGTGCATGGCCATCTCAGGACCAATGGGGATCTAGGAGAAGCCATGCCCCAGGCAAACTGACCACTGGGCATGGCCATTTTCGGACCAATGGGGATCTAGGAGAAGCCGTGCTCCAGGCAACCTGGGCAAGGACATTTCAGGACCAATGGTGATCTAGGAGAAGCCATGCCCCAGGCAAACCACCCACTAGGCATGGCCATTTCAGGACCATTGGGGATCTAGGAGAAGCCATGCCCCAGGCAAACTGGGCATGGCCATTTCAGGACCAAGTGGGATCTAGGAGAAGCCATTCCCCAGGCAAACTGGTCATGGCCATTTCAGGACCAATGGTGATTTAGGAGATGCCATGCCCCAGGCGAACCGGGCATGGCCATTTCAGGATCAATGGGTATCTAGGAGAAGTCATGCCCCAGGCAAACTGGGCATGATCATTTCAGGAACAATGGGGATCTAGGAGAAGCCATGCCACAGGCAAACTGGACATGGCCATTTCAGGAACAATGTAGATCTAGGAGAATCCTTGCCCCAGGCAAACTGGGCATGGCTATTTTAGGACCGATGGGGATCTAGGAGAAGCCATGCCCTAGGCAAACCGACCACTAAGCATGTCCATTTCTGGACCAATGGGGATCTAGGAGAAGCCATGCCCCAGGCAAACTGGTCATGTCATTTCAGGACCAATGGTGATTTAGGAGATGCCATGCCCCAGGCGAACCGGGCATGGCCATTTCAGGATCAATGGGTATCTAGGAGAAGTCATGCCCCAGGCAAACTGGGCATGGTCATTACAGGAACAATGGGGATCTAGGAGAAGCCATGCACCAGGCAAACTGAGCATAGCCATTTCAGGATCAATGGTGATCTAGGGGAAGCCATGCCCCAGGCAAACTGACCATTGTGCAATGCCATTTCCGGAACAATGGGGATCTAGGAGAAGCCATGCACCAGGCAAACTGAGCATGGCCATTTCAGGACCAATGGTGATCTAGGGGAAGCCATGCCCCAGGCAAACTGACCATTGTGCAAGGCCATTTCAGGAACAATGGGGATCTAGGAGAAGCCATGCACCAGGCAAACTGAGCATGGCCATTTCAGGACCAATGGGGATCTAGGAGAAGCCATGCCCCAGACAAACCGACTACCAGGCAAACCGACTACTGAGCACGGCCATTTCAGGACCAATGCGGATCTAGGAGAAGCCATGCCCCAGGCAAACTGGGCATGGCCATTTCAGGACCAATGGGGATCTAGGAGAAGCCATGGCCCAGGAAAACTGGGCATGGCCGTTTCAAGACCAATGGGGATCTAGGAGAAGCCATGGCCCAGGCAAACCGACCACTGGGAATGGCCATTTCAGGACCGGTGGTGATCTAGGAGAAGCCATGCCCCAGGCAAAGTGGGCATGGCCATTTCAGGAGCAATGGTGATCTAGGAGAAGCCATACCCCAGGCAATCTGGGCATGGCTGTTTCAGGACCAATTGGGATCTAGGAGAAGCCAAGCCCCAGGCAAATCGACCACTGGGCATGGCCATTTCAGGACCAATGGGGATCTAGGAGAAGCCATGGCCCAGGCAAACCGACCACTGTGCATGGCCATTTCAGGACCAATGGGGATCTAGGAGAAGCCATGCCCCAGGCAAAATTGGCATGGCCATTTCAGGACCAATGGGAATCTAGGAGAAGCCATACCCCAGACAAACTGGGCATGGCCATTTCAGGACCAATGGGGATCTAGGAGAAGCCATGGCCCAGGCAGACCAACCACTGGGCATGGCCATTTCAGGAACAGTGGGGATCTAGGAGAAGCCATGCTCCAGGCAAACCGACCACTGTGCATGGCCATTTCAGGACCAACAGGGATCTAGGAGAAGCCATGCCCCAGGCAAACTGGGCATGGCCATCTCAGGACGAATGGGGATCTAGGAGAAGCCATGCCCCAGGTAAACTGACCTCAGGACCAATGCGGATCTAGGAGAAGCCATGCCCTAGGCAAACTAGGCATGGTCATTTCAGGACCAATGGGGATCTAGGAGAAGCCATGCCCCAGGCAAACCGACCACTGGAATGGCCATTTCAGGACCAATTGGGATCTAGGAGACGCCTTGCCCCAGGCAAACCAGGCATGGCCATTTCATGACCAATGGGGGTCTAGGAGAAGCCATGGCCCAGGCAAACCGACCACCTGGCATGGCCATTTCAGGACCAGTGGAGATCTAGGAGAAGCCATGCCCCAGGCAAAGTGGGCATGGCCATTTCAGGACCATTGGGGATCTAGGAGAAGCCATGCCCCAGGCAAACCGACCACTGGGATGGCCATTTCAGGACCAATTGGGATATAGGAGAAGCCTTGCCCCAGGCAAACTAGGCATGGCCATTTCAGGAACAATGCGGATCTAAGAGAAGCCATGGCCCTGGCAAACCGACCACTGGGATGGCCATTTCAGGACCAATGGGGATCTAGGAGAAGCCATGCCCCAGGCAAAGTGGGCATGGCCATTTCAGGACCAATGGGGATCTAGGAGAAGCCATGCCCCAGGCAAACCGACCACTGTGCATGGCCATCTCAGGACCAATGGGGATCTAGGAGAAGCCATGCCCCAGGCAAACTGACCACTGGGCATGGCCATTTTGGGACCAATGGGGATCTAGGAGAAGCCATGCTCCAGGCAACCTGGACAAGGACATTTCAGGACCAATGGTGATCTCGGAGAAGCCATGCCCCAGGCAAACCACCCACTAGGCATGGCCATTTCAGGACCATTGGGGATCTAGGAGAAGCCATGCCCCAGGCAAACCGACCACTGGGTATGGCCATTTCTGGACCAATGGGGATCTAGGAGAAGCCATGCCACAAGCAAACTGGGCATGGCCATTTCAGGAACAATGTAGATCTAGGAGAATCCTTGCCCCAGGCAAACTGGGCATGGCCATTTTAGGACCAATGGAGATCTAGGAGAAGCCATGCCCCAGGAAAACCGACCACTAAGCATGGCCATTTATGGACCAATGGGGATGTAGGAGAAGCCATGCCACAGGCAAACTGGTCATGGCATTTCAGGACCAATGGTGATTTAGGAGATGCCATGCCCCAGGCAAACCGGGCATGGCCATTAAAGGATCAATGGGTATCTAGGAGAAGTCATGCCCCAGGCAAACTGGGCATGGTCATTACAGGAACAATGGGGATCTAGGAGAAGCCATGCCCCAGGCAAACTGGGTATGGCCATTTCAGGACCAGTGGGGATCTAGGAGAAGCCATGTCCCAGCCAAACCGACCACTGGGCATGGCCATTTCAGGCCCATTGGGGATCCAGGAGAAGCCCTGCCCCAGGCAAACCGACCACTGGGCATGGCCATTACAGGACCAATGGTGATCTAGGAGAAGCCCTGCCCCAGTCAAACTGGGCATGGCCATTTCAGAAACAGTGGGGATCAAGGAGAAGCCATGCTCCAGGCAAACCGACCACTGTGCATGGCCATTTCAGGACCAACAGGGATCTAGGAGAAGCCATGCCCCAGTCAAACTGGGCTTGACCATCTCAGGACCAATGGGGATCTAGGAGAAGCCATGCCCCAGGTAAACTGACCTCAGGACCAATGGGGATCTAGGAGAAGCCATGCCCTAGGCAAACTAGGCATGGTCATTTCAGGACCAATGGGGATCTAGGAGAAGCCATGCCCCAGGCAAACTGACCACTGGGATGGCCATTTCAGGACCAATTGGGATCTAGGAGACTCCTTGCCCCAGGCAAACCAGGCATGGCCATTTCATGACCAATGGGGATCTAGGAGAAGCCATGGCCCAGGCAAACCGACCACCTGGCATGGCCATTTCAGGACCAGTGGAGATCTAGGAGAAGCCATCCATGCCCCAGGCAAGGTGGGCATGGCCATTTCAGGACCATTGGGGATCTAGGAGAAGCCATGCCCCAGGCAAACCGACCACTGGGATGGCCATTTCAGGACCAATTGGGATCTAGGAGAAGCCTTGCCCCAGGCAAACTAGGCATGGCCATTTAAGGAACAATGGGGATCTAAGAGAAGCCATGGCCCAGGCAAACCGACCACTGGGATGGCCATTTCAATACCAATTGGGATCTAGGAGAAGCCTTGTCCCAGGCAAACTAGGCATGGCCATTTCATGACCAATGGGGATCTAGGAGAAGCCATGGCCCAGGCAAACCAACCACTTGGCATGGCCATTTCAGGACCAGTGGAGATCTAGGAGAAGCCATGCCCCAGGCAAAGTGGGCATTGCCATTTCAGGACCAATGGGGATCTAGGAGAAGCCATGCCCCAGCAAACTGGGCATGGCCATTTCAGGACCAATTGGGATCTAGGAGAAGCCATGCCCCAGGCAAACCGACCACTGGGTATGGCCATTTCAGGACCAATGGGGATCTAGGAGAAGCCATGCCCCAGGCAAACTGGGCATGGCCATTTTAGGACCAATGGGGATCTAGGAGAAGCCATGCCCCAGGCAAACCGACCACTAAGCATGGCCATTTCTGGACCAATGGGGATCTAGGAGAAGCCATGCCCCAGGCAAACTGGTCATGGCATTTCAGGACCAATGGTGATTTAGGATATGCCATGCCCCAGGCGAACCAGGCATGGGCATTAAAGGATCAATGGGTATCTAGGAGAAGTCATGCCCCAGGCAAACTGGGCATGGTCATTACAGGAACAATTGGGGATCTAGGAGAAGCATGCACCAGGCAAACTGGGCATGGCCATTTCAGGACCAATGGTGATCTAGGGGAAGCCATGCGCCAGGCAAACTGACCATTGTGCAAGGCCATTTCAGGAACAATGGGGATATAGGAGAAGCCATGCCCCAGGCAAACTGGTCATGGCCTTTTCAGGACCAATGGTGATTTAGGAGATGCCATGCCCCAGGCGAACCGGGCATGGCCATTTCAGGATCAATGGGTATCTAGGAGAAGTCATGCCCCAGGCAAACTGGGCATGGTCATTTCAGGAACAATGGGGATCTAGGAGAAGCCATGCCCCAGGCAAACTGGGCATGGCCATTTCAGGAACAATGTAGATCTAGGAGAATCCTTGCCCCAGGCAAACTGGGCATGGCCATTTTAGGACCAATGGGGATCTAGGAGAAGCCATGCCCCAGGCAAACCGACCACTAAGCATGGCCATTTCTGGACCAATGGGGATCTAGGAGAAGCCATGCCCCAGACAAACTGGTCATGTCATTTCAGGACCAATGGTGATTTCGGAGATGCCATGCCCCAGGCGAACCGGGCATGGCCATTTCAGGATCAATGGGTATCTAGGAGAAGTCATGCCCCAGGCAAACTGGGCATGGTCATTACAGGAACAATGGGGATCTAGGAGAAGCCATGCACCAGGCAAACTGAGCATAGCCATTTCAGGACCAATGGTGATCTAGGGGAAGCCATGCCCCAGGCAAACTGACCATTGTGCAATGCCATTTCCGGAACAATGGGGATCTAGGAGAAGCCATGCACCAGGCAAACTGAGCATGACCATTTCAGGACCAATGGTGATCTAGGGGAAGCCATGCCCCAGGCAAACTGACCATTGTGCAAGGCCATTTCAGGAACAATGGGGATCTAGGAGAAGCCATGCACCAGGCAAACTGAGCATGGCCATTTCAGGACCAATGGGGATCTAGGAGAAGCCATGCCCCAGACAAACCGACTACCAGGCAAACCGACTACTGAGCACGGCCATTTCAGGACCAATGCGGATCTAGGAGAAGCCATGCCCCAGGCAAACTGGGCATGGCCATTTCAGGACCAATGGGGATCTAGGAGAAGCCATGGCCCAGGAAAACTGGGCATGGCCGTTTCAAGACCAATGGGGATCTAGGAGAAGCCATGGCCCAGGCAAACCGACCACTGGGAATGGCCATTTCAGGACCGGTGGTGATCTAGGAGAAGCCATGCCCCAGGCAAAGTGGGCATGGCCATTTCAGGAGCAATGGGGATCTAGGAGAAGCCATACCCCAGGCAATCTGGGCATGGCTGTTTCAGGACCAATTGGGATCTAGGAGAAGCCAAGCCCCAGGCAAATCGACCACTGGGCATGGCCATTTCAGGACCAATGGGGATCTAGGAGAAGCCATGGCCCAGGCAAACCGACCACTGTGCATGGCCATTTCAGGACCAATGGGGATCTAGGAGAAGCCATGCCCCAGGCAAAATTGGCATGGCCATTTCAGGACCAATGGGAATCTAGGAGAAGCCATACCCCAGACAAACTGGGCATGGCCATTTCAGGACCAATGGGGTTCTAGGAGAAGCCATGGCCCAGGCAGACCAACCACTGGGCATGGCCATTTCAGGAACAGTGGGGATCTAGGAGAAGCCATGCTCCAGGCAAACCGACCACTGTGCATGGCCATTTCAGGACCAACAGGGATCTAGGAGAAGCCATTCCCCAGGCAAACTGGGCATGGCCATCTCAGGACGAATGGGGATCTAGGAGAAGCCATGCCCCAGGTAAACTGACCTCAGGACCAATGGGGATCTAGGAGAAGCCATGCCCTAGGCAAACTAGGCATGGTCATTTCAGGACCAATGGGGATCTAGGAGAAGCCATGCCCCAGGCAAACCGACCACTGGGATGGCCATTTCAGGACCAATTGGGATCTAGGAGACGCCTTGCCCCAGGCAAACCAGGCATGGCCATTTCATGACCAATGGGGGTCTAGGAGAAGCCATGGCCCAGGCAAACCGACCACCTGGCATGGCCATTTCAGGACCAGTGGAGATCTAGGAGAAGCCATGCCCCAGGCAAAGTGGGCATGGCCATTTCAGGACCATTGGGGATCTAGGAGAAGCCATGCCCCAGGCAAACCGACCACTGGGATGGCCATTTCAGGACCAATTGGGATATAGGAGAAGCCTTGCCCCAGGCAAACTAGGCATGGCCATTTCAGGAACAATGCGGATCTAAGAGAAGCCATGGCCCTGGCAAACCGACCACTGGGATGGCCATTTCAGGACCAATGGGGATCTAGGAGAAGCCATGCCCCAGGCAAAGTGGGCATGGCCATTTCAGGACCAATGGGGATCTAGGAGAAGCCATGCCCCAGGCAAACCGACCACTGTGCATGGCCATCTCAGGACCAATGGGGATCTAGGAGAAGCCATGCCCCAGGCAAACTGACCACTGGGCATGGCCATTTTGGGACCAATGGGGATCTAGGAGAAGCCATGCTCCAGGCAACCTGGACAAGGACATTTCAGGACCAATGGTGATCTCGGAGAAGCCATGCCCCAGGCAAACCACCCACTAGGCATGGCCATTTCAGGACCATTGGGGATCTAGGAGAAGCCATGCCCCAGGCAAACCGACCACTGGGTATGGCCATTTCAGGACCAATGGGGATCTAGGAGAAGCCATGCCACAAGCAAACTGGGCATGGCCATTTCAGGAACAATGTAGATCTAGGAGAATCCTTGCCCCAGGCAAACTGGGCATGGCCATTTTAGGACCAATGGAGATCTAGGAGAAGCCATGCCCCAGGAAAACCGACCACTAAGCATGGCCATTTATGGACCAATGGGGATGTAGGAGAAGCCATGCCACAGGCAAACTGGTCATGGCATTTCAGGACCAATGGTGATTTAGGAGATGCCATGCCCCAGGCAAACCGGGCATGGCCATTAAAGGATCAATGGGTATCTAGGAGAAGTCATGCCCCAGGCAAACTGGGCATGGTCATTACAGGAACAATGGGGATCTAGGAGAAGCCATGCCCCAGGCAAACTGGGTATGGCCATTTCAGGACCAGTGGGGATCTAGGAGAAGCCATGTCCCAGCCAAACCGACCACTGGGCATGGCCATTTCAGGCCCATTGGGGATCCAGGAGAAGCCCTGCCCCAGGCAAACCGACCACTGGGCATGGCCATTACAGGACCAATGGTGATCTAGGAGAAGCCCTGCCCCAGTCAAACTGGGCATGGCCATTTCAGAAACAGTGGGGATCAAGGAGAAGCCATGCTCCAGGCAAACCGACCACTGTGCATGGCCATTTCAGGACCAACAGGGATCTAGGAGAAGCCATGCCCCAGTCAAACTGGGCTTGACCATCTCAGGACCAATGGGGATCTAGGAGAAGCCATGCCCCAGGTAAACTGACCTCAGGACCAATGGGGATCTAGGAGAAGCCATGCCCTAGGCAAACTAGGCATGGTCATTTCAGGACCAATGGGGATCTAGGAGAAGCCATGCCCCAGGCAAACCGACCACTGGGATGGCCATTTCAGGACCAATTGGGATCTAGGAGACTCCTTGCCCCAGGCAAACCAGGCATGGCCATTTCATGACCAATGGGGATCTAGGAGAAGCCATGGCCCAGGCAAACCGACCACCTGGCATGGCCATTTCAGGACCAGTGGAGATCTAGGAGAAGCCATCCATGCCCCAGGCAAGGTGGGCATGGCCATTTCAGGACCATTGGGGATCTAGGAGAAGCCATGCCCCAGGCAAACCGACCACTGGGATGGCCATTTCAGGACCAATTGGGATCTAGGAGAAGCCTTGCCCCAGGCAAACTAGGCATGGCCATTTAAGGAACAATGGGGATCTAAGAGAAGCCATGGCCCAGGCAAACCGACCACTGGGATGGCCATTTCAATACCAATTGGGATCTAGGAGAAGCCTTGCCCCAGGCAAACTAGGCATGGCCATTTCATGACCAATGGGGATCTAGGAGAAGCCATGGCCCAGGCAAACCAACCACTTGGCATGGCCATTTCAGGACCAGTGGAGATCTAGGAGAAGCCATGCCCCAGGCAAAGTGGGCATTGCCATTTCAGGACCAATGGGGATCTAGGAGAAGCCATGCCCCAGCAAACTGGGCATGGCCATTTCAGGACCAATTGGGATCTAGGAGAAGCCATGCCCCAGGCAAACCGACCACTGGGTATGGCCATTTCAGGACCAATGGGGATCTAGGAGAAGCCATGCCCCAGGCAAACTGGGCATGGCCATTTTAGGACCAATGGGGATCTAGGAGAAGCCATGCCCCAGGCAAACCGACCACTAAGCATGGCCATTTCTGGACCAATGGGGATCTAGGAGAAGCCATGCCCCAGGCAAACTGGTCATGGCATTTCAGGACCAATGGTGATTTAGGATATGCCATGCCCCAGGCGAACCAGGCATGGGCATTAAAGGATCAATGGGTATCTAGGAGAAGTCATGCCCCAGGCAAACTGGGCATGGTCATTACAGGAACAATTGGGGATCTAGGAGAAGCATGCACCAGGCAAACTGGGCATGGCCATTTCAGGACCAATGGTGATCTAGGGGAAGCCATGCCCCAGGCAAACTGACCATTGTGCAAGGCCATTTCAGGAACAATGGGGATATAGGAGAAGCCATGCCCCAGGCAAACTGGTCATGGCCTTTTCAGGACCAATGGTGATTTAGGAGATGCCATGCCCCAGGCGAACCGGGCATGGCCATTTCAGGATCAATGGGTATCTAGGAGAAGTCATGCCCCAGGCAAACTGGGCATGGTCATTTCAGGAACAATGGGGATCTAGGAGAAGCCATGCCCCAGGCAAACTGGGCATGGCCATTTCAGGAACAATGTAGATCTAGGAGAATCCTTGCCCCAGGCAAACTGGGCATGGCCATTTTAGGACCAATGGGGATCTAGGAGAAGCCATGCCCCAGGCAAACCGACCACTAAGCATGGCCATTTCTGGACAATGGGGATCTAGGAGAAGCCATGCCCCAGGCAAACTGGTCATGGCATTTCAGGACCAATGGTGATTTAGGAGATGCCATGCCCCAGGCGAACCGGGCATGGCATTTCAGGATCAATGGGTATCCAGGAGAAGTCATGCCCCAGGCAAACTGGGCATGGTCATTACAGGAACAATGGAGATCTAGGAGAAGCCATGCACCAGGCAAACTGAGCATGGCCATTTCAGGACCAATGGTGATCTAGGGGAAGCCATGCCCCAGGCAAACTGACCATTGTGCAAGGCCATTTCAGGAACAATGGGGATATAGGAGAAGCCATGCCCCAGGCAAACTGACCACTGGGCATGGCCATTTTGGGACCAGTGGGGATCTAGGAGAAGCCATGCTCCAGGCAACCTGGGCAAGGACATTTCAGGACCAATGGTGACCTAGGAGAAGCCATGCCCCAGGCAAACCACCCACTAGGCATGGCCATTTCAGGACCATTGGGGATCTAGGAGAAGCCATGCCCCAGGCAAACCGGGCATGGCCATTTCAGGACCAATTGGGATCTAGGAGAAGCCATGCCCCAGGCAAACCGACCACTGGGTATGGCCATTTCAGGACCAATGGGGATCTAGGAGAAGCCATGCCACAAGCAAACTGGGCATGGCCATTTCAGGAACAATGTAGATCTAGGAGAATCGTTGCCCCAGGCAAACTGGGCATGGCCATTTTAGGACCAATGGGGATCTAGGAGAAGCCATGCCCCAGGCAAACCGACCACTAAGCATGGCCATTTCTGGACCAATGGGGATCTAGAAAAAGCCATGCCCCTGGCAAACTGGTCATGGCATTTCAGGACCAATGGTGATTTAGGAGATGCTATGCCCCAGGTGAACCTGGCATGGCCATTTCAGGATCAATGGGTATCTAGAAGAAGTCATGCCCCAGGCAAACTGGGCCTGGTCATTACAGGAACAATGGGGATCTAGGAGAAGCCATGCACCAGGCAAACTGGGCGCAAACTGACCATTGTGCATGGCCATTTCTGGACCAATGGGGATCTAGAAAAAGCCATGCCCCTGGCAAACTGGTCATGGCCATTTCAGGACCAATGGTGATTTAGGGGATGCCATGCCCCAGGCGAACCGGGCATGGCCATTTCAGGATCAATGGGTATCTAGGAGAAGTCATGCCCCAGTCAAACTGGGCATAGTCATTTCAGGAATAATGGGGATCTAGGAGAAGCCATGCCCCTGGCAAACTGGGCATGGCCATTTCAGGACCAATGGTGATCTAGGGGAAGCCATGCCCCAGGCAAACTGACCATTGTGCAAGGCCATTTCAGGAACAGTGGGGATCTAGGAGAAGCCATGCCCCAGGCAAACCGACTACTGGGCATGTCCATTTCAGGACCAATGGGGATATAGGAGAAGCCATGCCCCAGGCAAACTGGGCATGGCCATGTCAGGACCAATGGGGATCTAGGAGAAGCCATGCCCCAGGCAAACCGACCACTGGGCATGTCCATTTCAGGACCAATGTGGATATAGGAGAAGCCATGCCCCAGGCAAACTGGGCAGGGATATAGGAGAAGCCAAGCCCCAGGCAAACTGGGCATGGCCATGTCAGGACCAATGGGGATCTAGGAGAAGCCATGCCCCAGGCAAACCGACCACTGGGCATGGCCATGTCAGGACCAATGGGGATCTAGGAGAAGCCATGCCCCAGGCAAACTGGGCATGGCCATTTCAGGACCAATGAGGATCTAGGAGGACAAAAATGTCCACCTTGCATGGCTAAAGCTGATGCCTCTGGGGGAGGCCTGGACATAGGCAACCACTGTGCATGATCTACAGTGAATGCAATTGGTTGCTTGGAGATGCCAGTGAGCGCTGTAGCTATAGTGGCCTATGCCATTTGTATTTATTTGAAGAACAGGGATGTCTGTTTCAATCAGAAATGACTTACAATAAAACAATTACATATGGCAGCGGCGGTCCCACGAAGGGGTCCTGTACAATAGTGCAACAAGGTGAGCTACAAAGGTAGCATTAACCTAAGGGGGCAAGTGCTTCAAACTAAAAAGGAGTACACATTAAAATGACATTATTTAGCATCACTAGAGACCAAGGAAAAACCTCCAGTAAAATGCGGGAGGTAATTCTGCTGCCATACTGCCAAAAATCTGGAAAATCGGCTGAATTACCACTGGCAAATTAACAGCAGTAATTCCACCAAAATCCCCATGGAGTCCTATGGAGTCCATAAATGGGTACTACAACCACCATACCCTCACTTGTAATCCAGTGATAATTCCAAGTGGCAGTAAAAGTAATTCCGCTTGGTGGTATTCCAGTGGATTTACTACCAGAATACCACCAAACCTGTAATGAGGCAGTAAGTCTTTGATCATTTGGAAAGCAAAAAAAGGGTCGATAGGATCACAAGATGAGGTGGCACTGCAAAGAATGGGTGCTAATTCAATAGGAGAGGTAGGGGAGAAGAAGTCAAGAGTAAAAGAGGTAAGGACGAGAGACAGTGGACAGAATGAGGGCTATGAGAGTGATGAATTGTGGCAATTTCTTAGGAAGGGTAGCGAGGAAAGGAGCTGCTGTGCTGTCCTTTTGGATCCTCATCGCCAGTATTATGTACTCACTTGAAAGAGACGTGTAGGTTACAACGTCATAACATTATTTCCTAAGAGTCTCGGAACAACAGCCCCAGTGCCCTCTGTCTCCCCTTCTCTATTCTCCAAAGCACTTTCTCTTTCTAACCACAAGATCTCTCCTTCCCTTCCACATTCTGGAGTTCTAGAATGTTCAGCTGCTTGCTTCCTCCCGTGTTCCCTAGACAACAAAAGTCATTAGCAGAAAGGGAGGAGGCAATAGATATTGGCTTGTAACTTGTGAGAAAAGATTATAGGGTTCATGAATGTTTGAAGGGGTGATTAAGATGGGAGGAGATTAGCCTTGTGAAATAGTGGAATTTGGCAGAGTTCAATGCAGAGATTAGCGCAGCAGAGGTATTTTTTGCAGGATAGCTTTCCGTAGGTTTCTCCAGCATTATAAGTGACAGCCCATGTTTGTTTTGAGGGCCTACATTTCAGAGGTGATCCAAGGCTGAGGTTGGGGATAGAAATGATGAATGTGCAAACAGAATAGTGTTGTCAAATAGTCATAAGTGCATAGTGAAAGTCAGAGAAAGCACCGTCAATGGGTGAGACATGAATAGGGGAGAGAGGACCTGCAGAAGGGGCTACTCAGCTGGTGAGAACAGGGCTTCCATCCAAGGTCATATATAAGGGCCAGCTTCCAGAGTTCCAGGCAGAAGCAGAGAGGAGCTAGAGCCAGCTAAGAGGCCCATGAGACTCTTACTTTTTAGATAATATCAGAAAGGGCACCCTATCCAAATGACTTGTAAAGTGCACTTTTAGCTTCCTGAAGGTCGGTCCACGCTAAATAATAATATAAATATCAAGTAGGGCACATTGGGCCTAATTACAAGTTTGGTAGTATCTCGGCAGTAAATCCTCTGAGATACCACTAAAGTGATTTACTGTTTTCACCACTTGGTCTGGTGGGATTGCAGTTTTGAGATGCACCACCCAACTCATAATGAGCCCAATTGAGTCTCCTGAGAGGATTTGTGGCAAAGCAGCAACTGGGCGCAATATCCTTGTAACTGTGACCTGAGACAAGAAGACTGCTGAAGACAATGAGAGTTTAGCCAAGAAGCTTCTGGGCTCTGTCTCCATGACTCTGGCACAGACTATAGAACCTGAGGTAAAGCAGAATTCCTTAAGCGTTAAGACCTGATCCGGTGGGCCGACCGGGTGTTATCGGCCAGGGAGGCGAGTTAAATGCCCCAGCGAAGCAGGGTTATTTAACAAAGGTCCTTGGACCGATAACACCCGATCAGGACCGCCGGATAAGCTTTTAATGCTACTCGCACCCCAGGTTTCCAAACCGGAAACCCAGGGTGTCAGAAAAAAATTATTTTCATTCGATAAATGTGATGCGTGCGGTGTCCCGTTCATTGAATGAAAAAACTAGCACAAGATGGCCGACATGGATCTAGAAGGTGGGGCTCCATAAGGAGCCCCTCTTCCATTTCCATGGTGGCCATTAAGCAGTGGCAGAAGCGAGAGAAAAGAGTTAAGTGGGACGGGGTGGGGGGAAGATAGCGGTGCAGAGCAGGAGAAGCTGACTTCAGGTTCAATGAAACATGGGCTGAGGTTAGCAGTTTCAGTCCGCGATCCAAACACCCTGATTGGCTGCTCCCCGCCCCAGGTGCTAATAATAGATGAGGACCCTGAGAATGTATGACACCAGACAGAGGACTGGCAGGCATTCGTAGGAGCCAGCCTTTATGCAGATCAATGCCTTAAAGCTCCAGTGAAAAGCATGTGATTGACCAGGTTTAAAAGCTGGATTTCTGGATGCAGGCCCTACTCAGAGGCAGAGTTTGCTTTAAGATGTGTGCAGTTTAGGTTGTAAGAGGCAGATTTGGGTGTGTGTGCTGTATTTATAGACTGCACAGTGTTAGGCAGAATCATATGCAGTCCCCTTAGGGACCACTACATACAATTAAGACTACAAGTGATAGTACAATTTCACCTTTGGTACAAGCTTGTACTACACAGTAAAGTGGTAGCGATGGCTGAGCAGCCAGACTTATCTCAAGAGCAAATGAGCAGTAATAGGAATTACACACAGGACTACAATTACTGTGACTCAAGCAAACACTGGGCCTCATTATGAATGTGGCGGAAAGGCAACAACAGCGTCGGGAGTGCTACCGGCGCCGTTGTTACCTCGCCACCACACTACTGTTATTAACGGTGCCGGTACATGACCCGGTTATTGCCCATTCGTGGGTGCCGGGAAAAAAACAACTCCGGCGGAATCCGTGCCCTTAATAAAGGCACGGCTACCGCCAGAGTTGTAGTGAGGGCCACTGACTCAAGGTTTCTGGTTAAAAAATATAAGTACATTTATATTTAAACCATCTGTTCACAAAACACTTCACTTCTATTAAATAAAACCACACTCTAAATATACTACACACAACCAATTCCTCTTGTTCAGGTCAATTCAAGGTAAGTACATTAGGATTTGACAGACCAGTGTTTCGAAACAAAAGCGTTACCATGGGTTCTTACGCGATCACTTTTTGACAGTAATGACAGTTCGGTCTTAAAAATGAAAAGCGAAAGCGTACCCATGGGAAGAAATGTAACCGTAGTCAAACACACTTAGCACAAAGAATTAAAACAAGGGAATAATGGATGAAAATCATGGGCAATACTTTTGTCAAGGCAATAGAATCAGAGGACTTGTTCTAAGAGGCAGATAAAAGTCAATAGGCCTGCGCCAGTGTCAAATGGAGCAGGGCTCTGTTGTCGAGGATCATACGGTGAGAACAGTTCAAGATTAACGTTGCCAGGAGTACTGGATATTGTCAAAGGGAGGCAAAAGTTATAAGACGGAAGAAAGAAAGGACAAGCCTTCGGAAAGGAAAAGGGTTCACCCCGATTCCTCAAGGTTGGACGGAGAGAACGACCAAATGGACACAGTGGCCCTCATTAGGACTCCGGCGGAAAACCATGGTGCTATTAGAACCATGGTCGATGCTGGAATCCGCCATGGCGGAATGGGGAATTACCAGCCCATTCCAAGGTTGGCGGGGCGGTAATTCCCCATGCCACCATGGCCCTTCCCCATTCCCATTTTTGCCCCATAGGGCATAATGGGAATGGGGAAGGTGGTAAGTACGGTACCGCAAATTGCGGTACCGTACTTACTTCGAGAGTCCCTCTGCGGGCCCCTAATTTAACGGCTGGTCTAGACCAGCCGTTCAGGTCGGGTCCCGCAAAAGGACCTCGTAATCAGGCGTTAAGGATTTAACGGGGCCGACACCTTTTACGGCACCGTTAACCCCTTAACGCCAGGGTCCTAATGAGGGCCAGTACCTTATTCGGATGAAGAAAGCTGGTGCTACGGCAGGTGTTCCTGCTAGTTCCTGCAGACTCACGGTTCCTGAAGCTTCAGTCATGGGGACAAGAAGGAGGACGCCTGGAGCGATCTGCACTACCCAGGGATGAAGCCAGCAGCAGCAAAGCAACGATGAATAAAAGGTGCGCCCCTTAAAAACAGGAGATGGCTCTTCTGATGGCTATCCGGACCATTACAGCTCAGTGCAGCGATTTCGACCCAGAAGAGGATTCTCTGGCTGTAGAAGGTGAGCTGGTTGATCCCTCCAGGCTCAAGGGAAGAATACTCCGGACTGGATCTCGTCTGTTGTTGAAGGGTAGATAGCTCAGGACTGCAGCAGGGCTTCACATCCGGGATCCAGGAGTTGCAGCAGCCATCTTCTTCTCCACTTCTCTTCGGTTGTTGTAGTTCCAGTGGCGACTCTGACTTCCAGCCCAAGAGTCCTGCCTTTTATGCCAAACTCCCTCATTCACACAGCATGGCTGGCAATCACCTCAGCCAATGGACACAAATTGCGACTTGGGTCTCCAAGGAGACCATGTGCAGGGGGTTACTACCCCTTCCCTCACATTCAACCCACCTAGACACCCAGACGCCAACGGAGGGCTTCTTCGCAGAAGCCCGCCAAAGGACGGCGCACAAGGAAACCAAACCTGGTTTGGCGCGAAAAGCAAACAACAAGAAAGACCTTTCCAACACGCTAGGACCCAAAATAAAAATGATATGGGGTAGCAGGTTTTATGTTCATGTCTGTCACCACAGCCAGAACTCTAACACAGGGATCCGTATAAAAATGATAGTTACCACTGCCACCAGCCACGTCGAGTCGGGAAGGGGCACACAAAGTGCCCCTTGAGGGACAGAAGTTCAGGGGAAAGATATTCCCGTCCAGTATTCCATGGTAAGATGGTTTGTACTGGATCTGTATTTAAAAAGGACTAGTAAAGCCAATGGTGACTTTACAGGTTTCTGGGGGACAGTAGTCATCCCCAGAAATGGAGTTCACCAGGGAAGTCTAAAAGACCTCCCTGTGTCACTGCACTAAAGGTGCTGTGTGATACACAAGTTAAAAGATGATGCCTAGCGAGTTGGTGTCTCTCCATAGCCCATGAGCACCAAAAAGTACAACACACACAAAAATACACTGTAAGAGTGGGAAAAAAGGCTCACACTCTCACCAGGTGGAAAAAATAAACCCCAGAAATCCAGCAAAGCTGCTGAGGGACTCACCAGGCAAGGGAAATTAGCCGTAAATGAGAATTCTCCCTAACACACAGTGCCCCCCCACAGGTAGCCCTAGAACTTGTCTAATGCATTCTATTTAGGTCCATTGCTGTGCATCTGTTTCTCCTGCAGGGTATCTGAGCTTAGGACAGGGTGGGGGGGCAGCGAGATGGGGATTGAATTTGACCATGGACCTCGTTTTTTCACGTTTCCAGGCAAAACATATTTGCATCATTTTTAGTTTTGGCTATTAGGTAATGCCAATGCGCAACCTATGCGCTGAAACGGTTGCATTAGAGTACAGCTGGGGAGAAATAGCATATGAGGAGGGACACAAAGCTTGTAGGCGTTGTTTGGCTATTTACACACCCATTGACTGCCCATGACCGAGCTAACCCATGTGGCCATTCCCACCCACTCCCTTCCCCAAACACATGCTTCTGGGATCCCTTTGAGCTCTCTTTAATCAAGCCTTACCATCAGGCTTTGCACTCGCGTGCCTGCCAGTGATTTTCAAAGTAGTCTTCTGAGAGTTAATGACTTAATTGGAGCTGTAAATGAGCTACTTGTGTAATAAACTTGTGTTAACCAGGTCTGCCTTCAATCGCTCCATTTATAAGCACTATGTGTGTCCTTCACTGAAGTCCTGTCAAAAACAAGCATTGGTTAAGCCAACAGTTTTGGCTTGTGTATACGTATTAGGCATCTGCCAGGCACTGCTATTAAATGGCCAGGTACTCGCACCATTGTGAAGCTGCTGCCATTGATGGCCAGTTAATAGCTCTATGGCAGGGCCTCG
Source organism: Ambystoma mexicanum (assembly GCF_040938575.1). Lineage (NCBI taxonomy): Eukaryota > Metazoa > Chordata > Amphibia > Caudata > Ambystomatidae > Ambystoma > Ambystoma mexicanum. The sequence continues at coordinate 26,919,727 of NC_090923.1, read as the reverse complement.
CAAATGCCTTCCCCATGCCTACTCAAAAGCCAAAACACTTGACATCTGCAAAGCCTCTGTTCTGAACTTCCCATTCAAATGCTGACCTGGACTGCAGCCATCTTCACCCACTGGTGTGTCTTCCTTCCTCTGCTTAAGGGATTTTTTAATGTTTTTGTGTTTGGTTTTATGAAGCGCAGACCTAGTGCTGTACATGTCATTGCGGAAAACATACGAGGTAGGAAAAGTTGTTAAGTATGTTCCGGCCTTGGGGGCAGGATTTGATGCTGGAATGCAGGGAGCCGCACAGGCACCTAGATATTGACTGAAGAGTAGGGTCTTGATCTCCTTCCTGACTGCCAGGAGGTTGGCACGGTCTAGACTGCCACCAGGATGGGGTTCCTAGGTATTGACTGAAGACTAAGGTCTTGATCTCCTTCCTGGACCACCAGGAGGTTGGCAGAGTCTAGAATGCCACCAGGATGGGGTTCAGGCACCTGGGTATTAACCGAAGAGTAAGGTCTTGATCTGCTTCCTGGACTGCCAGGGGGTTGCCACGCTCTAGACTGCGACCAGGATGGGGTTCAGGCACCTGGGTATTAACTGAAGAGTAAGGTCTTGATCTCCTTCCTGGACCACCAGGAGGTTGCCACGGTCTAGACTGCCACCAGGATGGAGTTCAGGCACCTAGGTATTGACCGAAGAGTAAGGTCTTGATCTCCTTCCTGGACCACCAGGAGGTTGGCACAGTCTAGACTGCCACCAGGATGGGGTTCAGGCACCTAGGTATTAACTGAAGAGTAAGGTCTTGATCTCCTTCCTGACCTGCCAGGAGGTTGGCCCAGTCTAGACTGCCACCAGGATGGGGTTCAGGCACCTGGGTATTAACTGAAGAGTAAGGTCTTGATCGCCTTCCTGGACCGCCAGGAGGTTGCCACGGTCTAGACTGCCACCAGGATGGGTTTCAGGCACCTAGGTATTGACTGAACAGTAAGGTCTTGATCTCCTTCCCAGACTGCCAGGAGGTTGGCACGGTCTACAATGCCACCAGGTTGGGGTTCAGGCACCTAGGTATTGACCGAAGTGTAAGGTCTTGATCTCCTTCCTGGACTGCCAGGAGGTTGCCATGCTCTAGATTGCCACCAGGATGGGGTTCAGGCACCTAGGTATTGACCGAAGAGTAAGGTCTTGATCTCCTTCCTGGACTGCCAGGAGGTTGCCATGCTCTAGACTGCCACCAGGATGGGGTTCAGGCACCTAGGTATTGACTGAAGAGTAAGGTCTTGATCTACTTCCTGGACTGCCAGGAAGTTGTCATGGTCTAGACTGCCACCAGGATGGGGTTCCAGAATGATGCAGTTTCCTCTTCACTCTTTATGTCAGGATGTTCTGAGTCACCAACTTAGATATTTCCAGTTCCAATCTGCCAGCCAGGAATATAAAGTCACGTGCCACCTCAATTCTCCACATGCACACACCACACCCGTTAAGAGTAAAAAAAATTGCTAGCCCATGGCTAGCAGCGAGTGCAAATTTTGAGACACCATAAAAGACTTCATGCTCTGATGCGCCCTACTCCAAGGGTGCATGCCAGTGCTCTGATGCGCCGCACTTCACGGGTGCTTGCCAGTGTTCTGATGCGCCCTACTCCAAGAGTGCATGCCAATGCTCTGATGCACCCTACTCCAAGGGTGCATGCCAGTGCTCTGATGCGCCCTACTCCAAGGGTGCATGCCGGTGCTCTGATGCGCCCCACTTCACGGGTGCTTGCCATTGTTCTGATGCGCCCTACTCCAAGTGTGCATGCCAATGCTCTGATGCGCCCTACTCCTAGGGTGCATGCCAGTGCTCTGATGCGCCCTACTCCAAGGGTGCATGCCAATGCTCTGATGCGCCCTACTCCAAGGGTGCATGCCAGTGCTCTGATGCACCCTCCTCCAAGGGTGCATGCCAGTGCTCTGATGCGCCCTACTCCAAGCGTGCATGCCAGTGCTCCGATGTGTCCTACTCCTAGGGTGCATGCCAGTGCTCTGATGCACCCTACTCCAATGGTGCATGCCAGTGCTCTGATGCACCCTACTCCAATGGTGCATGCCATTGCTCTGATGCACCCTACTCCAATGGTGCATGCCAGTGTTCTGATGCGCCCTACTCCAAGGGTGCATGCCAATGCTCTGATGCGCCCTACTCCAAGGGTGCATGCCAGTGCTCTGATGCACCCTCCTCCAAGGGTGCATGCCAGTGCTCTGATGCACCCTACTCCAATGGTGCATGCCAGTGTTCTGATGTGCCCTACTCCAAGGGTGCATGCCAATGCTCTGATGCGCCCTACTCCAAGGATGCATGCCAGTGCTCTAAGGCCCTCTACTCCAAGGGTGCATGCCAGTGCTCTGATGTGTCCTACTCCTAGGGTGCATGCCAGGGCTCTGATGCACCCTCCTCCAAGGGTGCATGCCAGTGGCCTGATGCGCCCTACTCCAAGGGTGCATGCCAGGGCTCTGATGCGCCCTACTTCAAGCGTGCATGCCAGTGTTCTGATACGCCCTACTCCAAAGGTGCATGCCAGGACTCTGATGCGCCCTACTCCAAGGCTGCATGCCAGTGCTCTAAGGCTCTCTACTCCAAGGGTGCATGCCAGTGCTCTGATGCGCCCTACTCCAAGGGTGCATGCCAGGACTCTGATGCGCCCTACTCCAAGGCTGCATGCCAGTGCTCTAAGGCTCTCCACTCCAAGGGTGCATGCCAGTGCTCTGATGCGCCCTACTCCAAGGGTGCATGCCAGGACTCTGATGCGCCCTACTCCAAGGGTGCATGCCAGGGCTCTGATGCACCCTACTCCAAGGGTGCATGCCGATTTCATTTGACAAATTAACACAATGATGAACATTTCCCTTCTATAACGCCCCGGTGTCTAATCCCCCGAACTTCATGGCACGAAGCAGCTTCCCAGCAGGATGCAAAGATGCCGCCTCCATCCCAGATATCAGTTTCCAGGAACTCTGGCACTGCCCCAGTGAGACCACGTGCTGCCATCCACACTGTGGACCTAGGCACATGGACCTGGACCGGGTGCCATGACACTCAACTCTACAATGTGTTAAGCTGTACCCTGGATTTTCAGCACACACATGTTCTTTGAGAACCTGACCCGGAGTGTGAGGACCCCCGGGCAAGGCCTCCAATAGACCCACCTGCCTCCTTTGCACACAGAGACCCTGTCTCTCTGTCTTGCTTTCTAAGTAATGTCCCTCCCCCGTGTCTGTCTGAGGGCCAATGAGAAGGTAAGTAGAGAATTGTGACAGTGCGCGAGGCTGATCCCTGCAAAGGCCGGGGTGGGGCGTAATTCTGCCTCTGTGCACAGTTTTACTATTCCCTGGTGGACATTTCATTTGACCACTTACAATAGACTCTACTGCATGCAGCCAACATTTGGAGGCACTTTACTTGGAAGCTGGACAATATATGTTACAATAGAAAACAAAGGACATTGTGCTGGTAACATAAAATACCCATACACACCCTTTAGACATTACATTCCAAAGGGAAACATGGGATGAACCGGAATGTTCTCCTTATCTGTGTGTCAGAATTCCAATTACCCACACAATCAATGTTGTCTACCCAGAGTTTAGACCTGGACATGCAGGGATTTCTGGGAAAATAGCTATTCATTACCAGGTTTCAATTGCAGAGTCGCCCGGTGCCATAGTCGCCCGGTGCCATAGTCGCCGGTGCCATAGTCGCCTAGATGCCGCTTCTGGGCAGTGTGACTTCTACTTGTCTTCTGCATCGCGCGCTGTGTGCCTCCTATGCTGCTCTGCATGTGGAGTTCTTGTTTTGTTTTGCTTAGAGAGGGTTTCTGCTCCACCTCACACCGATTGTCGCTATGTAAGGTTATGTTTCGCCAATGGCTGGTGATGTGGTGCAGCTTTTGCTATTTGCATATCCACTTTGAGCCCGGCATGGATGAAGGTGGCTACATTTGAGTAGCGTTGATGTTGCTTTGAGTTTTAATGTTGCAATAGGATTCCACAAATTGGGCAGGTGTCACAACCTCCACTGTGCACGGTGTAAAGTTATACAGTTGGAAGGTTCCACATTAAATAAATAAAGAGTTTTGATGGGTGGCAATCAGGTGGTGATCACCTGGGTGAAGGTTAGTGTAGGGCTGTGGTGAGATGGCAAAGGTGTGTGATGGGGGTTGTTTGTTTGTTTGTTTGTTTATTTGGTAATGCGCGCCAAACCCGTGGGTAGCCGGGCGCAACCGTTTACATGATGACTTAAGCTTGGTACAGTATTAGGCATGAGTATATACAACACAACAGCAGGAGAGCAAATATATGTAGGACTATATACAAGCATATGCCTATAAAACAAGCAGCAAACAAAAAAGCAAAAATATACAAGAATATATACAAACATATGCCCAGGAACAGGGCATGACTTGGGGTGTCCAGGCAAAAGGTAAGTAGTGGCTAAGGTGGGGGTAAGCTAGGGGTAAGTCATGTTATGTGTCATTGGCTCGCAGACAATTGATTATCGGGTATGGTTGTTCAGTTCTAAGGTCAAGTGGTAATTTGTTCCAGCAGTGAGCAGCTTTGACAGGAAAGCTAGTTCCTTCCGCGGTGGATCGTTTAAACCTTGGAATCTCTAGTTTGAATGTGTTGGCAGATCTCGTGGTTCGCGTGGACATTTTCCTATTGTTTTGTTCCGTTAGATACGGGGGGCTAGGTTGTTAAGACATTTAGATGTGAGGGATGCTGTTTTAAGTAGGATTCTATCCGTGATCTTTCCTGCAATTAGTGATGTGCTCTCTGTAGGGTATATTTAGAGCTGCTCTCAGGGCATTATTCTGTAGTCTTTGAAGTTTGTATGTGATGTATTTATTGGTTCCAGAATACAGGGCGTTGCAGTAGTCTAACCTAGACATGATAAGGGTGTTAGCTAAGGTGATGCAGCTGGCACTGGAAAGGTATGGTCTAGATGCGCGGATGAGTTTGCAGGTGTAGGTGGTAGAAGTGGCGAGGGAGTTGACCTGCTTTTTAAGAGTGAGGGAGGAGTCCAGATAGAATCCAAGGGTTTTAACCACAGGCATCACCTTGATAGGGTTGTTATCAATGCTGAAAGATGTGTAGTTTGGGCATAATTTTTGGATGTTGGCTTCAGAGCCTAGGATTAGTAACTCTGTTTTATCGTCGTTCAGGCAGAGGCCATGTGAGGCCATCCATGCCTGAATGAGGGTGTATATCTTGTTCACCAAGGCTGAGTCTGTCTCATAGTCGCCCGAGAGGGGTATGAGGATCTGGGTGTCATCTGCGTAGTTCGTGTAGATGACACCCAGTCTGTCCAATTTGTCAAACAAAGGCTTGGTGAAGATATTGTATATGGTGGGGGAGACACAGGATCCTTGTGGGACACCACAGGTTATTATGATAGGGTCAGCTGAGTCGGAGGTGGAGAAGACTCGCATGGTGCGATTTGCTAAGAAGGATTGGACCCAGGCTATGGCGTCTCCGGTGAAGGTGGTGGCAGATTCAAGGTGGTTGCATAAAACTGCATGGTCCACCAAGTTGAGAGCAGCCGACAATTCCAGTAAGAGATGCAGGGCTGTTTTCCCGTTATCCTTAAGTTCCTCGATTTGTGATTTGAGGTCTAGCAGAGCTGTTTCCGTGCCATGGAGTGGGCGGAAGCCAGATTGCCGTGAACCAAGCAGGTGGTTAGCTTCCAGGTAATCCTGGATTTGTATGCAGGCAGCTCTGTCTAGGATTTTAAGTAGAAATGGCACTGTGGTGATTGGTCTGTAGTTGGTGGGGATGGTGAGGTCCAGAGTTTGTTTTTTCAGTAATGGGAGGACCCATGATTCTTTGAGGTTGGTGGGTACCGTGTTGGATTTAAAGGAAGAGTTTATGAGCTTGGAAATGAAGGGAGCTAGATCCCTAGCTGCGTCTCTTATTAATTGTGTTTGGCATGAGTCACCCTTGCAGTTTGAAGGTTTGAGAGAGAGTATTATTTTTTCTTTGTCAATTATGGAGATAGCCTTGAATCTAAACGATGCACTAATCTTATTCTCCTGAGAATGGGGCATTTGTTGGTCCAGTGGTGGCAGTTTGGCTTTTGTTTTAGCAATTTTACATTGAAGCGAGGAAATTTTGTTCGCAAGGGCATTTTGTATGTTTGTGCACCAAACTTTGTTTTTAGGGGCATTGTCTATTGGTTGAATAGGGGATACCAGTTCGCGGAGGATGGCGAAGAGCTCTTTAGTATTAGAGTTGGCTTTTGCAATCCTGTCATTAAAGGTGTTCATCTTTGTTTTGATAATTTCTTATTTGTAAGATTTGGCAAATTTGGTTAGGTTGTTTTTGTTGTATTCAGTGGGTGAGTGGCGCCAGATGGATTGGAGCTTTGTTTTTTGTGGTCTCATAGATTTGAGGTGGGGCGTAAACCAGGCATTTAAGTGGGCTTCCTGTTTATTTATTTATTTTATTTTATTGCATTTGTTACTCGCCCAAACCCTTAGGTACCACGGCGATGTTACAGACAGCTTGGTTAAAAACATTACTTGGAAATTGCCAATCGGGCGCAGTACATGAGAATACAAAATAATCATACATGACAACTTTAAATGCAGGGCTTAAGTACAGTGATATTTCCTGGAGCATGGAAGGGGATTTTAGTCTTGGTTAAATAGCCACGTTTTCAGAGATTTCTTGAAGCCTGAGAACGTTTGCTCATTTTTGATGGGGAGGGGAAGAGTGTTCCAATATGTGGGTGCGAGATATTGGAAACTACTGCCTCCTGCCTTGGTTGTCTTGTAGCGGGGGATAGCTAGGAGTAGTTGACTGTTTGATCTGAGGGGCCTCTTTGATACTTTTTTGGTGATGGCGTGGTTGAGGTAGATGGGGACACATGAGTGGATGCATTTGTATGTGACGCACAGGGCTTTGAATGTGACCCTGGCTTTGATGGGGAGCCAGTGATGGTTTCTTCTAATATTTGAGATATGATCTGACTTCCTTATTCCAAGGGCCGCCCGAAGGGCTTTATTTTGAATAAGCTGTAGTTTGTTTAGATTGGCTTTTGAGGTACCCAGGTAGAGTACGTTGCAGTAGTCGAGCCTGGATAAGATTAAAGCTCTTGCCAGCGTGATACAGTTGGTGGGTGTCAGGAATTGGCGACTGAGAGCAATAAGTTTTGCGGTGTAGGAGGTAGAGGATGAGAGGGCGTTAATGTGCTTGGTCAAGGTGAGGTTGGCATCTAGGTAGACACCTAGTGTTTTGACTTGTTTGAGTACTGATATGTTTGTGCCATCAATGTTGATGGATGAGTAATCAGGATGTAAGGCTTCTATTTTGGATTGGGAGCCCACAATGAGAACCTCAGTCTTCTCATCATTGAGGCAGAGGCTATTTAGTGCCATCCAATTTTGGATTATGGCATATATTTTGTTGATAGTGTCAGTGTCTTGAGTGTAATCTCCCGATAAAGGGATGAGGATCTGGGTGTCATCTGCAAAGTTGGTGTAGATGACACCCATGTCGTCTAGCGCTGAGAAGAGGAGTTTAGTGTATGCATTATATAATGTTGGTGAGAGACAGGACCCTTGGGGGACACCAATGGGTACTATGATTGGGTTGGCGGCTTCTTTACCTATGGCGACCCTGGAAGTGCGGTCAGCAAGAAAGGATTTGATCCAGGTAGTAGCTTCGGCGGAGAAGTTAAAGTCTTTCGCTAGTGTGGCACACAGTTTATTATGGTCTACTAAATCAAACGCTGCGGAGAGATCGAGTAGGAGGAGGATGCAGAGTTTTCCTGAATCTCTGATGGTATCCATCTGGATTTTTAAGTCAAGGAGCGCCGTTTCTGTGCTATGGTTGGGGCGGAAGCCTGATTGCCTCGTGCCAAGGAGGTGGTTTTGTTCGAGGTGAGTTTGGACTTGGTTGTATGCTAGTTTATCCAATATTTTGAGGAGAAATGGGACAGTTGTTATTGGCCTGTAATTAGTGGGCACCGTGGGGTCTAGGGTAGGTTTTTTCAGGAGAGGGGTGACCCAAGCTTCTTTGATGCTAGCTGGTACTAGGTAGGTATTGAAAGAAGCGTTCACGAAGTTGGTGATAATAGGGGTGAGGGTGTGGGCACAGGATTTGACTACTGATGCAGGGACAGAGTCGCCTTTGCAGTTGGAGGCTTTAAGTTTGGCGATGGTGTCAAACACTACATTTTGGGATACTGGTGTGAAGTGGACTGGGGAGCTGGTGAATTCCTGATGTGGTCGATTTAGATTAAGGAGGGCAGGTTTGTTGGCTAGTGATTGTTTTTTGGATGTGATTTTTATTTGGAGTAGTTCAATTTTGGCTGTTAGTGCGTCTTGAATAGTGGTGCACCATTCCTTGCTGGGGATGGTTGGGTTTATGGCTGGGGTAGGGTTTTCCAATTGTTTTAGAATGGCAAATAGTTCCTTGGTATCTGAGGTCGCATTGCTGATCCTATTATTATACGCATTAGATTTGTAGGTGATAGTAGCTGTTTTATAGGTTTTGTTTATTTCTTGGTAGGCTTTTTCTGCCTCTGCAGTAGGATGCTTTCTGTAGGCATGTTCACGCGCGCGTTTGGTTCTTCTGAGGGCGATAAGATCATCATTGAACCAGAAGCTAGATTGCTTGTCTGAGCGTTTTGCCTTGGTGGTGAGCGGTGCTATGGCATTAATGGTTTCAGTGAGGCAGTTGTGATATATGTCAGCTAGGAGACAGGGGTTGTCATTAGTGATCGAGGTAGAATCTAGGATTTTTGAAAGAGGAGGCGTGAGGTTTTCTGGCGTGAGTTTGCGGGCGTTTCTAGTTTCATAGGTAATCATAGTTTTAGGTTTCTTTTGTGTGGGTTCGGCGGGATTGATTGTAAAAACAATGTTATGATGATCGGACCAAGAGAGAGGGGAGATGGCCTCAATGGTTATGGGGGTATTAAGGGAGAGGATCCAGTCAAGGGTCCTGCCTTTGATATGTGTGGGTGCATTAACTAGTTGGCTGAAACCCATGTCCTTCAGGGCGGAATGAAGTGATTCTGCTTTGGCATCTTGGCTGTCATTGAAACCTAGGTTAAGGTCACCCAGGATGATGTATTTCGAGCTAGGTTTTATTAGTGGAGCTAATAGCAACGGAATTTCAGTTTCTGGGTGGTTGTTAGGGCTAGGTGCTCTGTAAATTACTATTAAATTAATAGTAGTTTTAGCATTTATGGGAAATTTTACGAGTAATGTTTCATACCCTTCTATACTTTCGATGGGACAAGATCTAAGCTGTAATTTAGTCTTGACTATAATAGCGACACCGCCTCCTTGTGAGTGGGTCCTATCTGTTCTAAATATGGTGTAGTCGGATGGGATTGCCAGAGTTAGTAGGGGACCTGATGCTTGATGGAGCCAGGACTCTGTGACTACTAGAATGTCGAGCTGTGATTCCATGATGAGGTCGTGCACTTCTATAGCATGCGCCCCTAAGGAGCGGGCATTGATGAGCGCTCCTTTAAAAGTGGATAGTAATTTATTGGGGGTGTCTGGAGCTGGTATGGAAGTAGTGTTGGGTTTCTGGCTAGGAGTATGGTTTTGATGAGGGGGAAGTACTCTGGGCCTAGTTTGTTTGGGAGGTGTGTGTTCATATTTGACTGGGTTGGGGTGGTTGAAGGTACGAGACCTTAATCGGAAGTGTCTTGCTACACCTATCACGGGGTTAGAGAATTTTTCAGTATGGCTGTGGTGAGGTGACTCTGAAGTGGGCAATACGTGTGAGATTGGATCAGGGCTGATAGCATGATGCTTGATGGTATTCTGATCGGTCCTGGGGGTGAGACTTACGTTGTTTGGGAATGGGGGAGTAGAGGGAAGGAATGGTGTAGGACACGGGATAGGGTGATGCCGGGGGCATGCCGGCTTGCTGAGACCGTTAATATGGGGCCAGTAGTAGTGGCCCAAGCAGGGTGTGTGGTTGGGGAGAATGCAGAACGGGAACATGATGAGGGGCAACCAAGTTTGAATATTGGGTTAGTATCAGGGCGAGCTGCGACCATAAGGCACAGCGCTAGCACCTCAAAGTGGTCTGTAGGCGACCAAGGGGCACAATACAGCAGTCTAATATGGTCTGTAGGCGACCAAAGGGCACAATACAGCAGTCTAATATGGTCTGTAGGCGACCAAAGGGCACAATACAGCAGACTAATATGGTCTGTAGGCGACCAAGGGGCACAATACAGCAGTCTAATATGGTCTGTAGGCGACCAAAGGGCACAATACAGCAGTCTAATATGGTCTGTAGGCGACCAAAGGGCACAATACAGCAGTCTAATATGGTCTGTAGGCGACCAAAGGGCACAATACAGCAGACTAATATGGTCTGTAGGCGACCAAGGGGCACAATACAGCAGTCTAATATGGTCTGTAGGCGACCAAAGGGCACAATACAGCAGTCTAATATGGTCTGTAGGCGACCAAAGGGCACAATACAGCAGTCTAATATGGTCTGTAGGCGACCAGTGTTAGAGACTGGGCGCACATTTCAATAGAATCGGTTAAGATTATAAACATACAGTAGTGTCTCCGGTGTTGGCATGTACTTACAGTACGTTTTCATTGTCCGGGTGGTAGTCTATCGGTTAGAGAGTGGAAAAATTGTGCAGGGGGGGTGGCCACGCCGCGCTCCCATGCGCGTAACAGGCCTTTGTGTGGCCTTCGTGCTGGCCACCGGCGGTTCCGCCTACCGGCGGATGGATGCAGTTTTGAACTGCATCAAGCGAGGATCAGCCTCGCTTTCGTGCCGCACGGCGCCCGGCATGCGGGAGTCAGGCACCTTTAGGGACAGGGTCAGGCAGGCCCTTCTGTAGTGCCGGCGATGGTGCTGCATGCACTCCGTGTGCGTGGGCAGCTTCAGGGATGGGAGGGGGGGCTCCTGCCCTCTACCCTCGGCGAGGCTTGAAGGAATGGGGCACAGGCGCAGGAACAGGCCTTTGTGTGGCCTTCGTGCTGGCCACCGGCGGTTCCGCCTACCGGCAGATGGATGCAGTTTTGAACTGCATCAAGCGAGGATCAGCCTCGCTTTCGTGCCGCGCGGCGCCCGGCATGCGGGAGTCAGGCACCTTTAGGGACAGGGTCAGGCAGGCCCTTCTGTAGTGCCGGCGATGGTGCTGCATGCACTCCGTGTGCGTGGGCAGCTTCAGGGATGGGAGGGGGGGCTCCTGCCCTCTACCCTCGGCGAGGCTTGAAGGAATGGGGCACAGGCGCAGGAACAGGCCTTTGTGTGGCCTTCGTGCTGGCCACCGGCGGTTCCGCCTACCGGCGGATGGATGCAGTTTTGAACTGCATCAAGCGAGGATCAGCCTCGCTTTCGTGCCGCGCGGCGCCCGGCATGCGGGAGTCAGGCACCTTTAGGGACAGGGTCAGGCAGGCCCTTCTGTAGTGCCGGCGATGGTGCTGCATGCACTCCGTGTGCGTGGGCAGCTTCAGGGATGGGAGGGGGGGCTCCTGCCCTCTACCCTCGGCGAGGCTTGAAGGAATGGGGCACAGGCGCAGGAACAGGCCTTTGTGTGGCCTTCGTGCTGGCCACCGGCGGTTCCGCCTACCGGCGGATGGATGCAGTTTTGAACTGCATCAAGCGAGGATCAGCCTCGCTTTCGTGCCGCGCGGCGCCCGGCATGCGGGAGTCAGGCACCTTTAGGGACAGGGTCAGGCAGGCCCTTCTGTAGTGCCGGCGATGGTGCTGCATGCACTCCGTGTGCGTGGGCAGCTTCAGGGATGGGAGGGGGGGCTCCTGCCCTCTACCCTCGGCGAGGCTTGAAGGAATGGGGCACAGGCGCAGGAACAGGCCTTTGTGTGGCCTTCGTGCTGGCCACCGGCGGTTCCGCCTACCGGCAGATGGATGCAGTTTTGAACTGCATCAAGCGAGGATCAGCCTCGCTTTCGTGCCGCGCGGCGCCCGGCATGCGGGAGTCAGGCACCTTTAGGGACAGGGTCAGGCAGGCCCTTCTGTAGTGCCGGCGATGGTGCTGCATGCACTCCGTGTGCGTGGGCAGCTTCAGGGATGGGAGGGGGGGCTCCTGCCCTCTACCCTCGGCGAGGCTTGAAGGAATGGGGCACAGGCGCAGGAACAGGCCATAATTTGGCTGGAGCAACTGCGTCTAATGCTTTGGTCATAGCATCATTGAAAGTATTTACCAAGGTGTCCGGGTTGTTGCTTTCCAATCCCGATATGGCTGGAAGGAGGAGAGGGATAATGTTTTCAGCAGTCATGTCCTTCTTATGTCTGGTCGGGAGAGGGGGAACCATGTTGTTGATTTTGGGGCTAAGGAGATCTAGACTGGCAGAGAAGGTTATTAGATAGTGATCAGTCCATGTTTGTGGAACAATATTGGTGATACTGATGTTGTAGTTCAGTTCCGATACCCAATCAAGGGTCCTTCCTTTGATGTGGGTAGGGGAGAGGACTTTTTGGTCAAGGCTGTGGTCCTTGAGCAGGGCTGCAACTGACTCTGCATGTTTATTTTCAGATTCATTAAAGCCGAGGTTAAAGTCTCTCAATAGTAGGGTTTGTGAGTGGTCTTTAGTGTTGTTGGCTATAAGGCTAGTTAAGTCGTCTTCAAAAGTGCCTAGAGGCCCTGGGGGTCTATATATTAAGTGGATTGAGAGCGTGTGGTTGTTAGAGAGTGTCATTTTGGCTGTAAGTACTTCACAGGATGAGTAGGAGACTGATGTGGCAAGTCTGATGGGATGGGTAGATTTGCAGATGATGGCTAGTCCGCCGCCTCTGGCATTTGGCCTGTCAGCTCTGAGAATTTGGTATTTATCGGGCACTGCTAGCATTAGTGTTGGTCCTGCAGCCTCGTGCAGCCAAGTCTCAGTTATGGCCAGTAGGTCCAAATTGTCGTTATTTAGGATGTCCGCAATTTCTGCGGCATGGGCCACCACTGATCTCGCATTAATGAGAGATCCTAGTAGTGTTAGGGAGCTATTGGGTTTGCTAGTTTGACAGGTTTTAAGTGGTAGGCTATCTGTAGTTGTGCAAGTTATAGTAGAGGTTTGATCACCGGTGTAGGTGGATTGCTTGACTGATCGGTACAGGTTTTTAGATTGGGTAGTGGTACGTATGTTGGTGTTATTCTGGTGGTTTCCTTCAGGTTCATAGATACTAGGTAGTCTGGACCTGAGTCTCAGATTTCTATCCTTGGGAGGGATGGTTTTGAGAGTAAAGGCCATTATGCTTGATATAGCGGTGAGAAGTATTAGGGTCAAGGTGACTTTTGTGAGGCAAGTGGGGGACATTTTCTGACTATGCCAGGTCCATACTGAGAGCTAGCGTCTAGATATTAAGTTAGGCCGTAGATAAATACTTCAGTGATATGCCTGAGTCGTTAATGACTGGTAAATGCAGTGAGCTAACATTCAGTACATTTTAGTGCATTTAAGATGTAGATGCAATGAGGATATTCAAGCAAACTAGCATCTAGGTTCAACTTTAGCACAGAGGCCTGAAACACTATGACTGTAGAGCACTGATTAGGAGTACAGTGAGCTAACATTTAGTACATTCTAGTGCATTTAAGTTGCAGAGATGCAATGAGGATATTCAAGCAAAGAAACATCTAGGTTCCACTCTAGCATAGAGACCTAAAACACTAATGACTGGAGAGCACTGACTGGGAGTACAGTGAGCTAACATTTAGTACATTTTAGTGCATTTAAGTTGTACAGGTGCAATGAGGATGTTCTAACAAACTAACATCTAGGTTCGACTTTAGCACAGAGACCAAAAACACTAATGACTGGAGAGCACTGACTGGGAGTACAGTGAGCTAATATTTAGTGCATTTTAGTGCATTTAAGTTGTAAACGGTGCAATGAGGATGTTCAAACAAACTAACATCTAGGTTCGACTTTAGCACAGAGACCTAAAAGCGCTGGTGGAGAGCAGAAGAAAGGCCTACGACACTGGTGACAGTGGGAGGTACAATGTACAGCACAAAAAACAGAATGAGATTCAGTAATATTCAGTGCAGTGACGTGCAGGATCTGAGGGTGAGGTCATTTGCTATATGCGCAGGCAATGGGACGTCTGGAATCAACTTTGAGCAACTAAGGCATTTAGGTGATAAATATGCAGCTAAGAGGCAGTAGTCAGGCACATTACAATAGACTAGATGCAGTTACTGAGTGGCTAGTATTGCCAAGAGTCAAGCAGGTGACAACAGACTAATTGCAGTGATAGGGATGCCACGCAGGCTACACGGGATGTAATTTGCTAATGTAACTGTTAGACCAGGCCTTCTCAAACAGTCTTCATGCAATTTGTAGGGAAAACCACAGTAAACAGGATTATGGAGCACTGTCTGCCTTTTCTAATGTGCCACGAGCGAGGCGCGGTAGTGATGGACAGAAAGATATGAGTCACACGCCCCAATGACAGTGTTATGAAAGGCTTAGTGATGTTGCTGGAAGTCAATTAGAGAGGGAGGCGGAGCGAGGGCTTACCACAGGATGTTAGGAGGGTAACAGAGTCCACGGTTGTGCTGGCAGTGATCATACAGTTGGAATACATCATGAGTGCTTCATTTGAGTGATGCGTGTTGTGTGAGCACAGAAAGGCATGTGGTGAGTGCTATGAGTGTTGATGGGAGTCACGGATTACAGTTGCATGCCTTGCATAACACAGCACACAACACACTAATCAGTGGTTTTGGGTCAGTTATCTCTTCCACCCGCTCATTGCAGCAGAGTGTGACATAGTGCATAGCCTTGCTGCATGACATAGCACTTTGATTGAGTTGTGACGTGACCAGAGTACGGGATAGTTAGCATTATCTGGCATATTGTGATGAGGCGAGCACAGGGGATCATGGCCAAATTGGATACAGCGAAACACGGAGTGAAGCAGTTGTCAGCTTTTAGGTATATTTCCTTGTGGCTACCCCTCAAACCTCTCCGCCTACATCTCAGGTAGTGCAACATAATACCACGCAAGGACTAGACCCAATGGTAGGAGGAAAATGGCCTCCAGTGCCCTTCCCAGACTTTGCCAGAAATAAAAGAGAATGTGAGTAGATGGGGGCAAAGAACTGTGCCCTTATCAAGAGAACAAGACCCAGAACGACTCCACGTACCTTAGAGGAGGGGATCCTATACTAAACCTACGTGATGACTATTCCAACCCACGGGCCGGGATCCATTGAAGAACCCCACAATGGTAAGTGACAAGACAAAAGAAAACTATAGTATGCAATGGGGGTGTACCGTAATTCGGCTTTGAGTAATTATTCGGCCGAATTCAAACTGAAAATGAGATATTCGGCTTCGGCCGAATACTTAAATAATTATCACTCGAAGCTGAATAGTTATCCCTTCAAAATACATTAAGCACTGCTTTGTCTTTGTGCCTGGAATCATTCAGGCAAGTTATGCTTATGATTTTAAAGTGTTAGTAAAGAAATGCTACTGCTGTCACTTTGTGTGAGCAGAGCAGAGGTGAGAAAGTGCAAAGAAACTCCCTACCCTTCATGTGCTGGACAGACAGACTCAACTGGTGGTTTGATGGGTGAGGGGAGAGCGGAAGCAAAACTCTCAATATTTTGAATGCATCTCTGGTCTCCCCTGTAGTTGGTGCAATAGTTCATGAAGTCACTATTGAAAAATTATATTTTCTTTAGGCGCGCATTGATTTGCTGATGACCTGTGGGATAAATCTGAAAGTTACAGGTTCCAATCCCACCAATTCCCAACCCAAATAATATAATAAAGTGGATTAATATAGATGTTACAGAGATCCCAGGAAGTTCCAAACCCTGGGTACAATAGCTCAGGAGGGTAGTGTACCTGCAGCAAAGAACTGCAGGCCAGGGTTATAAAGCAAGTAAGATGGCTCGGTGGGAAGTATTCCTGCAGCAGAGATGTGCTTGTAATATTGAAACTTTCTCAGGTTGCCAAAATGAGACCCTGTAAATTGAGTAAAAGTGACAGATGTTACTAAAGTACACAGATATATTTTTATAACCAAAATTCCCCAGTCTGCAGCAGCAGAAATATTCCTCCCAAAATTAGAGAGATAAAAAAAGAGGGATATTTGTGTAATAAGGATGAGGAGATACACATTTACAATGTAGAAACATTGGACCCAATGGACGGGCAAGTGAAACACATAAGTTAAATAAACATGCACACGCCAATGAAAGGTCTGAAAATCAGCACTGCCCCTTCCCTATTGGGTCACGCGGGAACCATCGCAGACTCAGCATTACCTATATATTTTGTATGGTGTCTTTTACCATGGCCCAAAACACCACAAACATACCCCACCCAAAAAAGAAAAGAAGTAGTATCTATTAATGAAAAGACATTTTTCAAATTCCTCGTCCACGCTCAGTACCACAAATAGAAAGCATGGCTTTAGCATTGCAAAGCTTGTATTAGGTAGCACTTCAGCAGGGCACTAATTGATGTAATCACTCCTTTTGTGTTTCAGTGCCTTGCTGGTGCCAGAACTCTAAAGATGGGCGGGGCCAAAAGGAGCATTGCAAAGTACGAGTAGACACATCCCAGTCGTCCCTCACAGGGATTGCAGACATGCACACTATACTTATGGGCTAGTCTTAGTTACTCGGTCCTGCCCAACAAGTGACACCTATGAATGCACAAAAATACAAACACTGCTATTAGTGAACAGTTTCTTTTCTGGTAATGGTTTACACAGGCATCTTCCATAGACAACAAAGAAAAGACATGGAATAAAGAACAGATATACATAGTTCAAAGTGTGTTTTTAATCTACAAAGTGTTTTTTGTCTAAATAACTTTATTTATTAAAAAGGCAATTATTCGGCTCCTTATTCGGCTCTGGCCGAATACCTGTCCAACTATTTGGCGTTCGGGCGAATATCTAAATCTACTATTCGGTACACCCCTCGTATGCAAACACAGCTGACCTGCTGGAAGCGGACTACACCTACAGGGTTTCACAAGTCCAAAGCCAAAGTTGGCACAGCAGGGGGAAGGGTTCATGAAGGTGAGCGAAGGTCAGGCTGGTCCAGGCAGAGGTAGAGCCAAGGCTCATGAAACAGATCCCTTCGAGGAGGATTAACAGAAGGACAGCTCCAAAAAAGCACCAGAAACAAAATGGTAGCAGAGGTCTCAATCACTGAAAAACAAGATGGTGCAATGAGAACAGTAACCACGACCTGGAATAAGAGGACATCCGAGGAGTCAGATGAAAGTGGGGGCAATCTGCACTGAAAAATAAGAGAAGAGTGGAAGAGCGGCAAAACAAACATGTTCCAATTTGCAACAACAAAAAACAGGATACGACAGCATCAGGTTTGGTGGATAATATGTCAACCGAAACAGGGGTAGGGGATAAGAGTAGTCAGGAATCTGACATCGAGAGGACCAGCAAGCAACTAACACCAACTGGCAGGCAGATTAGTAGTCAGGCCAGTGTCTGTTCCACTCACTGGCGAAACCAATATAGGAGCATAAAGCAAAAGAGTAGTCGGGCAGTCTGGGGCCAAAAGCACAAGCAGCAACCCGGATGGTTAGCTCAGGGGCAACGTATATGTCTTGGAAGCAACCCAACACTTCGCAACACAGGTTTGAATCTTGATCCTGCGCTTAGAAACCAGTCTCTGGTATTAAGCGCATTATAACAATATAATAATAATATGATAACATAATGGAACAGGGTACAAGAAGAAAGCAAGTTGTAGAGCACTGGCTCCTGCATTTGTTTGCTTCCTGGAGAAGTACACATAAGCATTGGCATCCCGCACCATGCCAGACACTCACTCTACACGCCTTGGGAACTGTAGTTCTCTGGACTCTTACGTGTCTCTGATTGCCAAGCCACCAGGGCATTTTCCAGAGCCAGAGGGCCTGGAGAGCAGTACAAAGACCCAACCACAAACATTTACATCGTACTGTACCCAGATGCTTTTTCCAGCCGCTCTAATGGCACGTTCCCACTGTCCTATGTATTACCATGACCACAAGTATTGAATTATTGAATTTACTTCCATACAAAACATTTTTTATCTGTGAGATTACCAATTGTGTGCAAGAAAATAATTCAATGTGTGACATTTCTTACCATTGGGGCATATGGCGTCTGTGAAATTTCCCAGCAAAAGGAATATTTAAGCTGTGACTTTTTCACCATAAAAGGAACATGTAATCTGTGACATTTAATAGCATTACGATTAATATGTATGTCTGTCATGTACGACTAGGACAAAGACTTGTCGATTTGTCAGGATAGGGCAGTTGTCTGTGTTTATTGTCGCAGTAGAGGATTGAGCCTAGAACTAGCTTTGAGTAGTGGCTGCTTCCTCTTTGACAACCTATTGGACAGATGTTTTTTTGCCGTTGTTCCCTAGTGCGATACTCGACTGATCGTGAATATAACTACGCCTTGCACGTCCTGTGCGGTATCAACCAAAGTGCTGTGTCCTGTTGGGAGTCGGAAGATCACTTTAGGGATTGGAAATATCGGCTGCAGGTACTGTGATCAATTATTAACTCATTACAATGTATTTATGTGCACTACAACTGACTTCTGATCCTAGGGCTTTCATCCAGCTACAATACTGTTAAATTAAGATCTGTCATCCTTTTTTTGAGTTTAGAAAGATTTTCTATTTCAATAACAAATACATAAATATACAAAGTTGTTTTCAAACAATGAATATTTACAATCTTATTAATCATATAACAGAAAGCTAATGCTAGAAAAGAAACTTTAAATTCATTAGATAATGCAACGCGATATATGCTAAGATTTATCAAGATGTATTCTAGGAGTAAACATTAAAGATTATGTATATATATGAAAGTTAAAGACTCAGCCGATTTAAACGGTAGATTGGACTGTACGCACACCAAAGGAGGAAGACAATCACTGCCATCTACAAGGGAAGGGGAAGCAGAGGATGGTATACATAATCAGTTATAATGCAGGGGTTAAATAAGTCCTATTTGTATTCATGTTTTTTTAGCAAGAGCTGGAGAGGGAGCTACAATGTTTCCAACCAATGGATATTTTAGACAGAGTTCCACAATGTTCTGTAGTTGATACGGTCCAATTGTTTCCAGTTGGAGGTAATTATTTGTATAGCTAAAAGGATCAAAAGATCGAACAAAGAACATGCATCTTTTTCCAGATCATCTTGCAATACAATACTACCTAATAAAAAGTATTTCAAATTACAATTTTTGTTTTAGTTTGAAAATTCATATAATTGCATTCTAAACCTCAAACCAGAAATTTTCTACAAACTAACCTTGGGTATCTAGAAAACTCCAACATTTATTCTGAGGCAGTAGCTTGCATTTAAATAATTTGACAGGAGTAATACATACTCTGTGTTGAAAGAAATGGAGGGTTTGAGTTAGACTTGCTCATGTACTGGCATGCAAAATCTTACTCTGAATTTGGTGCCATGGATTTCCTTCACCAACCAGATTACATCCTTGTTTCCATATCATTTGTGATCCCCATCTTTGTTCATCAAGTTGACTGACATTCAGTAGTTTGTAAAACATTGAGGCTTTATGACAAACATTTTTCATATGTTTTTTTCTGTTTTGATGAGGGGTGGCCAAACCGGCTGACCAAATCAGTATATTATCCATTAAAGCATTTATGATGTTTGCATACTGGTGCTAATAGAAGATAGGGATGGAAACATGTTAATCTACATTTATTGAAAGACAAGGGATTTTCTTTTGTCAGGAGCTGGCTAACTTATGTAATGCCTTTAGAAAGCCCAAGTTACCAGTAGATATATTTCCCATTGATATGCACTAATATATTGAACCATAAATATTGTGAAACAAATTTGACTGGTTTGTTAATATGTGAATACAAAATGTTTTCTAAGATGTTCAGCTAATAAAATAATATTCATACATTTAATACATCTATTCCTTACTTTTATAAAGCACCAATCCTCTAGGGACTCCAGTGCTTTTCTAATAAATACTGTGGTAGCCAACGATGGTCCGTTCCCAAGGGTCACCTCAGCATCAGCCTCAGCTTCCAGCAATAAGGAGACAAGACACCAGACGCATTGTTAAAATCAAGCTTCTTGTATTGGATAGAAAGCATGCAGCATACAGAGAAATTATCAGCAGAGAAGCAGGAAAATACATACGTATAAGTGACGGGCAGTCGGCGCTCGGATCTCTGAAGAGACCTCCCTTACAGTGCAGGTTATATAGCAAATCATAAGCAATCGCTAATTTCTCATAGCATTTTCACAATGGGCGTTGTTACATGGCATGACATTGTAGACATTTGGCAATAACTATGAGCATCTGACTTGTGACCTTGTGGCAAAGCCGTGTGGGTACATTGTGTTGTAATATGTATAAGCGGCATTCGCAGAAACCCTACTGTTATCTACCATATATGTGCTAACTAAATAGAATATCTGCCCTGCCTATTGACCCTCTGCCCGGAATTCCAATTTGTGTAGCCTCTTGGGCTCTGTGTTTTGTCTGTGTTTTTGTGCCTTGTTCTGTGTTATAAGTGCACCCTAATGCCTGCTGGCTTTCAGCGTGTTACAAGCATAAACTTAACAAACATAACATAACATAGCACAATAAAGAGAGCAAATTGAATAGAAGTCTGTTGTGTCGCTTGGCCTTATTACGGTGTCTTGGTCTAATCTGCTCCAGGCAGGGTTTGGGCATGTCAGAGGAGCTGAAGGTAGAGTGAGACAAAATGGAGGATCTGTGGCCTTACAATAGCATAGCATAACATAGCATAGCAATCTTGCCACATTCACCCCCCGTTTGGTCGTCCCTGAGACAGGGTGTAGACCACATGGAGCAGGAGTGAGGCATAGCATCATTCAAAGTTGCCCAGGTACACGTCAGACATAGGGATAGGGTGGACAGGCACTGTGAGTGTCACAAAAAGGGTGTTGCTTTAGAGACATAGATCGCCGGCCTCTAAGGTCCTAATTCAAAAATCCATACGATTTGGCGTCAGACATTTGTCCTAACACATCTACCATTTCCTGTTCATTGGAGGAGTCTTTGGAAGCCTCCTCCTTAATTAGATGGGTCTCTTTTTCGGGTGGCAGCAGCCTGGCCTCAGCGGGCAAGTGAGACACCTGTTTTGCAGAGCATGACAGAAGGCAGTTAATAAGAAAAACTATCATTGCAAAGGCGACAATTACAACAACAATAATTAAAATACCATGTAGAATGGAAGAGCCCTGTGAACCAAAAGTGTTTTGAATCCAAGTTAATAGTAAGTCGGCATAACCGTATATTTCTTGTAAGGTGGTACCAACCCCTTGGAGGTGTTTTATGACGTCCTCAACCTGGGAGGAGTTATCCAGTACCCAGGTGCAGCATTCTTGTCCTATAACTTTACAGGTTCCCCCTCGGTCAGCTAGTAAATAATCGAGCGCCATTCTATTATGGAGGACCATATTTCTGAGTGCAACTTGTTAGCTTTTCAGTATCTGTACTCCTTTGGCGGTGTTGCTGGCTACCTGTTCAAGGAGGGGTGATAGGGAAGGAACATCGGCCCTGTTGATGGCAATGCCAATGTTCGGGACCAGGAACCCTAGGAGTCCTTTGAACCATGTCCAGGCATCGCATTTGTACCATCGGGGTGTGTAGTGAGCTTTTGGAAAATGGGATACATGGCGTATCGCTGGGTGAATTAACCCAATGTTGCACTGCCCAGTCCAGTTAGCTGGTAGCCATTGGTAGGCGATTGCCCAACAAAGGAAATAGAACCTTCTGTCTGCGTAGAGTGCTATTGTGGTGCTAGGTGTGCCATTACTATGAAATTGGCCTATCCTACCGGCAGCTGAGTGGTTATAGGTGGTGGTGGCAGCACTTCGGTTAAGGACATAGGTGGCAGGTGTGATATCGATTGAAGGCAGAGTCCCTATCGCGGTGAAAGAGATAAGAGCATGTGGAACAAATGCGGTCAGTATTTTGGGAGGTAAAGTATTGGCATAGCTGTGGTAGAAGAATACCTGGGGGAAGCGATGGGCCGAATCGGGACAAGAAGAGTCATTGATCAGGGGGTTACAACACCATTCAGCAAGATTGAACGGGACTGGATGAAGGGAATTCCCCCATTGGCGTATGTTGGAGTATGGTAGCACACGGCATTCATTAGGTCAATGGAGGCTCAAGAGAAGTTGAGGAAGGCATTGGTATTGGGGTGTAGGATGGCAGAGGTAGGGAGAGGCAGAGCCTATACCATGGTAAGGAACAGAAACATGTTGGAAACACTTCAGACCGTGAATGGTGAATGCATCAATAATGCAATAGCATCATTATTCCTAGCTTTAGCAGTCCAACCCTACGGAGTTCTGAAGAGTGTCAGTCATTACAGGACCCGGTAGACAGGATAGGATGATGCAAAAGTTCAGGATCCCTGAAAGAATGACGACCTAAGCCTAGAGTTGGATGAAATCAGGCCATTGTCACACTATGCTAGCCTGGAGAGCAGAGAGGAGGAGACCCAGGTGCTTCATGTGGGCCTGACACGGATGGCATATGCAGTAATCAATAACTGCAGAACAAATACTTCAGCTAAGGCGCTGGGCACATTCAGTTGGCTCCAAAATCTTTCGGGCTGGAGGATTTATGCACCTACACTCCAGGTGCACTGCGTTATTGTAGCTGCTTGGTGAAAAAACCTTTGAGGGCGTGGGACACCCGTAGGAGATAGGTGTAGCAGTGGCTTGCTTCTGGTAGGTGTGGTTCACTTGCTGATGTCAGGTGAGATGGTGGCCGCACTCTGCAAGTTGTACCTCGGGACAAGTAGCTGAGCTTTGTCGTCGAGAGTGCTGGATGTAGAATCACCAGGGTTTTAGCAGCTGGGAACCCGGTGGGCAGATGAAGATGGGTGTCTTTATACTGTACCCTTGCAGATTGCAGCTTTGCTGTGTGCTTGGGGCTGGCAGACGGCGGGTTGTCTTTGTCCTGGACCTCAGGACCTCAGCAGAATTAAAAGCTCTCTGGAACCTCAAGAGAACAGCTGAATCTAGCTGAGGAAAGCCCCCTCAATTTCCACTAAAGAAAAATTCTCCTCAACAGCAGCTACATACAAAGCCGCTATCACAAACGCTAAAAAAGAGATAGATTTGTAACACTAGAATCCACAACGCCAAGTCCGGTACAAAAGAGTTTTTTTTCATCTTAAGAGAACTGGAATCTCCCGTGTCCACCACCGATGACTGCATCAAGGACAAAACTTGGTGCAACAACATCCAACAAGCACTCTCCAACAAAATCACACTCCTGCAAGCTTAAACAGAATCTAAAAAAGCCAACCTTGCCAACAACAACTATGCAAGCGACACTCTTGATTCATCTCACACTGACTGCCCTCTCTTCCATTTCTCACCAGTTACAGAGGACAAAGTCATTAAGATCATTGCTAGCCTAAAACCTTCTAACTGTCTAGGTGACCATTGCCCTGCTTCTGTCATCAAGGACGGAGACAAAGAACTAGCCCCTTTCATCACCACCCTGATCAACTCCTCGTTTAAAAACTCGGAAATCCCACACAACCTCAAAGAGGCCTGGGTCTACCGTTACTCAAAAAACCCAACCTTGACCACAATACACCAACCAACTACAGTCCCATTACTACTGTCCCATTTCTTCTAAAAAGAATAGACAGAGTAGCTTACCTCCAAATACAACAGCATTTGGAAGACAACAACCTTCTAGGTCTGCAACAATCTGGCTTTAGACCCATGCATGGGACTGACACAGCTCTCCTGGACCTAAAAATCCAAATGCATGAAGCTAAAGACAAGGGTAAACTGGCCATCCTGCTCTTGTTAGATTTGTCTGTGGCCGTCGACCTAGTCGACCACCAAATACTAACAAAGCACCTCTCTTTGGCTGCTGCATTCTCTCAGGATGCCACCAATTGGATTCGGTCCTTCCTCTCGGACAGTACAGCCAGGGTCTTTGCACTGTCAGGTGGAGCTGCAGCTGACCCTGTCCCGATCCAATGTGGAGTCCCCCAAGGTTCTTGCATCTCCCCTACCCTTTACAACATCTTCACCAAGCTCCTCTTCGACCGCTTTGACGACCTGGGAGTCACATATACCAACTATGCCGACGACACTCAGGCCCTCATCACGCTCACAGGGAGTTATGAGGAAGATGTTGCTTAACTAAATGAGATCTAACTTGAAATCCAAGCATGGATGGCCACCCATAGCCTCTGCTTAAACGATGATAAGACGGAACTGTTGATAGTCGGGTCACAGGACCGTCTCAATAAACTCGACCCCAGACACCAACCCTTTGTCATTGACGGCAACACCATTAAAATAATCAAAAGAAGTCAAAACATTGGGTGTGTATCTGGACTCAACTCTCTCCCTCAAAAAAACAAATCAATGCCACCATCTCATCTACAGCCTACACCAATAAACATATCAATGCATGCAAACCCTTTCTGTCTACTAATAGTCGCCTCACTGTGGCCAGGGCCCTCATATTGTCTAAACTAGACTACTGTAACACACTCTTCCTCGGCTCCTCGAACCACAACTTAAACAGACTACAGGTACTCCAAAACAACGCCTTCAGATGCGCCCTTAATCTCCCGCTTAAGGCTCACATCTCCTCTGCCAGAAAGGAATCTCACTGGCTACCCATACGGGAGAGAATTAAACTACGAACACTGGTCATTACTCACAAATGCCTTCACCTGACAGCCCCATGGTACCTATCAGATAAATTCACAAGACAGAAATCCCTCAGACCCACTAGATCCCCCTTCCTTCCTAAACTGATCATCCCAAGGTTCAACCTAAAAACAGTTGGGGGAGCTAGCTTTCCTGTGCTAGCAGCCAAATCTTGGAATGCCTTACCCATGACAATCAGAGCGGACACCTCATTCCGGTCGTTCCGAGCTAAAGTTAAAGAACTGCTTACAACACAGCAATAGACTGTGACCTGCACTTAGCATTATCGATCTATACTTAGCACATGCATCTAATAGATATTAACTGGTATGTTACCTGCCATGCTTATCCTGCAAAAGTAAACATGTCGGACCACACTGTAACCTGGTCATCTTGTCTAACCACTGTATTGTTTTTCACTATGTCACTCTCTGTATGTGCAACCTCTGTAACATTCCTGCTCCTAATTCAATGCGCCCAGCTAACTCAGGGTTCGGCCGCGCTATACAAATAAACAAACTAAACTAAACTAAACCTCATGCTGTTCGGCGTCTTCGATTGGAGGTGCTGTTTTCAAACACTGGCTGGCGTGGACCCAGGGGTCATGGCCTCTACAGCGTATTGCAGTGTGGGTTGTCAGCAGTATCTGGAAAGGACCCTTCCAGCGAGGATGCAGGGATGATTTTCACTGATGCACTTTCAGTACAACCCAGTCCCCAGGAAGGAGAATGAGGCACAGTTTCTGGCGGTCGAGGAAGGGCTTCTTGGATTGGCTGGAAGTGAGAACTGACAACGAGCATTAGTCTTTGCGATAGTAAACAACAAGATCATCATTCAGTTTTAAGTCACAGAGTTCAGGAGCAAGTGGCGGAGCAACTGGCATTCTCATCAGCCTCCCCACGAGTATCTTGTGTGGTGAGAGGCTGTGTACTCTACAGTGTTTCTTATACCCATGAGTATAAGAGGGCAGGCATCGGGTCACTTTAGGCCTGTTTCCTGGCAGACCTTGGCAGTGCAAAGCTTCACGTTGAAGTTTCGGCGTTCCACCGCCTCTGCAGATTGTGGATCAAAACTACAATGAAAGTTCTGAAGTATCCCTAGAGCACTGCAAATGTTCTGTACAATTAGTCCAGTGAAATGAATGCCTCTGTCAGAGTTTATGGAAACTGGAAGGCCAAAAACGGGGGATGAACTCTTCAGCAGATTCTTGGCCACTGTAATGGAATATTTACCGGGGTAGGCCTCAGTCTATCCAGAAAAAGTGTCTGTTAGTTCAAGGACGTAGTTGAAGGAGGCACACCCGGACGTGCTAACAAACTCTATTTGGAGTTTCACAAAGGCACTTCATGTGCCCCTGGAGTAGTTTTCACAGGCTTTCCAGGGTTGGACAGTGAGCACAGTATTTCTGAGCAATGGAGGGAAATTAAGGAGCAAACCAATATCTTGGGACCTCTGAGGTCATCTTTCCCTTGCTGGATTGGGACACAGAGTCAGCAATACGTGATAAATAAGGTACTAATGATAGTGAGGCCACTAACCATCCCGAGTTATCACACCATAGGTGATCAGAGCAACAAACACATCCTTTACTTTCCCAACACTGATTCCTAGATGGGGGGGTGCATCTTGGAGGTCCGCCAGGACGGAAAGAGATGCTAGGGGGTCTTCAAATGAGAGGTGAAACAGCGCTGCATAATCGCGAGCCTTAGGACCACGGAGGGCCGCATTTTTTGCACAGCCGTCAGCTAATGCCTTACCCTGTGAGATGCTGTCAGAAAACGTGTACGGGCCTTGCATTTCACAATTTTCTGCTCAGTGGGTAAAAGAATGGTGTTAAGTAGTGCTTCAACATAAGGTGCATAAAGAATGGGAGTACATTGTGCTGTCAGGTAATCTCTCTGTTTCCAGAGGGTCCCGTAGTCATGTGAGATACCAAAGGTGTAACATGAATCAGTGTATATAGTGGCTGTGGATTGTGTGGATATCGTTCAAGCCTGTGTGAGGGAAATGAGTTCAGCAACTTGTGCTGATTCTACTGATGGGAGCTGAAATGTGTTTAATACTTCAAAGGAGGTGCAAACAACAAAGCCTGCCTGGAGAATACCTGTGAAATCTCTAAGACATGAACCGTCAACAAAGAGAATGACACCTGGATTAGGGAGGGGAATATCATTGAGGTCAGATTTTGGTGATGATACAACGTCAACTGCTGCAAGGCAGTCATGCAGGTGACCGTCATCAGGTGTAAGCAGGGGGGAGGCAGGGTTGAGTGGGGCGCATCTGATAAGAGTGATATTGGTGGAAGAGAGGAACAGTTTTTCATATTTGGTGAGACACGCAGCAGATAGGTGTTGTGTTTTACCCATGAGGAGTGCTAATACAGAGTGTGGCACTGCTACGTTTATGTGGTGTGCTAGGACAATTTTGTCTGCTTTCGTAAGTAGAAGGGCAGTGGCAGCTACCGCTCTGAGGCATTTGGGAAAGAAAGAGTCTACAGTGTCTAACCGTGAGCTAAAATAGGCTGCAGGGCGTTGTAGGACCCCATGCTTCTGTGTGAGTACACCTCTTTCTCATCACAGAACAGGGTGAATGATTTAGAGTAGTCAGGAAGGGTGAGGGCAGGAGCAACGGAGAGGGCAGTCTTGACAATGGAGAAAGCTGTGGAAGCGTCAGGAGACCATGTAAGTTTGTCAGGCTGGGAGTCATGTAGCATCTTTTGAATAGGTGCTACACTAGAGGCATAATGAATTATCCAGGGATGGTAGAAAATGCTCATTCCTAAAAAGGAGCCTAGCTGTCATTTAGTGGCGGCTATGGGACAAGATGCAGGACACACAAGAGGGGGCAAGGCGCCTAGCGCCATGGGAAATGTTGGGTCCTAGGTAACGGATAGTGGGTAGGCAGAGCTCCAAATTTGCCCTGTTTATTTTGTGACCTTTTGCTTGCAGGGCAGTGAGGAGCACTTTGGAGTCAAAGAAGGAGTCCTGAAAGGAAGGTGATGCTAGAAGGAGGTCATCAACGTATTGGATCATAGTGGATCCTCCCAGTAAGGAGACATCCTGGAGGTCTTCCTGCAGAATCTGGGAGAAGAGAAATGGGGAGTCAACATAGCCCATGGGAAGCGATCTGTACGTGAGCTGACGTCCCTTGTATGTGAAGGCAAAGAAGTACTGAGAGTCAGGGTGGATGGAGACAGAGAAAAAGGCAGAGCCAAGATCAATGCAAGTGAAAAAGTAGGCGTTGGGCGGGATACAGGAGAGAATGGTCACAGTGTCCGGGATCACCAAATGCGAGGTGAAGGTGGCCTTATTAAGGGCACGTAAATCATGCGCAAAATAGAATTTGTCTGTGCCCTACTTAGCCACCGGGAGTATCGGAGTATTGCAGGGGCTAGTAGTGTAGTAGAGGATGCCCTGATCAATGAGGGAAGAGATGACACGCTTGATACAGTCCTCTGCTT
Organism: Ambystoma mexicanum; assembly: GCF_040938575.1. Lineage (NCBI taxonomy): Eukaryota > Metazoa > Chordata > Amphibia > Caudata > Ambystomatidae > Ambystoma > Ambystoma mexicanum. The sequence goes on along the minus strand of NC_090923.1, from coordinate 26,891,586 downwards.
TACAGTATATTCTGTACTGGGGTACTCGTGGCAGAGGCACCTCAGGATTAAGAGTGATGAAAACAGGATTGGCTGAGAGAATGTGGCCTACATCATTGACGTGTGCAGCCCAAAGGACAACTGGCAATGAGCTAATAAAGTGTTGTACCTGTGTAGCATGGGTGGGCGTGAGGAGTGGTGGAGGCTCGGGAGGAGGCTCCGGGTGCGTGGGCTGTTGGAGGAGGAACAATCATTCAGCGTGTCTAGACTGTGGAACCTCTAGGTAAATACCACCCAGAGAACAGTAAATGGTACAATGCATTTTGCATAGTAGATCAATACCCAAAAAATGTGCAGGTGAGCAAGGGCTCAGTAGAAAGGCATGATGTTCATTGATGGGCCCAATGGAAACAGATAATTCATTGGACACTGGGTGTGGGGTGGGGGTGCCTGACATACCAATAACATTTACAATTTCTCTAGAAACGTTATCATGTGGAAATCCTGCAGCTTGTAGCGTTGAGCGCCTGGCTCCTGTGTCAATTAAATATTTAACATTGTGTCCCTGGATATTACATTTGAGATAGGGACAGACCAACAGGAGTAAAGCAGCAGACAGCACGGCAGGGTCCCTCAGGCAATGTCATTGTGAACCATTAGAGATATACACATCCTGGTAGCCCCCGATAGGAGAAGGAGGAGACGGAGGTGTCGGTGGCAGGGCTGAAGGGTAGAAATTAGAATTGTTAGGAGTAATTAAATCATTGCTTAGAGTAGTGGGACCATATTGCCGTGGTCTGGCAGGTTTGGTAGGACATTGCTGGATGAGATGGCCTGTCTGCTTTAAATATCTGCAGAAAGGTTGGCCCGGCTGGGGTTGCTGGGCAGGCAAAAACGAGGTGTGCATAGGTTTTTCATGGCTGATGGCCCTGGTGAAAAGCAGGAGAAGCCTGTTGGAATAAGGCCTGGTGTGGGGTACCCGGGCGTCTCTGGCTTCAAAAGGCAGTTTTTTTGTTGTTGAACACGCTGTATGCAAAGCCATGAGGTGGGTGGTACCGTCTTGCTCCTTGGGTTTGAGCTTGTCATATAAATGTTGAGCTGCTTGCAAAGGTTTTTTCTATAGATTCAGCTTGCCGCCCAATCTGAACATTTTGAATATTGTTTGAAATTTCAGGAAGGAGACCATTCACAAAATGAGAAACTAATACAGGTTTAGACAAGTAGTCAGAGTGAGATTCAGACTGGTCATGCTTGCAGCCTGCTATCTAGTCTTAGCACCAATAAATTGGAATGCACTACCACCAACACTCAGGAAAGAGACCTCACGCTCAGCATTCCGCAAGTTTCTGAAAACTCAACTATTCCACTAGGCCAGCCACCTTAGACACTTCAGACATACCTTACCTGACCTGTTGGGTTCATCCATGTTAATTGCCCAATCTGTTACTGAAATGTATGTCTAAACTGCTGTATGCTCTTGTAACCCTATAAGCTATGCTGTTTGTCTAAGAAAGTATCCTTAAAAAGCACCACGATGCCCTAGGGCCGATGCGCGCTATATAAATGCAAATAAATGAATAAATAAATAAATAAGGGTTACATTTCTTTAATAAGGAATTTGTTTGTATAGAGTGTCTTTGAGCACTGCTCATTGAAGTTGTTTCAGGTCTCCAATGGTGGGGTAATAACAAGCAATCACTGTGTTCAAATGCTCCATGAAACCAGTGGGGATGTGATGCAATGTAGGGAATTATTGTGCCATATTGTATAGGTCAGTGGAGTTCCAGGGAGTGTGAATTCTCAGGTACAGCCTTGGTATTGGCCTGAGGGTGGGTGCGCATAGGCATAAGGGTAGTGGCAGCAGTGGTGGATGATGAGTCATTCATAGCGTGCAGTGCTGGGAGTGTAGACATGGAAGAATGTGACAAATGGAGTTCTTGTCTAGTTAGCTTTTGCAATGCATTGTAGAGTGGCGAACCTAGATCTGCTGCAGTGAGAGATTTTTTTAAATAGTCATTGGTCCGCCTGTGTTCCCTGCTGTGATGATTTTGGGCGGGAGCAATGGGGGTGAAGGAAGCTAGAGGTTTGGCTCTGGTGCTCGAACGTAAAAAGTGAGGTGGCAATTGGAGTGCAGTGAGTGGTGCGGGAGCCAGAGGGTGGGTGAGGATGGCTAGGGTGTCATGGCAGCTCGCTGTGGTGTGAGGGTCGTGTGTGGACAATCAGGAGAGGTGAGTATGGCGATAGTTTGCAAAAAGGTCAACAGGTGGAGCTGTAGCTGCTTCTGAAGGGGAGTCTTTAACAGTTTCTGCAGAAACACTTGGGTAGAGGGCTGTTTTACGAGTGTGTTTACTGTTTGGCTGGGTGGCCTTGGAGAGATGCTTGTATTGCTCTAATTCCTTCTCTAGCTTAGCCTGAGAGTTACTCAGTGATCTAGTCCTACATGTTATGCATTCTGTCTGTAGATTCTTTGTGCCAGGCATAATAGGCTGACCAATCACCATCAGATACCTTAGACTTTCTTTGTTCCAAAGCCTTGTTCAAGACAACAAGATGATCGCCTAAAATTAGCCCTCCAGAGGCCACTGAAAGTCTTTTTGAAAGCGGTAAAATAATTCCAATCTTTCAGATATTTACAGGTCAATGCCCCATAAGTGGAAAACATGAAGAATGTATTGGTCCCTACTGCAGGAGTAAGTGGTGTTTTGAAATGCCCAGAGCCCATCGCTAACTCTAGGAATGAAAAGAGCAGGGAGACACAAAGGGAGAATGGATCTGTAGGTGGTGCAGGCCAAGAGGAGTGGTGCAAACAACCTAACGATTATTGGTATTTACTGTTGGTGACAGCAGAAAGACAAACACAGGAGGTGTTACAAAAAGGGCAAACAGGAGCAAGCAAGGAATGATAGAGTTTGCGAAATGTAAAGAGAAAGTAAAACACAATATGTATTCGATGAACCGCGTCAGGGTTAACTCAGTAATAACATTTGGCACTTAACTTCCAGATTGCAGAATGCCATCAGCATTGCCTATAGACCGCAAGGCTCTGAGTATTGTAGTAAATAAAGCAATGGAAGGATGGCCAATCACGAACATTTAGTTATAATTTTTTCTTGTTGTTAATCACGGCCTACCCCGTGCACGGTAGTAAAGCATGTAGCGGTATCCGTGCACTAATTTGTCTGTAGCGTGGACAGGGTGCTGGTGAACAGAAGCACCAAATCTTGACAAAGCCCACAATAAATCAAAAAAGAAAACACAAAGTCCATTCATCAACCAAAAATGACAATGACAAGTAACCCCAAGGGAATATGGAAAACCCCAGAACAAGGCAGGCATGCTGGCAGCAATTTAAAGGCGTCTGGCGTAGGCCAAGAATATATGTGGTAATAGAGCTCCACGGCGACCTTCTGTAGTGAGTGGCAACCCACGAAGCACAGAAAGGCAAAAATAACACGGCGGCAGAGGACAAACACAAGGCAACACAATCAGTTGCTACCATAGAAACGGCAGCCCCAGGAATGCATAACAATCTTATAGCGACGGCCCTCTGAGAAGGAACTCTTAATAGACAACAAGGGGTAACTGCACCGTAACCTGCGGCCAACCCTCGGGGCCATATGACAACATACCTGGCAACAACATACCTGCACCCCCAATCTGTAAACACACCCAGGCCACAAATCGTGGTTATGTGGTGGCACACATTAACCATGGGTGCAGTGACTCTGAAACTCACTCATTCTGGAGACAGTAGCATGTCACCAATAGTTTGCAACCAGCAGAAATAGATTGTGAAGTTACACAGGGCCTTAGGCCTGAATCACAAGAAAAAACACTAAGGTTCAAAGCATTGTCTTCAAACAAATGAACAGCAACATAAACAGTTAAACCTAACATGGCAAACCAAAAATAGAAACCGAAGCCTCACCGGCAAAAGTGCGAAGAAAAAAAACACAGCAGCAGACACACAAACCGTTTTCACAGATCATAAATGCCAGTAATGGCATGTACACTATAGGCAAGTGGTTTGCAAGAAAGGCCTTTTGAAAATGTGCAGATCTTCCTCCAGGGAAAAGAGGGACTCATTGAAATACAATAACCAGATTAAAACTACTGAATAGAACTACAGAAGGACTGCACTCTGTAGTTCAGTTCTTGCCTTTATCTTTGTTTTATGTTTGGCAAACAATTGGCTCTGACATGGGCTGTGGCAGGCACCCTGTAGGTGCTTCTGGTCTGCAGGGACCTGCTTTGATAAACTAGTGAGGGATACCTATCTGTTTGTTTTTAATTTATCCGCCAGGATAATTGTACACAGACTTGTAACCCTAATGGTCTTTCAGTGATGCCAAAAATAACTACGCCCAGGAAAGCCTGAGGCGCTAATTTCAAACCGTGGGCACTGTGAGTCAGGCAATGCATCAAGAGGCACAAAGCCTCAAAAGCAACAATTTGAATAGCTGTATTGAAAAACTTTGTTGGGTTGGTGTAATGCCTAACTGGTCCAAACTCTAAAGGGGTTGTTCCCTCAACTGATGTTTCTAAGTGCCGGCAATGTCCGTAAGTCCAAACCCAACGTCTGTCTGTGTCTAAACCTATGCTTGACCTCACTCTTAGACAAAATGTGTTCTGGGATCTTCTTAAAGAAAGAAATGGTGGCTCAAAAAGAAATGAAAACCACAGCTGGTTTCAGGTGGCCTTACCATCAGGTGTAGTTCTGCCAGTTTAGCAAAAATATAGTTCAACATGAAAAGGGATGCCCTTGGTATCTTCCATGTAGGTGTCTTGCTGAAAATAAAGTTCACAATATCTCTGGGTAGCATGGGGTCCCTTCCTTGAGCTTAACTACTTCCAGTTCCAAATAACAAAAAAAACACTGTTCTGGTCAGGCCTCTCAGGGATCCCTTCCCCAAGTTTAGGCCTCTCCTGCAACGGTTCCAAAAATGTCTCAAACAAAAGTTCACACAGTTCCTTCCATAGTAGTGTCACAGACTTTCGAAAACACCAGGCCTTTGCTCCACCTGTGAACGACCGCTCTGACTTCTAGCCCCTCACTTCACACTTGGTATCTTTCTCTTGTTTTTGCCTTACTTCTTTCTTTCTTTCCACTTTGTAGTGCACTCCTGCACTGTTTTTCTGTTTAATGTGCTTCTTGCTTTCTCGTACCAATGGCACACTCTTGCACACTCCTCTTGCTTTGTGGTGCTCCTGGCACATTTCCTTCTCTTTGCCGTGCACCCTTGTACTTCCTTTTTTTGTACTTTCAGGTGACTTGCACCCTCTCTTCCGCTTTCGGGTCGCTCGCGCCCTCTCTTCTGTCTTTTTCTCTCTTCGCGCTGCTTGCGCACCTTGTTTTCCTTGCTTTGCTTCTTCTGTGCCACTTTCCGCTTTCCAATCTCTGATCCCGCTGCTGCCATAAGCACGACATGGGTTTCTGTCACTCTTCTGCTACGAGACCCACCCAGATAGGAGGTGGAGGCGAGCTGCTGCTCCAGTTTTGGAGATTAAAGTAGCAAAGGTGTGTGAAGGGACATAGATGATGATGAGGTTTCCAGCTGAAGAAGAGTAGGCGAGAGTTTCAGGTGGGAATCGGATAGGCAGGAGAAGAGATGAGAAAAAGATTTTGTCCGGGAAGAAGAGCACCTCTGTTTAGAGTTTAACATCATAGAGTGCAAAGCCATCCAATATTTAATGGCACAGAGCCAGTTGCACATTTTCATAGAGGGATCAGAAGAGAGTTCAGGAAAAGAGAAGAAGATTTAGGTGTCATCTGCAAACACGAGGTACGAGAACCCAAAGGAGGTGATTAGTGCCCCAAGAGCAGAGGTGTAGAGTGTAAAGAGGAGTGGACCCAAGACAGAGCCTTGTGGGACACCAACAGTTAGATGAGTGAGTTGAGAGGTGTTGTTGCTCCAGGAGAGAGAGAATTGAGCAAAGTGCGGGGTAGGATTCAATCCAGGCCAGGGCTTGATCGCGAATCTCAAGACGAAACAGAGTATTAAGAAGATCAGAGTGGTTGGCAGTGTCAAAGGCAGAAGACCGGTCAAGGAGAATTAGGATAGAGGATAGGTTGGAGTGCTTAGCAGAGGCGATACATTTGACACATTCATGAAAGCAATTTTTGTGGAATGACAGGAGCTGAAACCTGCTTGTAGTGGGTCTCGAAGGGTGTGGATGTCTAAGTAATTAGTAAGACAGTTGAAAACAACCCTTTCAAGCACCTTAAAGTAATGCGGAAGGGGAGACACAGGGCGAAGGTTAACCGATAGGTCCGGGTCAGCCCCTTGCTTTTTTAGGAGAGTGGTGATCGTGGCTGTTTTAAAAACAGAGGGAAAGCAAGCATAGTCAAAGGACAGGTTGAAGAGTTCAGCGAGGTTAGAGGCCACTAAAGGGGCAATAGGCTTGACTTGCTGAGGAGCAAGAGGGTCTGATGAGGCACAAGAGGGGTTAGCCTTCATCAATAGAGATATCACTTTGTCAGTATTAGTGTAACTAAAATGGGAGATGGAGGCAGAAGACGATGGTAGAGTAGGCAGAGTGTAAAATGTAGGAGGAGGGAGTGTGAGGAAGGTCTGGAGAGGGTCTATAATTTTGAAAATGTTTGTAGCAAAGTATTCAGCTAGGTCATTAACTGTGAGAGTGGTGTTGATAGCCGTAGGAGTGAGGAGTGAGTTTAGGGTGACCTGTAGCTGGCGAGGATGGTTGGAGTGAGAGTCAATGAGGGTTAGGTAGAATTCCCTTTTCGCTCTATCAAGAGTGGACTTGAGAGAGTTCATGGCAGAGAGGTAATTGCAGGTCCTCATGCAAGTGGGGACGCCTCCATTTGCACAGCAGCTGATGCATGTCTGTGTGGAGAGCGCATTAATGGGGTGACCCATGGTTGAGGATGCTGAGACTTGGGGGTGAAAGAAATTAGTAGGAAGTGAGAGGAGAATGAGTCATATAGTAGGGATTGGAGGCTGGAGAAGGCAGTGCTGGTGGAAGAGGCATCGGGTAGGAAGGAGGAGAGTGAGAACTTAGATCGAAGAGAAAGGGGAATGGCAGAAGGTTTAATTTATTTATTAGAGGTCTAGAAAACACATGAAAAATAACCATTGGCAAGTAATAACATCACACAATACTAGGTACTAAAAACATAAATACAGGTGTAAAATAAAACAATCCCACCTCCCATTTGTCTGTAAAGGAAGGTAAGTGATAGGTTAGCACCAACTGTCAACAGAATTTATAATCGTATCTTTAGAAATATAACCTTAAGTTGTAAGGGTTCTTGTGCCCAAAGGTTCACAAAATGTTCCAGTAGTTTAGGAGTTGGAAAATAATTAGGAGAGGAGTCCTGGGGACCAGGGATGTCATTTCACCAAAATGCCAGAGGTAGCAGAAGTGACATCATGCGACCCTTGACCTTTGATGACATCACAGGAAGTGATGTAATTGTATCCCACTGCAAGTCACATCACTGGATGTGATGGCACACAACCTTCAGATGCATCTAACACCTGTGTTTCCAAACTCTCTCATTTAAGCCAGATTAAAGAACCGAGGCATAAAGGGAGGAGTGATTTGCCCATGATCACACATTAGGGGAATGTAATTTTCAAGATCTGATGTGGGGCCTATATGTAAAACATACTTAATACAGTACTTGTAACAGGGTAACCAAAATCACTAACGCAGGTTACAGCTAGGGTGTGAAACATTTATAGACCAATGGACACAGAAGTACTTCTTACCTGCAAGTCAAAAAGCACTGACCTGGGGAGGCGTGCGCTGTCTTTTTCCCCAGGAGCAAAATGCTGCACGAGCAAGGCCTGAAAAGGAAATCATTGACCAGATTTAGTATTAACAAAATGCCCCGGTTATGAATGTATCTCTGAGTCATCTACCACCACGATAGTGGAAACCTATTGTGTGATTGTAAGCTGAGGCCATCCGTCTCAGTGAGCATTTTTCTTTAAGTCATGTGACCAGCAACCACATGCTGTCCCCCACACTCCCGAGCCGAACATAACACCTTAATGTCCTAGGCTTTGAGACATGACTCTTCTTCAATTTATTTTAATGGGGCGAGGTGTGGAGATGGGTGACCCTACTTCCCTCAAAAGTGGGGATCAATGCATCTATGATTTTCATAGCTCTATGTGCGAGATGCATTATTGTATGAACCCCACCATGACTGGCCTGTGAATGAAGCTTCCACATAGCCCTTTCCAAGCAGCAGTTTGAGTGGGGAGGGGTGAATCACTCCATGGCTCTCTCACTTCTGAGTCTCTGTGTTCAGGGCTTATTTTCTTAAACAGTGTTGCACCACAGCAGGGTCCTGGTTGAGTTTTCAGCCCTCTCAACCATTCACATCACACTTGAATACAATCAAGGTGAGCAGAGCCCAATCAGTGACATAACACAACATTTCGGGGCCCCCAGATGCTCCTTCACAAAGCACAGGGCACACCACACCCTGGGCCGGGCCGGCCCATCACATGTGTGCAATATCCATGATGATGATGCTGCTGCAGGGGCATTCCTACTACAAGCGAAAGAAGTAAATATGTTTTCACAGCTTAAATGTTTCATCTAGCATAGAAAGAAGGGGCGGTGCCTGGTCCCCAAATATACCAGCTACCAGTGGTGGCAGGTGAGTTGTTTTATTGGAGGATGTAACTATTTGCCACAAGTATGCGATAGCGACCGAGATCCCGCTTTCCCCCTGGGGATTTTGCGTGTGGTCCCTCCAGGTGCACGCTGCCAGGGACCTCCTTTCCATCATGGCCACCCACGCAGCAACCTGAAACAGCTGATCTTTGTTGCTGTGCACACAGAGGGAGACCGTGTGATTGGATGGCTACAGATTTTCCACCAGAAGTTGGCCAATACCGGCAGGCGATCGCCTGCCCTCTCCCAGGCCCAGTACTTAGGTACCCTGTGTGCAACGAGGGATCTTTCCCCTCTTTCCTCCTGGGGATGATGCTGTGGTCCCTCCGGGAGCACGCTGCCGGCGGGGGCCTCCTTTCCATCATGTCCGCCCATGCGGCAACCTGAATCAGCTGATCTTTGTTGCGTTGCACCCAGAGGTAGACTGTGTGATTGGATGCCTGGAGCTTTTCCACCAGAAGGAGACCGATGCCGGCAGGCGATCGCCAGCTCCCTCCCAAAGCCAACGCTAAAGCCGCTGTCTGAGACTGTCAGAGCATGATGGAGCAGCTCCCTATGTTACTTTTTTCCTGGACAGTCGATACAGATGGAGCTAAAGAACTTCTACTCGCCCTGGTAAGCAGCCTTGATGCACAACGCTCCATTCACCATTCACCATTCACGGACACTAACCCTGTTATTAATGCTGCATGCTCTTTCCCCTCTGCACATCGATAGCTACCTGTCCACCAGCACTTGCACGATCTGAATGACACTTGGTCTAGTAGGATTGCTGTCTCTGTCTTCCCTCTGTTCCCCCTCCCTTGCCGCGTAGCGCCTTGAAACACTTTGTATAGGCACATTATAAATGCCACAGTAAGCAATGGCTAGACTGGCTGTACCAAAATGCTGGTTCTGCCATGTAATGACACACATGAACTTAGCTTTGCCCCGAAAATAACAGTAAAACATGCAAAGTCAATAAAGGATGTGTCAAAAATGCTCTAGTGATCCCCAGTCCCTCAGGGCCTTAAACACACACACACACACGCAGGCATCCCCTTTCACCAGGCCAAAGAAGACAGGTGGGAGAGTGGCGCTGATCTTCCCAGAATGGATACCTGTGTCCCTCATACCCAATCAGGCCTACTCCTCCTTCGAGTGCCTAGACTGCAGGCTCTCACTCACTCCTAAATCTTCCCTCATTCTGGCCGCCTTTTATCGGCCACCAGGATAGTCCACTTTCTTTCTCTCGGAGTGGGCTGACCTGGCCTCTTCTCTACTTTCCTCCTCCTCTCAACTCCTCCTGCTGGGTGATCGCATCATCTATCTGGACTCTCCTGGCTCCTCAGGACCTTTCACAACCTATGCAAGTCTCTCTCCCTCTCTATTCTACCCTCTGGCTCCACACACACTGTGGGACAAACTTTGGATGCTCTCATCTCTACTGACATCCCATCCCTCTCTCTATCCCTCTCACTACCTCTCTCTCTTGGACTGACCACTCTCTTCTCTCATCAGACTTGAAGCTCTCCTCTCCTCTTGCAGTGGCACACCTGGCTCACCACTCAGTTTCAAGGTCACCAGACCCATGAAAAGAGTGACAATGGCTGCTTTTGCCTCCACTTAATCTACCCCTACTATACCCTACTATACCTGCGGCTGGCTCCCACCCACAGCCCTCTCTAACTTCAATCTCTCCATCTCCAACACTCTTGATACTCTTGCCCCTGTCATGAGGGTTCCGACTGAAGACTTCCAAAAAGTGCAACTCTTGTTACGACTCCGATCTGGCTGCCCTTAAATGCAAGTGTCAGGCAGCTGAGCGGAAATGGAATTCGTCGGGCGGACCCCTCTGACAAACTGGCCTGCCGCCTCCTTCAAAGGCTACATCAACTCTGCATCCACTCCAAGAAAAGAGTCTTTATCCAAGCCTGCATCTTCACTCCATCAAGCAACAAGGCTGAACTTTTCAAAGTCTGTAAGGAACTGGCAAATCCTGAAGCAGCCTCTTCTTCTTTCACACCCACCCAGGCCCTTTGCTCGGCCCTGGCTGCACACTTCATCACAAAAACCCATTACATCATCTCCTCCCTCTCTTCCACACCACAGGATACAGCTACACCAGAGCCTCCCTTGGCCTCCTGGACCCTCCTCTCTTCTCTCTCATCCGTCACACCTGATGAGGTTACCAGACAAGTCCTGTCTATGAAGGCTTCATCCAAACAGGTGGACCCCTGCCCCTCCAAAACCATTAAGGACAACATTGACTCCCTCGCCCCAGCCTTGGCTGACCTTTGCAATCTCTCCTTTTCCGCTGGAGTTTTCCCAACTGCTCTTAAGCACTCCATTGTGAACCCTCTGCTCAAGAAACCCTCTGCCGACCCCTCCATTCCGGCAAACCATCGACCTATCTCTAGCACTCCTTTTCTGGGCAAACTCCTGGAGGAACTGGCTATCGCTCAGCTGACCCTCCACACTGAATATATCAGTTCCTTCCATGACCATCAATCTAGCTTTAGAGCATCCAGAGGCATGGAAACTGCCCTTATAAACGCCTGTGAAGACCTGCTCTCAATTCTTGAGACTAACATCCCCTCTATCTTCATTCTCCTTGACCTCTCCTCTGCCTTCGACATGGTTAACCACAACATCCTGATCACACCTCTCTGTGACAACCTCGGAATTACAGGTCAGGCTCTGGTGGGTTTAACCTCCTTTCTTTCCAACCGCCCATCCCAGGTGGAACTCAGAGCCTTTCCCTCTTTCAACCTGTGGCGTTTCCCAGGTATCTAACCTATCCCCCTGGTTTTTCGATGTCTATATGGCTGCACTGGCACGTGTGATTGCCACTTTCACCTCTAACTTCCAGTGCTCTGTGGAGGACAGGCAACTATCTTTCAGGCTACACTCAGCCGCCTCCTCCTCCATGCTTATATCTGACTGTCTGTCCACTATTCAGTCTTGGAGTGCTGCAAACAACCTCTGCCTCAATGCCAGTAAGACTGAGATCATTCACATTGGGACCCCTGCTCCCGGTTGGCCACTTTCACTCTGGCCGGCCTCCCTTAGCCCTGCGCCTGCATCCACCTGTGAGGCTAAAAACCTTGGGGTCATCTTTGACTCCACTCTCTCCTTCTCCTCTCACATTTCGGACATCTCAAAAAGGTCTAACTATCAGCTACACCTCCTCAGAGGTACTCTACCCACCTCTCGCTTTCCCCCCAGTGACTTAATGTCTCCAGAGACCTGGTTATCTCTAGGCTGGACTACTGCAACAGCCTCTTTCACAACCTCCCTGCTCTGCAACTCATCCAGAACAGAACAGACTTATCCTTGGCATCAAGCCCAGGGACTGCATCTCTCTGCAGCTGAAATCCCTCCACTGGCACCCGTGGTGGCAAGGATCACGTTGAAGACCCTCTGCATTTTCCACAAGGCTTTCTGGGTCCTGGGATCTACCTATCTGCACCAATGCCTACGTAAATACTGTCCCTCCTGAGCCCCCTGCTCATCTACCTCCAACCTTCTGCGAGTGAGCCTGTCCTCCAAGCAGAGATTTGGAGAGAGATCTTTATCCTCAGCAGGGGTCTCTCTCTGGAATAGCCTCCCTGCCTCCCTCCTTGCTAAGCCTGAACTCCTTAAGTTCCAGAAACTCCTCAAAATGTTCCTCATCTCCTCTTCCTCTCTCCCTCTCTCCATCTACCCTGCTAACCTATCTCTCTGCTCTTTCCCTCTCTCCCTCCTTTTCCGTAGAGCTTGCTGACTGGCCACCTGGTGTACATCAGAGTCTCACAGCACAGGCCCTGGCACTCCTGCCAGTCCTCAGGTACTCGCCTCCGGGCCCTGCACTCGCCTCATCATCACTGCACTTGATCAATGACCCAAGAGAGTGGCAACTCTCTGTACGTATCCCAGCCTCCACCGATTGGGTGCACTTGGACCCCCCCAGGACTTGTCTCCCTCCTCCTCCTGTGGAACCGTCTGTGCACTTGCGCGATCCGACTGCACCCTGCCTGAAGATTGTCTGTCTGTTCCCCCTGTCTACACTCCCTGCATGGTGGTGAATGCACTTGGAAAAACTGCAGAATCGTCGTCAGGCCTATTTGCTGTTATCCCCACTGTTGATTGTATTACATGCACTTCTATGCACTTACTCTTCCTGACAGACTATTATCGTTTCTGAATTTCAAGGGCTCTGAATGACTGTTGTTTTTCTCCTTGCTCCCTACCTCCTTGAGCGCTTTGAAACACTTGCCTTGTGTATAAGAACTTTGCAAATAAACGTTACCATACTATACCATACCCACCCATACATCTCCTGTCACATTCATTCACACTGCATTCACCACACAAGCATGCACCCACCCACCCAGAACATGCACGCACGCATGTCACGTACGCATGCACGCACATACACACACACACACTCACACAATACCACTCACACAATAACACTCACGCACCCACCAGTCACTCATCCATAAACCTTCTTAAACATACAATCGCACTGACACACACCTACCCAGAACACTTACACACACACACGCACACACACACACACACACACTCACACTCACCCTCCATTCACTCACTCATAAACCTCTCACGTCCACTTGCACTGCATTCTCCACACAGGAACCCACCCATCTGCCCAGAACATTCAGACACACATTATCACATTCCTACTCATTCACCCACCACTCACTGACCCGTACACCTTCTCTCGCGTCCACTCACACTGCATTCTCCTCACAGACACATACCCATCCAGAACATTGAAACACACTGTACCATCCCTACTCATTCACCCATCAGCCACTCACTCATACAACTTCTCTTACATCCACTATCACTGCATTCTCCACACAGGCACACACCCACCCAGAACATTCAAACACTAGCACATTTCCTCTCATTCCCCCACCCCTCACTGACCCATAGAACATAGATACATCTGACACGCATTTCACACATGCAGAATATACATCCTATTATTTTCTTTTTAAAGCCTTCTTACCTGTTTTCCAGCTTTGGTCGATCACTCTAGGCCTCCCTCGGCTCCTTTTTGTTGTTCACAACCAGGAAGTTGGAGAAGGGGTTATAGCTGAATGTGACATGTGACACGTGGCATGGTCAGCTCCAACCCCTACTGAGTGCTTCCTTCTCGTGCTTCAAGCCCTGGCTAAGCCTTTACCCGTGGTGTACATTTTTAATTTAATACATGGGTATCAAGTGATACTGCAGGGGGCAAGGGAAGCCACAGGGGTCGCGGCTGCGACCCCTGTCGTCCCCCAAATAACGTCCCTGCTGGGGATGTGAAGATGGGTCCAAAAGTCAGATGAAGTAGTATTCTAGTGAATAAAATAGTTTCCAGCTTTCAGGGGGCCTTTACCAGCAAGGTGTGTCAAAGCCAAACAAGTATAAAAGTTTCATAGGTTAGACCAACTTTTTCAAGAGTGAAGATAGAGGGGCAGGTAAATATTGCTACAACTTACAACCCGACCTCTGGTTTCTCTTCAGACTTGGTGGGTCGACAGAGGGTCCTTTGAGGTAGGGTTTCCCACTTTAGATTCTGGTCGCTGGTGCCCAGGAGCTGTAGGTGCAAGAAGAGTTCTGCTCGTGGATGAAAGCTTGGTGCAACCTCTTCTAAACGGACCATGCAAGAACCAGCACTGCAGCCCTCCTTTGGACACTAACCTGGCATGCAGAGGCAGATTACGTGGGTTGTCGCAGTTGGGGAAAGCCTTCTATCGCAGGACCCTTTGATGGCAGAGAGCTGACATTTTGCGGGAGGACCTCTTGTCACACAAGACTCCTGGAGTTCCAGACGGAAACTCGGAACAGTGGCACTCCTATCACGGTAGTAATCTGGGGCTAGTCAGTCCACTGGGTGGTCCAGGGACACTTCCAAGTGCTCCAACTTGCTTGGGTACCAGGAGACGCCGGGACCAGTTGTTCCTACCAGTCTAGAAGGGTGAAGAACTGACAATGTTCTTCAGAGATGAGTAGCCAGGCAAGACTCCACCGGGACTGCAGCCAGATTAGGTCACCAGGCCTCTTCAAGGATAATCCATGGGCCTTCCATGGTCTTCTCAGCTACTACATGATACTTGGATCCTCTTCAGATCTGCTGGACACCTCTTCTTAACCCAAAGTCAGGTGAGTGATCAGACCCAACCCTCCAAGGGCAACATCTGCCCCACACATGCACATCAGCAGTGGTCCAATTAGGGGCCCCTGTGGGTTTCAGGCAAGCATGCACACCAGACATTCCGATGCCAATATGTGGATTGGGACCAGACAGTCCCAGCCCATTTCCTGGGACCCCACTAACTTGGTATGGACTAGCCCGTGAAAAGTAAGCCTTTCTCGGCCAAGAGCATGACCATAAAAGGATTTTTCTGACCTGGCAGGGCAGGAAGAAGCCCCGAAAACAAAATGGCCAAAAGAACAAGCAAACACTAATTGCACGACCATGTTAGGACATTATCCACAGTCGATACCCAAAGGCGGTAAACACAGTAAGGCTAACGAAAAGTATTGCAAAAATAGTCATAATGCAACTGCTGGCACCAGCTTATCTTTAGGCCCATTTAAAGTAACCAAAGAAGATCCCTTGTGAGTGTAGGTCTAGGGTCATACAAAAGGAAGGCCATTGGAATGTATTGGAAGATGCATTGTGCAATGATAAAAAGTTACCAAAAAAAGTAACAAAGTTAAAAGACCAAAGGAAACATAGTTTCCCAGTACGGACAGCCTGAAGGATTTGTCAGTTTCCCCATAACATGTTTACAAAAGCCCAGTGGAGTGAAGCTGAAGGATTTGCTTCACTGTAAAAAGTCAGGTCAGGATTCAAGATGGCGGCCAGCAGAGGAAGATGTATGTGAGCTTCACTCCCCACCGGGCCGCAACAAAAAAGATATACATGAGCTACTGCTGCAAGATTTACACAACTTCTCCCCCAAAAGCGTGAAACAGAGGCTAAGTCGCATGGAGGGGCAGGGAAAACGTGCGGCATAGCAAAGAAGGGAAGATCCTCGCCCAAGAGGACACGCTGTTACGTGTCTACACAAACCTGAAAAACATAGCAGGAGGAAAGCAGGAAACACCAGAGCCCAGGCACGGCATAGAACACTCGGTGTGATCGATCGGGTGCAGAAGGAGGTGGTTAGACTCCACAGAGAAGAAACTAGTATCGCAACATACAAGCGATAATACGTGGTGGCTACAAAGCAGAGTAGAAAGAATTCATCGGACAGGAAGCAAGGCAGCCGCGCCATAAGGACAGCGTGCTATGTGGACAACCCGGCTCAGGGAGGCAAATTCTCCATGAGAGAAGCGGAAAGGTGGTCCCCTTCACACCCATGAGGGAAAGGCACCAAGCAACCGGTGAGTGCACCAGAGACCAAAGGGAAGCATCCCGGCAGGGGCAAGGGGCACGGAGGAACCCAACAACAAATCGAAAAGTGAAGGGACAAAAGATGGGGGGCCTGGGCATTTAGGAGCAACAATAGCGGGAGGAGGAGGGGCACAGAACTAATAAGAAGGCCCCAGCCACAAAAGAAGAGGAGAAAGCAGGGAGGTGAAAACAGCTCCCACAAAGGCAAAAAGGAGAAAAAAGATTCCCCCCTGGAGGGGATAGTAAAAGAAAAAGTAGAGGGAGTCCCTGCCCCCATATTCATTACCGTCATCACCTATCAGAGATCAATATAAACCCACCCGATCCACGCCAGAAAAGCAAGAAACGGGAGGGGCTGTCCGGAAGAGGCCAAAACAGCTTTTACATATCCAAAACAAGGACGAAAGCGGCATCAACTTTCTAACAAAGCCCCCAGCAAAGGCAAGAACCCAGTACCAAACAACTGTGGGGCCCATGGAATACCACAATCCGCTGAAGAGGGGAAACTGCTAAAAGCCAACCCACGCCAACAACAACAGAAGAAAGCCTAATGGCAAGCAAAGAAGATATGCTAGGGTGGTTCAAAGAATTCCAAACCCAGTTTATGTCTTCCCTCCAAACGCAGTTCGAGTCCCTCAAAGATGAAATGAGACAATTGTTAGAAAAACCCAAAACACACATGGCCAAGGAAGAAGGAAGAACGGACACACTGGATAAGGCTGTACAAAGCATAGAGGAAGATACACACAACAAATGATGAAACATGGGACCATCTACCTTGCCTAACGCATAACCTTGAAATCCAAAACAGATCAAGGCACTCTAATATCCGCATACAAAATCTGTCAGATACGGTGGTCAGTGATAATGTCGAATCCAATAATGTCGACAGTCAAAAAGTCGAAAAAAAAATGTTGAAAAAAATAATGTAGAAAAGCAATAAAATAAAATCTTCTACAGTTTTTCGAATTTTTAGAAAAAAAAATAAATAATTAAAATGTGTTGAATATGAGGGGTGAGAGGGTGGTGGGGGGTGGCAGGGGGGTTTGGGGGGACCCCCCCAGTAAATGATATTTTCCTTGTTTATTTATTTATTGAATAAATAAATAAATATATAATTAAAATGTGTTGAGTATGAGGGGTGAGAGGGTGGTGGGGGGGTGGCAGGGGGGTGTTTGGTGAGGGGGGGTTCGGGGGGACCCCCCCAGTAAATTATATTTTCCTTGTTTATTTATTTATTGAATAAATAAATAAATAAATATATAATTAAAATGTGTTGAGTATGAGGGGTGAGAGGGTGGTGGGGGTGGCAGGGGGGTGTTTGATGAGGGGGGTTAGGGGGGACTCCCCCAGTAAATGATATTTTCCTTGTTTATTTATTTATTGAATAAATAAATAAATAAATATATAATTAAAATGTGTTGAGTATGAGGGGAGGGGGGTGGTGGGGGGGTGGCAGGGGGGTGTTGGGTGAAGGGGGTTGGGGGGAACCCCCCTAGTAAATGATACTCTTCTTGTTTATTTATTTATTGAATAAATAATTAAATAAATATATATATATATATATATAATTAAAATGTGTTGAGTATGAGGGGTGAGAGGGGGGTGGGGGGGTGTCAGGGGGGTGTTGGGTGAGGGGGGTTTGGGGGGGACTCTTCTTGTCTATGTATTTATTGATAGTGCTAAATGACATTTTTTTTCAACATTTTTTTTTCTAAAAATGGACTCTTTTCATTATATGTATAGGATTACGACATTATTGTTTTCAACATTTTTTTTCGACATTTTTGTAAGTCGACATTTTCTTTTCGACATTATCTCTATGAACCGTCAGATACAGTAGAGGATAAAGACTTAAATAGCATGGCCCAACAATGTTTGCTGAAATACTGGAAATAGACAAGGAGGATTTGGTCCAGGTGGTCAGAATATATAGAGTAGGACCATGAAGGACGGGAGAACCGGGAATTTGCCCGAGGGATGTCCTAGCAGCAAATACGCCTTAGGAACAGATCCTGAGGAAAGCAAGAGAAGCAGGGCAGGTGCGAATAAACGGAAACGAGGTACACCTCTACCAAGACCTAGCACAGACCAAGCTCTTAAAAAGGAGATAGATGGGGCCAGTGGTGAGATTCCTAATGTCTAAATAGATAAGATACAAATTGACATTTCCCTTTGGCCTACTGTTTACTTGGGAGGGGTGAACCCACAGGATTACAATGTGTGAGGAAAGCAAACAGATATTAAATATGCAAAGAGAAGAAGGAGCAAATATGGAATAACGTTGAAGGGGCGAAGGCACTCGTAGGAAACCATGGGAATGGAAAACAGAGACAAGAAAAAGCAAAAGCGGGTTATAGACGCTACGAAAAGAGCAAAAGAGGACACTTAGAACAGTTGTAAGTGGCGCAAGAGGCCACAAGAACACGAGAAGAGGTGGACACCGAATACACCCAAGAACAATGGGTAAGACGACACGTAACATAAGATTGCGGCCTAGGAGACAAGGGAAAAGAGGCAGATCTTGGAACCGCTAGTGCGGTTTAGTAAACCCCACAATGATCTCTCTGGGAAGATCTGAGGGACAGGCGTTACGGACAGTTCGTCCGAGCGATCATAGGAACCTGGTCCCTCCTCAGGGAATGGGAAAGGAGGGAGGAGGGAGTTTGAGTTGGGGGTTATGTTGACAAGTTGGGGAGAGGGAAGAAAGTGGGGGAGAGCAGGGAGGGGACCAGAAGTGGGGCAAACACATGAAAGGAAATGGTAGACAAGAGGAGAGGAAATAAACACTCCGATGAAGGACCTTAAAGTACTAACGTACCTCTGTTAAAAGGAAAAAGGTGGAACATTTCCTACGGGATGTGAAAGCAGATATATTGATGTTCCCAGAACCGCACATAAAAAAGTAGACAAATGGAAATACAAAATCTAGGGATACACACAAATTTACCGAGCTAATGTGGGCGGAAAAGAGTTAGGGGTGCTGATTGCACTTCACGACAGGCTGGGACCATAAGTAGTGGACTCAGAAGCGGACAAGGAGGGAAGATATTTATTTCTGATTGTAGTCTTGTGGGGCAAAAGAATCACGCTAGCTTCAATCTATGCGCAAAATACAGGACACGACGGATACATAAGGGAAGTCATATCAAAATTAGAGCCTTTTGCGAAAGGGCGCATGATAGTGGCAGGCGACCTCATCCTAGCATGCGCACCGGGACAAGATAGGAGTGGGAACATAACTCGGAAAACACAAGCACCATCCAAAGCCTTAACACATAAGATGACTACAGTAGCCCTCCATGACGCATGGAGGGTAGTTGGAGGCCAGGAACAGGGATTTACACACTATTCCCATGTATACTGGTCGAACGTAAGGATAGATTTCATCTGGATGTCGACTGGGATGCTGGGGAAAATTAAGGACATCAAAGTCGGATCCATCTGCTTATCAGATCGCGCCCCACTGTGTATGAGATTAGACTACGGGAAAACTAAGGGGGGGACTATGGAACTGGAAATTCCCTATAGACGTCCTACACGAATCCAGAATCCAGCAAAACAACAATAGAAGAGCAATATTTCAGAGAAAATGAGAAGGAGGAAGTCTCACAGGAAATAATATGGAATACCCCGTAAGTGCCAGGCTATTATTGAAGTCTATGTAAAAAGGACGAGTATACTCGTCCTTGGCACTTAAAGGGCAGTAACGAGGGGGCACCTTATAGCACTCAAAGTGGGGAAAGAGAAGCAGAGAAGACAATGGGAGAAAGAACTGGAAGGAAAACTAAGGGTCATACAAGAGGAAATGGCAAAAAACCCAAATAAAAAATTAAGAAAAGCCTTAAGACACATTCAGGGACAACTAGAGACACTTTGAACAAAGAGGGCAGAGAAAGCATTATTATATATGAAACAGTGGTAGTACTGCACACTGCAGATAAAGCAGATAGATACCTAGCCAGACAATTAAATGAAAAAAGGGGACTCAGACAATAATAGAACTCAGAAACAGTCTGGGTCAGGAGAAAACAACAAATTAAGAGATGGAGGAAATCTTCGGGGAGCACTATCGGAAGTTGTATGCATCGGATAACCCCTCGGAAGTACAATAAGAGAAATACCTAGCAAATCTCCCCATCCCACAGAATAGTAAAGAGGAACGGGCAGAAATGAATGAGGACATTGGGGAAGAGGAGGTTAAAAAAGTCATAAAAGACCTACCAAAAAACAAAGCCCTCAGCCCAGATGGATACCCGGCCAGCTTCTACAAGAAATTTAGTGACATAATGACCCCAATTCTAACAAAACTATTTAATACAGTCAAAACTAAGTGAAATATAACCCCCTCCATGAACGAAGCAAAACTAGTACATTTCCACAAACAAGGGAAAGACCAGACAACACCAGGGACGTACCGACCAATAGCATTAATAAATATAGATGCTAAACTATAGTCTAAAATACTCGCTAACAGACTGATGCATCTCCTCCCGAAAATAATAGGTCAGGACCAATCAGGCTTCATTCCATCCAGACAAACATTCGACAATAACCATAGAGTTGGTCATCTAATAGAACAAACGGGAATAAACAGACACCCAGCAATCCTGAATCGCAGAAAAAGCATTCGACAAGGTTGAATGGTCAGTGCTATTCAACACACTGAAACATATGGGTTTTGGGACGCAGTACATTACCATGGTTCAGGCCAACTATGCGACACCATCGATTTGCATAACACTAAACGGTACAGTGTCGGGCAAAGTAGAACTAGGACGAGGAACCAAACAAGGGTGCCCCCGATCCCTGCTACTATACGCTATATATTTAGAACTTCTACTAATTAAGATACAGGAGTCCGATCAGCTGACGGGAATAGAAATGGCAGGGGAATCTCAGAAAACAATGGGATTCATTGATGATATGCTAGTAGCCCTGTCGAATACGACATGTTCACTACAAATATGAGAGAACTGGAAGAATTTGGGCCGATATCGGGACTAAAAATAAACAGGCAAAAATCAGAGATGCTAAATCTTTCAGAGGACCCAGAGATAATGAATAGATTGGAATCCACCACACAGCTGCAGCAAGCTATAGAGGGTATTGCGTACCTAGACATAACACTTACAAAAAAGATGGAACATATGTATAGGGCAAATTACCTGCAGCTACTGGAAAAAATTAGAACAGACCTGATGAAATGGAACTCACTCACGATCACAGGGTTGTGGGAGAATGGCGGCAATTAAGATGGTGATACTACGTAGACTAACATATTATTTTCAAGCTTTACCCATTAAAGTCCAAAACACCTTTTTTAGCTCCCTGAATAGAGTCATTATATCATATATGGAAAAGAAAGCCCCCAAGGGTAGCAATGGCCACACTTACGGCACCAAGGAACAAGGAGGGTATGGCTTTCCCGCACAATTACGGGTCATGAGGGAAAGGCTCAATGAAGACCAACATAAGATGTGGGCAAGACAGGACAGGGTGGTGGCGGTGCCCCTCCAGGGAATCTTGTGGATTGCCAAAAAGAAGAGATACCCGAATACCAGAATTAGTGAGATACGGGGGGCTGGAATTGAGACCTGGGACAGGGTAACGGAGAGGGGAGAACTATCGGTAAAACCATCGAACATTTTTCCCAATGTTTGGAAAGCCCGGATTTCTACCGGGAATGGAAAAAGAGACATTCTGGAAGTGGGAAAAAGTAGAATGCCAGAAAATAAGGGACATGTTCCACGGACAGTCACTCAAATCATTTGGGGAATGCTCACAGGAAGTAGGACTGGCAGAGGGGAACACATATAAATGCACCCAATTGAAACATTGGCTAAATTCCCTGGCAATTAAAGAAGCAGCTACAAGGTAGTCAACCCCATTCGATCAATTTATTACCACAAACCCCAGATAAAAAAATATAGTATCCAATATCTATAAACATTTGAATGATCGAGAAGAGTGGGTTCAATGGAACTATCTGAGGGGATGGTGGATAACACTGGGAGAAACCATACCAAGGAGTCAGTGGGAATACTTGTTGGGAACCATCCCCAAACTAACCTCCTCTATACAGTTGAGGGAGATGTGGATTAAGGTACTACTGCAATGGCATTACACGCCAGAGAGGATCCATGCAATGTTTCCACAATCATCCGACCAGTGCTGGAGGGGATGCAAGGCAGTAGGAGATTGGCGACACATATGGAAAACCTGCCCAATAATCCAACAGTTCTAAGGGGAGGTCATGACACAGATGCAGAATATATACGAGGCAATGGAGCATATCGGGGACAAGATTTGGCTATGTGCAATGTGGGAACCTGGCTCGATAATACCCACAAAAACCCAGAAAAGAGGATTAACGACCTTGCTAATAACGGTGTGGCTAGCAATTGCAAAACTATGAAAGCAACAGAAAGCCCCTACAATGCAGGACTGGCTACAAACAGTTTGGAGCCTTTGTGGCACTGGAGTGGGTAACATACAAAATCCAAGGGGACCAAGGAAAATTCAAACAGGAATGGTGTCCAGGCCGGTCATATTTAAAAAGTGGCTACATGGTACAATGATGCCCGCACAAGATCAGGATCTTGGACATACCCTGATTCACCAGGACCATACAAAGAAAAGAGAGAGACAAATAACACTTCTGGGGGCTGCGGTAGGGGTTGAGGGCAGTGGGAGGGTTAATTGGAATGTTTAATGTTGTGCAATGTTTATCGAAAAACAATAAAAACATGTTTAAATAAAAATAAGTTAGGCCAGTGTCAAAAACAAAATGCAAAAAGTTGGGGGGTCCAGAGAATATGTAGGGAAAGTTGCTAAAGAGAGACAACATTTCTAACAAGAGCTGAAGAAAGATCTTTGTGAAATACAGTCGTTCCCAGAGATATTAAAGTCCTTTCCACATCGATATATGAAGACAAGGTAGTTTGGATCGGGATTTCCACTCTGGAATGGCAGTACTTGTCTCCTTTGTCCCAGGGGGATAGCTCAGGGGCAACGTGCTCGCCTTGGAAGCGAGACGACACGGAGCACCACAGGCTCGATCCCCGGGTCCGCGCTTAGAAACCTCTGGGTATTAGGCGCGTTATAAATAACCCATCATATCATATCAAGAAAGGAGTCACTCCCAGTGAGGTCCCAATTGCCCAGACCCCTAGGAAGGTCTTGCATAGCAAGCTCACCTTCCTAGCCTCAAAGGGGGTGGCTGCCCTCTGGGGAGAAGCATTGGACTGTCAATCCGCCATATTGACAAGCACCCGTGTGATGCTTGTGCACTTGGCGCTGTTTTCTTTTTCATTAACGAGGAGCAGAAACCTGGGTACGCTTGGATTAGCTCCAGGGGGGAGTAACCCAACCACTTGCCAGCTGTGGGAATACAGTGTTGTGCTCACAAAACCATATGAAACACTGTAAAAACAGAACTACATTAATACATGCATGTTTTTCAGCTGTCACCACACAGATGTCATCTCATTTTAAGAAGCTGATTTATTCAAAGTTATTATTTCACACGCAGCCTGCTCACAAATAGAGCGCTATGCAAGATCCCTTACATTACGTTACATTGATTGGAAGGGTGGGACATTAACCTACATCTTTCCCCAGATCTATTGCTGGGATGACAGAAAGTAGGGTCTGCAATGTGTGGAATGGCGCAGACTGTCAGGTTATGGAATATCTGTCAGGTGTGTGAAGTCTGTGGAATGACGCAGACTGTCAGGTTATGGAATATCTGTCAGGTGTGTGAAGTCTGTGGAATGGCGCAGACTGTCAGGTTATGGAATATCTGTCAGGTGTGTGAAGTCTGTGGAATGACGCAGACTGTCAGGTTATGGAATATCTGTCAGGTGTGTGAAGTCTGTGGAATGACGCAGACTGTCAGGTTATGGAATATCTGTCAGGTGTGTGAAGTCTGTGGAATGACGCAGACTGTCAGGTTATGGAATATCTGTCAGGTATGGAATATCTGTCAGGTGTGTGAAGTCTGTGGAATGACGCAGACTGTCAGGTTATGGAATATCTGTCAGGTATGGAATATCTGTCAGGTGTGTGAAGTCTGTGGAATGACGCAGACTGTCAGGTTATGGAATATCTGTCAGGTATGGAATATCTGTCAGGTGTGTGAAGTCTGTGGAATGGCGCAGACTGTCAGGTTATGGAATATCTGTCAGGTGTGTGAAGTCTGTGGAATGACGCAGACTGTCAGGTTATGGAATATCTGTCAGGTATGGAATATCTGTCAGGTGTGTGAAGTCTGTGGAATGGCGCAGACTGTCAGGTTATGGAATATCTGTCAGGTGTGTGAAGTCTGTGGAATGGCGCAGACTGTCAGGTTATGGAATATCTGTCAGGTGTGTGAAGTCTGTGGAATGACGCAGACTGTCAGGTTATGGAATATCTGTCAGGTATGGAATATCTGTCAGGTGTGTGAAGTCTGTGGAATGGCGCAGACTGTCAGGTTATGGAATATCTGTCAGGTGTGTGAAGTCTGTGGAATGACGCAGACTGTCAGGTTATGGAATATCTGTCAGGTGTGTGAAGTCTGTGGAATGGCGCAGACTGTCAGGTTATGGAATATCTGTCAGGTGTGTGAAGTCTGTGGAATGACGCAGACTGTCACTGCATGATATGATAGGTTATTTATAACGCGCTTAATACCCAGAGGTTTCTAAGTGCGGATCCGGCGATCAAACCTGTGGTGCTCTGTGTCGTCTATGCGAGGCCGTTGCCCCTGAGCTATCCTCCCGGGACGTCAGGAATCAGCAATGTCTCTCAGGTGTCTGCGTCGTATAATGTGCTAGAATATGATATGATATGATAAGTCATTTATAACGCAAGTGTTTTTAGGCGCGTATGGAATGACACAGGTGTACACAGAGCATGGAATCCAATAGATAGTCAGGAATAAGGAAGGTCTATTAGGTATCTGCAGTGTGGACTGACACAGACCCTCTGGAATAGGGCATGGCTACCAGGTGTACACAGAGCATGGAATCCAATAGATAGTCAGGAATAAGGAAGGTCTATTAGGTATCTGCAGTGTGGACTGACACAGACCCTCTGGAATAGGGCATGGCTACCAGGTGTACACAGAGCATGGAATCCAATAGATAGTCAGGAATAAGGAAGGTCTATCAGGTATCTGCAGTGTGGACTGACACAGACCCTCTGGAATAGGGCATGTCTACCAGGTGTACACAGAGCATGGAATCCAATAGATAGTCAGGAATAAGGAAGGTCTATCAGGTATCTGCAGTGTGGACTGACACAGACCCTCTGGAATAGGGCATGGATACCAGGTGTACACAGAGCATGGAATCGAATAGATAGTCAGGAATAAGGAAGGTCTATCAGGTATCTGCAGTGTGGAATGACACAGACCCTCTGGAATAGGGCATGTCTACCAGGTGTACACAGAGCATGGAATCGAATAGATAGTCAGGAATAAGGAAGGTCTATCAGGTATCTGCAGTGTGGACTGACACAGACCCTCTGGAATAGGGCATGGCTACCAGGTGTACACAGAGCATGGAATCCAATAGATAGTCAGGAATAAGGAAGGTCTATCAGGTATCTGCAGTGTGGACTGACACAGACCCTCTGGAATAGGGCATGGCTACCAGGTGTACACAGAGCATGGAATCCAATAGATAGTCAGGAATAAGGAATGTCTATCAGGTATCTGCAGTGTGGAATGACACTGACTCTCTGGAATAGGGCATGGATACCAGGTGTACACAGAGCATGGAATCCAATAGATAGTCAGGAATAAGGAATGTCTATCAGGTATCTGCAGTGTGGACTCTATCGGGTATTTGCAGTCTGGATTGTGTGAGATAGGCATGGTATCAAGAGAGACACAGGGCCTCATTACGAGGAAGGCGGTAGAGGGTTAACGGCGCCGGCAGATCTGACGACGCCGTTAACCCTCTACCGCCTCATTACGAGGTCTGCACATGGGTCCCGTTAAGGACGTCTGGTCAAACCAGGCGTCCTTAGTGGGTCCCGCTAGCAGACCAGGATGCTAACAACGGGCGCGTTGTTAGCATCCTCCCCATTCCCATTGAGGCCTATTGGGGATGTACCGGGTCCGAGTACCGGTCCGGGTCCCAGGAAAGGGATTTACCAGTCCCTCCAAGGTCGGAATGGCTAGGTAATTCCTCAATCCTGGAACCCGGACCCAGTACCCGGTATGGGGTTAGCCATGCCGCTAAAAGCTAAAAGTGGCATGGCTACCTCCTTACTCGTAATGAGGCCCACAGACTCAAAGATAATCGTTTCAAAACCTTTATTTTACAAAAGGGCTTGGTTTGGTGTAATGCCTTACTGCCCCTAACACTAAAGGGATAGTACCCTTAACTGATATTTCTAAGGGCCATCAAAGTCTTGCAATCCACAATAAACATCTGTCTGTGTGTAAACCTATGCTTGCTCTCACTCTTTACCAAAACTAAGTGAAGAAGTCTAATAAAAGTAAAAAGTAGTGGTTCAACAAAAAAAGGAAACCAGGGTTGGTTTGCAGGATCTCCTCACCAGTGTGTAAGGTGTGTCAGTTTCAAAAGATCGAGCTTACTCAAAAAGGACCGTTCATAGGACCCTCCCAGTTCAAACAATGTCAATGTTCTTAAGGTCTTGGGGTTCCCTTACCCAAGCTTCAGCTCTTTCAATAACACCCAATAATCAAGATTGCATTTTGACAGGCCTCTTAGGGTTCCCTTCCCCAAGCTCATGCCCCTCTTCCAAGTTTCAAATACCAGTTCGATTTGTCAGGATGTACCTTTCTTTCATATGCATTTCTTTAAAGTTCTTCAAAAGGGTCAACATGAGAGACTTTCGAAAACGCCAGGTTATTTACTCCGCCCAAGCGCGACCACTTCAAACTTTAACCTCTCTCTGTTTTCTTATCTTATTTTTCAGGCCCAATGGCACCTTTCTTTCCTTCTCCTGCACACCTGCACCTTCCTCACCTTCTTGTGCCCACTGGCACCTTCTTTAGGTTTCCCTGTACACACCTGCACCTTTGTTGTCCTTTGTGTGCCCCCTGGCACTTTCTTCAGCCTTTTTGTGCACACTTGCACTCTCTTTAACTTTTCCATGCCCACTGGTGCCTTTTCCAGCTTTTCCCCTGCACACTTGCACTCTCTTTTCACTCTACCAGGTCTCTTGTACCCTTCTCTCACTGCGGGTCGCTTGCGCGCCCTTTGTTTAGAGTTCTTTCACTTTGCGCCTCTTGCACGCTCTTTTTTCTGGCTTTCCTTTACTTTCTCGTTATTTCTTCATTCCTCTTTCAGTCTTCACAGGTTTCTTTTAATTTCTTTCCTCTTTCTGCTCTGCGCCGCTTCATGCATTTTCTTTCACCTGCTCTTTCTCAATCAGCCGCATGCTCTAGAGTGTCTCTCTCTCTCTCTCTCTCTTACTTTCACAAGACTCACCCGGGCAGCAGCGTGGTGACGAGCGGTCCCTTCGGGTTATGAAGGCCTGAGGTCTGGCTCTCAACACCTGCCCCTCAGACACCTTTGGAGCCAGCACAGTTCCCAAGGGAACGAGCAATGTTTCGGCTGCCAGTAGCAACCGGCAGCATACTTTGTTCCGGCTCCTTAGAGACACGGCTCCCTAGCCATGCTGCAGCTCCTCGGAAACACTGGGCCAGTGTCTCAGTGCACCGTTCTCCTCTTAGCGGTCAATCCTCCTGCTCTCTGCTCCACTGGTCCAAACAACGTTCCCATCTTGCTCAAAAACCTGTGTAGAATCACACCTATTATAGTTGGAACAGCAGTCAAGCGGAGACAGGGGTGAGTGTTAATTGGTAAATGCCTTACTGCCTGACTGCCTGACTCTATCAATGGGACAGCTTAAGTTCTTTCTATAGCCGGTTTCCTTTATATTCCCCATGTTATTCCTATGGGAAATCTTCACTGCTCCCAGTTGCCTCTTCCTCATCCAAGTATTTGGTGGAAATGGGAGGGGGTAGTGTAACCGTTTTGGAGAATAAATCTATTTCCCCCTATTCTATCAAAAAACTGACCTTGGACAAAGGGACATTCTTTAGCCTGGTTTTTCCATAAGGGCATAGCTGTCCCCTTCCATATTCATGACGGTTTAGTATATACGCCCGGGTTTCGCTGGTATTCTCTGGGGTATAAAATAGCAGTGAATGAATGGACTCCTAGTTTGGTTTTAATTGGTTTCTTTTTCTCTGCCAACTTGGGCAGTTAACGACAGGATTAGATTTAGGGAAAATGGAACCTGGTTTAGGGTGATGGGAATCAGCGTATCCCATTAAGGTGTCTGGGACTTCCTCCTCCTCTTCTACCGCCCCATCAGAGTACCGCATCTCACCCGGGGTAGTCCCACAAAGGTGACCCTGGACGCCCCTACCCAGGTGATCCTCCCTCGCTCGTCCATCCTCAGAGTTGAGATCCAAGAGCGATGGCCCACCCCTGGCCACCCGAATAGAGGACTCTTGCAGTATTAATGGGAGAATACCCCTAGGTTTCTCACAAATGACACAGACCCTCTAGATTAAGGAATGTCGTGCAGAGTATGACATGAACCAGACTTTCTGGAACACAAAATGTCTTCCACGTGTGTGCGTAGAGTGTGGCATGACATAGGCTGCCTGAAATAAGGAATGGCGGCCAGTTGAGTGCAGAGTGTGGAATGAACCAGCTTTGGCTGGCAACGGCTGTCAGGAATAAGGCATGTGTGCAGAGTGGAGACACCAGTCTGCCAGTGAAGTGCAGCGTAGCATGTCACAGACTGCCTGGAGTAAGGAATTTCTGCTAGGTGTGTGCGAATGAGCCAGATTGTGCAGAATAAGGAATGGCTGCAAGGTGTGTGTAGGGTGTGGCATGGAATGCAGTGTATCTGACAGGACAGTGCACAGCTGGCAATGACGCATACAGTCTGGAATAATACATCTCTAAATGGTGTGCCACAGTATGGAATAGCACAGAACCTCTGGATTAAGGAATGTCAGATAGGTCTATGCAGAGTGTGGCATGAACCAGACTTTTTCGAACAGGGACTGTTTTCCAGATTGTGGCATTACACAGTTTGTCTGAAATAAGGAATGCCAGGGTGTGGAGTGACTAACACTGTCGGGAGTAAGGAATGTCCGCCAGGTGTGCGCAGGGTGTGGAGTGACTAACACTGTCGGGAGTAAAGAATGTCCGCCAGGTGTGCGCAGGGTGTGGAGTGACTAACACTGTCGGGAGTAAGGAATGTCCGCCAGGTGTGCGCAGGGTGTGGAGTGATTAACACTGTCGGGAGTAAGGAATGTCCGCCAGGTGTGCGCAGGGTGTGGAGTGACTAACACTGTCGGGAGTAAAGAATGTCCGCCAGGTGTGCGCAGGGTGTGGAGTGACTAACACTGTCGGGAGTAAGGAATGTCCGCCAGGTGTGCGCAGGGTGTGGAGTGATTAACACTGTCGGGAGTAAGGAATGTCCGCCAGGTGTGCGCAGGGTGTGGAGTGACTAACACTGTCGGGAGTAAAGAATGTCCGCCAGGTGTGCGCAGGGTGTGGAGTGACTAACACTGTCGGGAGTAAGGAATGTCCGCCAGGTGTGCGCAGAGCGTGGCATGACACCCACGGTCGGAGATCAAGAGAACTGTGGGATTTTTAGTAGACTAATTGAAAGTAGGATCTGAATACTGCAGGTAATTGGGCCCAGGTGAGCTGTAGATGCTACTGCCACAAAAGGCCTAGGTACTTGTCACAATCCAATTAGTTCAGGTGTTTGTGCAGTAGGAAATCGGCATGTGTCCGTTTCATCGCAAACGGAGGCTTCGGAGGCAGGATGCCACACACCTACATTTTGAGGTTGTCCGATCGTGACATATGGTTCAGGGTTACAAACATGTTTTGATAGAGAGTTGTGACTAATGAAATGATCACCAAGCCCATTGTGCATTGTGTATTTTGTGATTCAAGCGTAGACCCATTTTTACCACAGATGTATTCATTAAATTTAAAGATCTTTGGTCATTCTTATGTTCCCTGTATCGTTTTTGATTGTATGCAAAGCAGGCAGGAATTCCTATTGGTGCTATTGGTCCCCTTTTTTTCACTTATAAGGGTATTTCAAAAATGTACTACAGGAATATACTAGATTGGCAGTATTGGAATGATAACCTTATTTGAAAAAAATGTATGTTTAAGTGTAGGTTTTGATAATTGTGCTTTGCTCAGTAAAACAAGTGGAACATTCTTATTATGAATAAAATATATAGAAAGTCACAATGTAAAGTGTTATAAAGAGCAAGTTTACAATGCCATTACAATGAAACAGTTCCTTTTTTCAAAGAACTTTTTTGTTGTTGCAGAGAGTACACATCTTTCTCTCTCTCAAAATGGCCTTCCTTCTTGGGAAGGGCCACGCAGATTCCAATCACTGATCTGTTCTTTCTGTGAGCACAGTAAGCACAACCACTAACAGTGATCAAAGCATTGACAATAACAAACACGAGTGTACATACTTCAGCTGGTCCCTTGCAAGGTCTGTAATAATCCTAGCAGCTCCCTCCAGCTCTCCGCATTCCCTGTAAGGATAGCACACCGGCATTGCCGTGGTGGTGACATTGCTTCTGGACACAGGCGATGACTCCAGAAACCAGGCCGGTCGACTCCTCGGGGGATGACTATGTCGCCGGTTCTCTCACTCTACTTTTTAACCATAAAAAAACACAGCACCCCTCCCCCCCATTCAAGATACCTGCAACTTTCCCAGAGAGAGAGAGTCAGAAAGTAAGGGACAGAGAGCGACAGAGCCAGAAGAAGAGTGCAGAGAGAGTGTGTGAGAGAGATGGAGAGAGCTACCACTAGTTTGCTGTAAGATACCCCGCTTACAGCCAGGTATATAATGTGACCTGCATGCTCACTTCCTCACAGTGGTAGCTTTCTAAGAGCTTTTTTAATAGTCAAATTGATCGTAAAAATGTGTCGGTGCCGACGCGTGGAGACCAAACTGAGACATTTCAGGAGGGATTTAAACCTAGAACAACAGTGCAACCTAAAATGATAGATCGGCATAATCCTAACTAACCAGAAATTAAAACTGTTACTGCCCAGATTGAAAAAGGCACAGTAAGTGCCGAAACACGTGTCTCAACTAAAGGCTACCATCTATATTAAAAGCAAAAATATACACTTAAAAGAACGACTCCACAAGAGTTTCTTTCTATAGTGGCGCTGCCAGTGTGTGAAGGATTTCTGGATCTATTGATCGTAAAAATGATTTGACACTTTATTTTGTTTTATTTCAGTTACGCAGTGGACATGGGCGGAGAGGTACTTTCACTGCCTGGCTGCAGTCACTTGTGTCAGAAGAGAATTATCCAAAAAGGGTGCTGCGACGGATCGTGGGGGTCCGAGTGCCATGGTATGTACCAATGTTTGTGTCACCTATTTAACTGCAATTAACGTACTGAATGCACTTGTACTTCCATGACTCTAGTTTTAGGGGTGTCTCCTTATTGAAGAGTTCATCTCCAGGTGTTCGCTGGATGTCCCTCTCGTTCCAGTGAATCGTCCAGATGTTTATCCAAACATTTCAATCCACTTCATTTCAGTTCTCAACAAGATCCCCAATGCTGGAGCCCACCTCCCTACACAGTTGTTGCCTTACGTGATCTACCAGGCAAATGCCATCTCCTCCTACCATCTCTAAGGGGCAATCTTTCCAGCCGTCATCTTTGCATGTGCTGTGAATTCTCATCCAGCGTAGACTCTGATCTGCCGAATCCTCATGCTCGTCTCCGTTTCACAGCCATCAACTTCTCAAATCCCGATACACTTAGAAAATATTCATCAAATTCGAGGCTTCTGTGGGTCAATTCACCAATCACTCTGTTCTGTACTTGAGATGAGCCTTCTATAAACATGTTTGGTGCATGGACTCTACACCTGTCTCATTGGATCATACGGGTGAGTATCTTCGGAGAGATCAAATTCTCAAGATATGGAAAAATATGCATGTCAAACTTTGTCTCTTTGGTTAATCCAATTGCCAAGTGGATCCTCGTGGAAAAGGCAGACAAGGTTGACATCCCAGTCACTGAGAGTATTTAGGCCACCTTCTTCAATGGCTGGTTACCCGTCATGGCAGAAGGTGAGAGTAACACTGCTATCAAAACCCCACCCGAGAAAGGCCAGTCGCTTGAGGCACTTGGAGGGGTCCCCTTTACAGCATGTACATGTGAGTCTAGTTTCAATATCTTGAGCATTGTATTTGTATATTATTTTATGTATATAGTGCTTCATGTCAAAGGACACCAAATTAGAAAATCACACACATCAGTTAGAGTGCAGATGCTCCTTCAGGCATTTTTGAGGAGGGAAAGAGAGGATAGAGACCTGATAGAAAGGAGAAGGATGTTCCAGTGCTTTGTGGTGAGAAGAGAGACGGAGTGAAAGCGGATATAGGCACAGGGTGGATGTGGGAGATTTAGAATAAAGAGAGGCGGAGTGCAGAGGACGCAATGAAGAGGAGAAGCAGACCAAGGCTGAAAGATAAGGGGGTGCGATACCGTACAAACATTTGAATATTAGACATCGAAAGGAGAAAAGAAGTTTGGCTTCAAAAGACAGCCATCTCAGAGAGTTCAGGGCCGTAGAGATGGAATCATATGGGAACAGGGTGCAAAGAATGCGAAAAGGTAAGTGCTAGGTAGATCGAAGAGGGGTAAGGTGATTAGCTGGGAGACCGAGTAGCAGACTTGAACAGTAGAATAGACAGGAAAAGATTAAGAACGAGACGAGGAGCTGAGAAGCATGAAAAGTTAGAAACCTGGCAGGCTTTACAGATGTCATATAGATGAAATCGACAAGAACGAGAGGCGCGAGAGATGTGGATTGAAACGAAGAGAGAAGGGTCAAGAAAAACTCCTAAATTACCAACTGGGTTAGAGATGGAGCGTGAAGAGGGTGGAAATGAAAGACACAGGGGGAAGAATAGTAGAGGCGGGGAAGAAAAGAACTTCAGTTTATTGAGGGGTCAAGATGCAAATAGTAAGAAGACATCCAAGATTGAATGGAAATGAAGCAGGACAAAAGGGAGGAAAGAATAGAGACCGATGAGTGAGAGAAAGACAGGAAAACCTGTGCATCTGGATTCAGACCTTAGTAATATTCTGCATCTCTTGGGTTCTTCCCTGAACACGAGAGAGAAACAATGACTAGTTGTGGGAGCGGCATCTGGATGGGGGGGGGGGCTGTCCTGTGGATCTAATGCTGCTGAGCACAGGCTTCCCCTGGAAAAGCCTGTGGAAGCATAAGGGGGCAGTCAAAGGAACGCTTCGGGTGATTAAAGACCAGCAAAATAAATAGCTCAGCAGTTGACTCTCTGCCCTATGGGGCTGTGGTTTTGGAGGTCACCCGAGGGTCACCTCTGTCCCCCACCTTTTGTAACATCTATAGGTCTCTTTGATCGAAATGATTAAGAACAATGGACAAGAATGACATCCCTGCACTGATCATAGCCTGTGGGATCTTTCTTACAGAAAAGGCGACCAAGTATTGCATGAGTGTAGGTTACCCCCGAAATTCAAAAACACCACAGACATTCCAGCATTTGAGTCTGCCCTCAACCTCCATCCGTTCACATTCTCCCCCGCCATGATCCTACTGTCCCTTGCCACTACGCTGACATCACCCCATAGATATTCCCTGCTTGTCCCCAGCCCAGGACCATCATCGCCTGGGTCACTTTTCAGCAGGCAAGTTCTGTTGTGGAATTGCTCTGAATACTGTTTGTACTTCTGTGTGTCTTCTTTATTGTTGCATTGCCATGTTGATAATAACAATAAACACAACACGCAGTGGCAATGCCAACTGTTTTGGCTTTTGTGCAGGCTTGGGGTTAGCTGGCCATTAACGGTAGCAGCAAAATGGTGAGGGAACCTGCACATATAATGAAAGGGCCTGGCCAACGCCTACACACAAGCCAAAACTGCTGCCTTTCCCAATGCTTGTTTTTAACACAACTTCAGTAAAGGACATTAAAACAGCTAATGTATCAATTGGCTGAAGGCATAGCTAGGTAAGATTTATTTCACACCAATAGCGCATTTACTGCTCCAATTAAGTAATTAACTCTCAGAAAACTGCTTTGACAGGCACTTCAAGAACACATTTTGATGGTAAGGCTTGACTAAAGCGAGCTCAAAGAGTCCCCATGAGTTGGTGTTTTGGGCGTGGAGCGGCAGGAACTGAATGGGAATGGTCATAGGGATTGGCGTGGACAAGGCAGGCGATGGGTGGGCAAATAGCCAAACACTTTCAAGCTTTGTGTCCCTCTTCATATGCCATTTCTCTCCTAGATGTACTCAGACACAACAGGTTTGGCTTCTAGGCTGTGCAAATAGCCAAAACTAAAAATATATGTCATGTTATTTGGCATTTGCCTGGCACCTACTGCCATTGTTATGGCTTCAAAGCGCTTTGGGATGGAAGGCCTTTCGGAAGACCGTAGTCTGTGCAGACATGGAAATAAAAGAGCCCTGCATTGCATCCAAATAGCAATGAAAATTAGATGACTATTCCATCACTAGCAGAGATGATTAGTTTAAAACATTATTAAGAAAGTGCAGAACATTGTGTTCAGGTGCAGAAATAACTGCTATGTCAGTAACTATAGGACAGCCTGGCACTCTGCTACATTCTATGGGCCGCAGTGCAAGAGGGGGTGCATACTCTATCAACTGTGAAGACATCATGAAACAAGATACAGTCAACAGATTCTGAATTAAAAACAAGCACTTTTATTAACTTAAATGTCAGGATGGAAAATAGCCTAGCTTGCCATATGCTAAGGTGGGATTTCCCTACTTAAATAGTTCATCAGAAGAATCTGTCTGTCTCCAAAACCTATCCTCACCCTCACATCTAATCTTTACAAAGTGTAGGGATGTCAGCAACCAAAAGAAACAGTGTCCAGCGTAAAGTCCTGAGCCTCTTCCAGCTCGCAGCTTCCTTTCAGCTCCCTTCCCCAAGTATAAAGCAGTGCCAAAAGGAAAGACTCAAATGTTACCACTCTTGAGTTCAGAATGATAACAGTATTAACCAATTCCCGAGGATCCCTTCCCCAAGTACCAAATAACACAGTTCCAAGCACAAAAGAACCTTGAGAGTCCGGTCCCAAGTCAATGAATAGTTCGAGTCTCACGGTTCCGTTCCCCAAGTTCTTTGTCACTCTTGTTCTTCGTTGTATGGTTGGTTTTTCACATAGTAATTGTAGCTGTGTTGGAGTAACTTCCAAATCTTCATTAATTCTGCTTTTAATGTAATACGTCATTTTCACATTGTTTAGCTTAGAATGCAGCATACGTTGATTTCTCTTGGTTTTAAAGTGTCATTTAGAATTCTGCATCTGATAATGATTTCTCGAATGTAAAGTTCTGATTCACTTTTGAACTTAAAATGTAAGAGTTAGTCAGTTTTTTACTCAATTTGGCATTCAAATAGATATCAGTTGCATTTGGTTAGGTTTTCATTTAGTTTGAAAAAAGAGATACAGGTGCCCTTCCGTGAGAACGAACATGGCCTAATGACCTGTTCTATGGGAAGGTGCTCACTCGATGGTCTGCACCCACATTTGAGCTCACTGTACTTTTCACAAAGGAGGAATATCCATTTGCATATCATTCTTTGTTCCGCCCATTTCAGTAGGGGTCATCCAGACTTGGACCCCTTGCTCAAGGTGCTCAGAGAGGCAAAGCTCCACCTCACTGATGAGGCCCAACAAGGCTGAAACACGTGTCTGGGGATGCTGTTGATACTCTTGCTCAGAAGAGAATTGCCATAGCATTTCGGTGCTGGTCTGCCCATGTGGGTGGGACACAGACTGATAAGCAAATGTCTATTTCCCTGCTGTGAAAGGTACAGTGAGCTAAAGTGTGGGTGCAGACTCTTGAGTGGGTACCTTCCCAAAGAACAGGTCAATTAGCTGTGTTTGTTCTCGTAGAGGGGTGCCTATGAATTGTTTTCATTTAATTTAGTTTGGTATTCAAAAGACATGGGTTGCGTTTAGAACACACTTTTCATTCAACCTGTTTGGTATTATTCCTTCAATTCACTTCAAACGAAAGGTTGTGCATTCAGAGACTTTCGAGAACGTGTTTCCTCCACACACGACCACTCTGATACAAAGCGTTAATAGTATTCCACTGTCTGACAATGGATTGGATTGGAGACCTTCGAAAACCTGTTTCATCAAACATGCGTTCACTCCGAAACATTGTATTCCTTGATCAACCATTCGCTCACGCACCGGTTTTTGAAAATGGCTACAAACTCACTGGTCGCGGGTAAAGGCTTCACAGCAGCATGGATAGTACAGCCTCTTGCACCTCACGTCAGGCACCTCTTGCTCTTCAGGCACCCCTGTGTCATCGACCCAACACAGGGAAACCAGCATCTTCAAAGCATATAAAAAGGATCGCTTTTCAATACGGATCCCTTCTTAACGTTCGGTTGGGTCCCAGGTCCCATGCCACACTTGCACCAGCCTTCCTGCAGCTGCGGTCGCTCCTTCATGATCAGGTTTCCCTGTCCTCTCTCATACTGCTGGGCTGGTCTCCCTTTAGAAAACAAAAGAGGTGATGGCTGTAAGGTTTAGAATTACTCTTAACCTCCAGTTTTGCTCTGGGCAACCCTCCAGACCATCGTTCTTCGCCTGCTGAGCCATTTCAAAAGGGTAAAGACCATATGCAAATCAGGCTTGGTCCCACCCCAAAAGGGGCAGTCCAACCCAAACTGCTTGGTCACATCCCTTCTGCACGAGGCCAAAAGAATCTCCAGACATGTTTCAGCCTCGTTGGGCCTCATCTTTGTGGAGTAGCTTGGGTCTCTAGGCCCAGCAGGCACGTGACCCACAACTGGGCATACCCGTCCCACTCGGGGTAACTGTGCAAAACAAAACAGGTGATGACTGGAAGGTTTAGAATTAATCTTAACCTCTGGCAATGCTCTGGGCAGCCCTCCAGACATTGTTCTTCACCTACCAAGCCATTACAACAGAGGAAAGACCATATGCAAATCAGTCAGGCGAGGATACTTCCTCCTATAAGTGTGTGATGAATCCTGTGGAGTCACCACTGATCCCCAGTCAAAGATCTCCTCCCATGTGGCCAGGGGACGGCAGCCACTACCTGATACTGACCCTGTGGGTGGTGTTATGAGGGAGGATCGCATGGGAGGGGCCCACAGCCGCTACCTGATACTGACCCTGTGGGTGGTGTTATGAGGGAGGATCGCATGGGAGGGGACCACAGCGGCTACCTGATACTGACCCTGTGGGTGGTGTTATGAGGGAGGATCGCATGGGAGGTGACCACAGCCGCTACCTGATACTGACCCTGTGGGTGGTGTTATGAGGGAGGATCGCATGGGAGGAGACCACAGCCGCTACCTGATACTGACCCTGTGGGTGGTGTTATGAGGGAGGATCGCATGGGAGGTGACCACAGCCGCTACCTGATACTGACCCTGTGGGTGGTGTTATGAGGGAGGATCGCATGGGAGGTGACCACAGCCGCTACCTGATACTGACCCTGTGGGTGGTGTTATGAGGGAGGATCGCATGGGAGGGGACCACAGCCGCTACCTGATACTGACCCTGTGGGTGGTGTTATGAGGGAGGATCGCATGGGAGGTGACCGCAGCCGCTACCTGATACTGACCCTGTGGGTGGTGTTATGAGGGAGGATCGCATGGGAGGTGACCACAGCCGCTACCTGATACTGACCCTGTGGGGGTTTTATGAGGGAGGATCGCATGGGAGGAGATAGCTGTCGGGGAGATGTGGTGACCCCATCATTTTTAATCACTTTACAACACCCTCTCATTGTCAGAGACAAAAACCCCTTCCTGAAAAACAGTCTTACCAGGATACCATTCATACCTCATATACACATAATATTCACGTAGCATCTCCTGTTTCTGAGGTTTTTGATTTAAACAAAGATCTAAAACAATATAGTGTTAAAAGATGTAAAATTCTTATGGACTCAAACTCCCATAAAGCCTCCAGTCCCGAGACGAGGAAGAGGAAGAAGGAGTTAATGAGTATTGAAGGAAACACCATGCTAAATGTGCAGAGTAGTTGTGGCAATGGAAAACAGCTGTATGGGCCATTTAAACATGGTGAACACCTTCAATTAAGGAGAGGAGAAGAGAGATGCAAAGTGGGCGAAGTGGGAAGCAAAACCGAAGGCAGAATCAGACGCACGGAAACCGACCATGCTGAGGGAGACAGATGCTTCCAAGCAAATAGATGTGAGTGCAACTTACCAGAGAGATGTGAGACTGGGAGAAGCACGGTAGATACCAGGGGAGGAGTGCTAAAGGGCCGGCTGCTACAGCAAAGCTGTTGGTGTATGGATCTCGTTGAGCAGCAGTGGCTCTACCGGCAAATGAATGCAGAGCCAGAGAGAGAACTGAAGGAGGGTCTGCAGACCGGGTGAAGCTTACGCAGAGCTCCGCAGCAAAGTGCCACATGTCGGACACACCATCACACACCAGTGAGTTCGCCCAAAGATGTTGGGGACCCAGGAGCATGCCGACAGGCATATGAACAATTGAAAACATATTTTCAATACCGCCCAAGTAAATTAGAAAGACAGAATTTACACAAATCCTCATATTAGAGAAGTCATTATGAGGAATGTTGGTGTAAATATGATCACCAGCAGATGAACATTAATGAAGAAGTTGAAAGGCAAAATCTGTACAAACCTCCATATATGAGATGTCAATATTGGGAAAAGTGGGACAAGTAGTACCTAAAGTTACTGAAGTATAAACAGTGAAGAAGCACAACTGCTTTATCCTTTTTATTTTTCATCTCTGCCAGTGAGTATGACCAACCTAGTCCTGGCTCATGCACTTTCCTCAGCCCGACGATCCAGGCTGACTGCACCATGGAGGCAGGAACGCAAAGAGGCTCCAGCATGGCCACCTTTGTGCTGTGCATCAGAAGCAGCAAAATGGCAGGATGCCAATTGGCTGCTGCACAGTTGAAAGATACCAGCCCACACTAGCCAGAAGGCGCCGCCGGCCCTTGGTAAAGGCCGGGCATTACGGATACTTTTACTTTTCATCTCTTCCGGTGAGTATGACCTACTTGGTCCTGCTCCTGCATTTGCACCATGGCAGTAGGACCGCGAGGACGTTCCAGCATGGATTGGAGATGAGGCAGTGCAATTTCCCAGAAAACTTTCTTTCAGCAAGACTCTCCAACCAACAGCACCAAAGTGAAATCTGGTACACAAAACAATGCTTTCAATTTGAAAATAAAGTTTACTTTAACATCGCATCTAGCACATGTTCATGCTAAAACAATTGCTGTTCAACCAAGTTTACAATTACAATGTTTTAGAAAATAGAACCACATTTGTTTTACTAACACATTTTTAGAACTTGCATCACTATTGACATGTTTTACTTTGTCACCACAATCCGAAACCCTTGGGGAAATAAACACTATTTCATAATGCCCTGATCCACCAAAGGAGGGGTTGTATCACTTAGGATAATGGCCCTTTCCCAGCTTATGGCCATTCGGCTTCACCTCGGGCCACAGCTTGGGGTTGGCTCATATCCTACGTCATTGACGATATTGACACCTCTTCTTGGCATTTAAGGCAATAATAAAAATATAAAATAGTAATATCCAATCTTGAGAACAACAAAAACTCTGTGACGAATGTACTGATGAATGTGAGTACTCCAAAAAAAAAGTACTGATTGAAGTGAGTACTCCAGGAAAAATTGACTGATGGAAGCGAGTACTCCAGGAGAAATGTACTGATGGAAGTGAGTACTCTTTGATAACTACTCCATCAATTCCTCTTTAGAATGCACCTCAAGGACACACGTGTGTCCCCTCCACTCAGGCGATTAGAGTAATCATTTGTGTTGAATAGTGTTTTCCATTACCATTGGGGCTTGGTAGCAAATTTCCCTCCAGTGGAAAGTAGAACCCTATATCCCAGCAAAAACCTTGATATGCTGTTCAAAGTGTGGTCCTCTCTCAGCTGGATGGTAGCAGTGTCCTCCTGGAAGGCCTTCCAGCAGCCACCCTCGCACTCGTGAGATGTGTCCTGCATGCTGCAGCACGATTCATCAAAAGACTCTGCAAATTCAACCACATCACCGACCCTCATCCATCTGCACTGGCACTCGCTGCAAACACGTATCACCTTCAAATCCTGCTGCATCGTCTACAAGGCCATCGCTCTCAAGTCCCCAAGCGAGCTCAAAGAGAAACTCAGCATCTCCAGAGGTATCCAATACACCAGAAGATGGGCCTTCTCCGTCTGCACCCCCAGAGTCTGAAACCTCTTCCCCAACAACCCCAGGCTCACTCCCTCGCTACCTCATTCCCGAAAGGAGCTCAATACCATCCTCTTCAAAAGAATGGCTCCTCCGTAACACCTAGATCCATACACCATCCACTCACCACGTAATCTGAGACTGGGATATGATGAATCAGAGTCGATTATCCCAGAAATCCTGGCCTGGAACCCTTCTCATGTGGCCAGGGAAAGGCAGTCGCTTCCTGATCCCGTTCCTGGGGGAGGTGTTCTGTGGGAGGATCCCATGAGATAGGATCCAGGTCAGGAAAACTGGGTAACCCCCTTTAATAACTTCCCTAGTGACCTGACGATCTTAATGGCCTATTTGAAAGATTAAAACCTGTGAAGAGAATTGAAACCAGAACATTGGGGACTTCAAGTCCCACAATGCCCAGTACTGGCACAAGGAAGAGGGACTCAGAGTCTCAAAACTGCAGAGCGCAGTCTATTGGTTCTAATGACCAACACCTGAGCGTGACATTTGAATATATAAGGCCACTCAGTTGCAGGCCATTAGAGCAAGAAGGCAGAGAGACAGGAGGAGTTGCAGGCTGCAGTTGTGGGAGTGGAAAACTGAAGATGCTGGAGCCGCCGCTGTATCTGAAGCAGGTGTCGGATCTGAGAGGGTCTTTGTGTTGACAGATCAAAAGTGCTGAGGTTGCTCATTATTTCCCTGTGAAGAGAGAACACTCTTTTGACTGTGTATCCTGTTTCGGTGGCCGGCAAGCACCGAAGACCCTTTAGGAGTGAGAAGAGCTGCTTATCCCGGTACGGCACGAGCCACAGGGAAATGACTGAAGCCGTCAGTGAGACAGAAAGCAGCAAAAGAAGCAGAGTTGGATGCAGCATCAGATCGAGCGGATGCATATGAGGAATCCAGTGAGTTTACCATTGCGCGGTTACCCTGGAAGGCTCCGTAGTCGACCCCTTGCTAATTTTCCTTATTTTGAATGAAAGGAATCATATTTAAGTTATAATAACGTTGACAAAGGACAAGAAAGGAAAGGTTACAATTATTGTTACCCAAGACAAGAATATTGTTAAAGCAGAGAAAGAACAATATTAAATCCAAATAGAAACACACATTGCCAAAGCCAAGAGAGAGTAATACTGAAAAACACAAACCATAACCATCATTGCTAAAGCCAAGAGAAGGCAATACTGAAAACAGCTAAATGTAACCCTTATTGCCAGACTAAAGAAGAGGCAACAGCTTTAAAAGATATGAACAGGCATGACCTAAGCCTAGAAGGGGCCAGTTTAATACAGAAACAGTGTCATCAGTTATTTGATGTAAAAGAGGGAAAGCAAAAGTGGCAGGAGAGAAGCCCTCCGGATACAAAGTATTGTCATGATCACTGCTTCCAAGGAGCCAGGACCAGCCCAACGTCCTTGGAAGCAGGCCCCTAACCCTAATCCTAGGCACCAGCCGGTCCCCACAGGGACCTTTTGGACCTTGTCCTGGCGCCGGTGGCACCAGGCTCATCAGAATCATCGGTCCCGGCACTGGAAGCGCCGGGCTCATAAAATGTGTGCAGATGTTTGGGTGGACTTACCTGCAGCAGACCATGCTGCTTACTTACCAGCCACTTAGAAGTCCTCTGTAAACAGGAACTACTTTCTTACCTGGGTGGGGCAGCTCCATTCCCTGGATTCAGCATGGGGAAAGCTTCTGGAACTGGAACTCTTTTCTTACCTAGGCGGGGCCGTGGAGGAAGACGCCTCATCACTCCAAGGCTATTTAAACCACACCCGATGGATGAAACGTGCTTCGCGTTATTCTGCATCTGCAGCAGAACGCTCACCGAGTCTGTTCCAGCCTTTCTTCCTCAATCTGCAAGAATCATACTCACCATTCCTGTATCCAGTCGACAGCAGCATCTGCAGGGACAAGAAACAGCAGGTTAGCAAGGCAGTCTTAACTCGCAGTGCTTACTCACCTGATCCATCGGCTGCGGTCATTTCGGCACGCTGTACTTTCGCCTGTGAAGACAAAAGCATTGTCATTACTAACCGGCACTCCGTGAACTCTGGAATTCTTTACGATGCATCGCCACCTGCGGAGATAAAAGCATCGTATTTACTTACGGGCCTTCCGCGGACTCCGGCGCTGCAAACAAGCTTCTGAAAGACAAAAGAAGAGACATTAGACAGGTATTTACTTACGCCCATTGCGCTCTTCACAATAGAACGCCTGCAAATACTCCGGTGCCTCTTCACCACGAACTACGCTGCAAGGGAAAGAACAGCTAGAGTGCTTGCATTTACTCACGCATTTCCAGGCGCTTTATTTCATCTTCCTCAAGAGTCCTGCAAGCAAAAGGGGAGAAAAGCATCATACGAAGTGAAAGGAAGCGCCCCCAATTTCAGCACGATCCTCCCCGCAATGAGAGACAATAAGGGACTCTCCCGTAGTGGGAATAAGACCAAGACAGAGTGCGGGTGAGCGTAAGTGGGAGTTTATCCAAAGAACAGGGCATGCAAAGAACTCTGCAACCTCCGAGAGCGCTCTGTCTGACAATAGCAAAGACAGGCGTATTTCTAATACAAAAAACGTCATCAGAACCTACACACTATAGGGGGCACAAGTTAATTGGGATTGGGTGGCGTCGACTAACTATAGGTGTTGCTGCAGCGTGGTTGGTCTTGGCGTGAGGACGTCACTGGTCAGCCTCGTGGGTTGGGTTGGGCCTGGCAGGCCAGCTTGAGGTCATCCGAGCGGTGTTGGTATGCTGGGGCAGCCTGTGACAAAGATGAATACCTTTCCTGACTCGTTTGCCCTAGGCCATGCACACTGCAGTTATTCAAGAAACGACATCTAAGTTCATCAATAAATCGCTCAGCAGTTTGTCTTATAAAATAAGCGCAACACATGAGGAATGCACCTCGTGAGAGGTCCGGTGGTTGTCGGTTGGGGTGAGATTTACCTGTGTCCTATTGACCGGTATTTTAGGTCGAGGGGCTGGGCTCTGGGGCCTGAGCCGAATGATACATGTCTGTCTGCCGCGTTAGAAGTTATTATATAAAGGGGTCTCTGTGTCTTGTCCCAGTGATGGGGGTCATCTTTGCACGGGGTCATGATTCTTGGGGTGGTCTAGGGGGAGGGTTGTGGAATTTACGAGAGGGTGCTGGTAGATCAGTGGATTCAAACGTGGGTTTATTACCGTGCTGTAAATAACACAGGTGGCGGGCTGTGGCCTTGGGTGCGGTACCGGGGCCTCTGACTCTCTGAAGCGGCTCCAGCTTGGTTGGGGGAGGTGAGGAAGCGCGGCACAGGCCTTAGCTTCTTTATCTGGCAGGCTTGGTAGGGTGGGAGGGAGAATGGCCTTGCATATATTCACAAAGGTTTTTTCCTCGTGCGTTGCTAACTTTTGAATGCAGAACTTTTATAATGTTCCGCCTTATTTTGATGTTATTTAAACACACATATATATATTTCAATTTCGTTACACATTTCTTTAATACAGTCGGTCCGAGTACCTTTTCGTTACCTAACATTATATTTACTACATGGTGTGATTATTTTATGTACATTAGACGTTACACGAGGTAGTTCTAGGTTATGGCCTACAGAAATTGATGCTCGCTGCTTTAGGTGATTAAGAAAACATATATGAGTTCAGGTTTCTACATAAAATTGTAAGAACACTTGTACAGATAAAGGCTATACACTGGGTCGACATCTTTCTCTGTGGTTATAGCAGCACTAGTCCAGACCTGGGGTGGTGTCATGTAACGTTACATCTTTATGGTTTATTCACAGTTTACAGGATCTGTTTAAACAGAGGTAGTTCGTTAATACCAATACTTGAATTGTTTTCTACTTTCTTCAGATAGTGATGCTTCAGCTTTTTTCCTGTCACCCCGGCCTCGCGGACCAGGTCATGCGGGGTGCAATATTACATTGTGAACGATAAAATGTTACAGTGTTAGCATCTCGGGTTAGCTCATACCCGACTTTCTCATGGGAACGCGCTCGCAGCGGATCTACCAGGGTTACTGCGGCGGCGGAGATGCGTGAAAGGCCCTCCAAAGGTGGGGGCCTCGTTACAGTGTGCTGAACTCACGCCATGTTTGCTAAACAAGATGGCTTCTAGGCCTAACTGAATTTTGGTATATGCAGGGAACGGATATGTGTGGGCAATGTCGTCGGCGGGTGACCCCTCCTCCACCTGGGCCCGGGTGGCATGAGGGGACGGCCACCGAGTCATGGTCCTCACCTGGGGAGAAGGCTGCAGGTGAGGAGAGCCTCGCGGCCAGTCCTCCCCTACATTTCCCCCCTTTCGTTACTAAAGTAACGAATTCTTTAGCTCTTCTAATCTTCTACATTCTTGCTCCTCTATCACTGCGTCATCCCATGCAGGTGTTCCTTTTCTAGGCATCCAGGCTCTGCATACCCCCCTCAAGCTCTCACCTCTTCTAGCATACTCATCTGGGGTACATGTTAAATATATACAGTCACCAGTTTCTTCCAAGTCTACCCAGACCTCCTCATACCATTCCAGTTCCACATCTCGAGGTTCTTTGATAGTGG
Source organism: Ambystoma mexicanum (assembly GCF_040938575.1). Lineage (NCBI taxonomy): Eukaryota > Metazoa > Chordata > Amphibia > Caudata > Ambystomatidae > Ambystoma > Ambystoma mexicanum. Next base: position 26,846,667 of record NC_090923.1, on the reverse strand, counting down.
TGTGCCATAGTTTATCTACTATGTACTTATCACGGCACATAGGCACTAACTGGTATCTGGGAGTGTTATCTGTTCCTGTCTGTACATGTACTTCTTGTGTCGCCTTAATTGTACCACCAGAGTTGCCCATTGTCACCATCATCATTGCACCGTTAGGGACTGCGTTAGCACAACATCGGAGGCCCACCTGGCACAGGCAGAACACCACGAGGAGGACCACCACAACTGGTATCAAGAACTTCATCGCCATTCCAAGCCATGAGGGAACCCAGGAGAAGATATTGTCGAACCATGAGCTATCTTTAGCCCCACCTTCCAGCTTCATCTTCTCTCCCAGGTTATGTACTGCTTCAATGACGTGGGACAGGGACCCATTTTCTGCGTCTTCAGAAGGTACGAACGTGCAGCACGCACTTCCTATTTTTCGGCAAACACCTCCATCGATTGCTGTTAGCAGGTCCAGAACATACCTGTTCTGCATGGTCATTAGTCGCAGAGCTCGTAGTTCCACCTTTATTATGTTGAACCCTTCTTCAGTGTCATTGGCCAGCTGAATCAGTTCCCACCGTGTGATCTGGAGCCATTTTGCATTTGCTCTTGCTTGAACACTTGAAACTAGTGAGGCAAAAAATGTTTCCACGGAGCTGAACAGGCGATACCTGTCTGGGATCTGTGCCAATAAATCGGATGATGCTTGTGATATGTAGTTTGATGCTCGCTTGTTCCGTGATAGCTCCTCTTCTTTCCCTCCGGAGGACAGGACATAGAGGTGCGCTTCTGCAGTGGGAGATGTCGCATCCTTGTTCATGTTTCCTTGCGTCCTTTTATTTTCGTCGACGTGACTTTCTGGAATCACCATAAGGGCCGAATGCAAAGTGGCCATTGAGCAGCTGCCACTCCATGCCTGGGGAAGGTGCAAGTAAGCCTGATTCCCGCATACCCAGTATGTGTCCATTAGTGCTGCTGTTCCTTTTTTCATGTCTGGGATGGTGAGAGTTTTGTTACAGTTCTTATTCGTTCCCATTGCCACTTTTCCTTCTCCCTTGAAACATAGTTCGTTTTGTATTTCACTTTGTAGCTTGAAGGGTTTCTCCATCGCTGTCACCCATGTTAGTTTAGAGATGTGTTCTTTCCATATTGGTAGGCACGTTTTTTCCATCCACCGCAGCTTGTCTGGTTGGACACCTCTCAGTGCTTCCGCTTTGCACAGTACTTCTTCATCTTTCCATTTGTTTTCGGAAAACAGCGTCCCTTGTATTGCAAAGAAAGGTTCTTTAAGACAGACCACTCCAGACGCTTTTGAATAGCACGTTTTGTTGTCCTGTATCATTTTGAAAGAGACATCGTGTGCTTGAAAGGTGTTCTTTATTCTACACAGTGTGAGATGAAGGAGACATTGGGCATCCACAATGGGCAATTCTCTTGGCAACAACACTTTGGGTGTACCTGATGCATGGGGGATGAGCGAACAGACATAGCAGCTTTCATTGGTTGTCTGTTTAGCTGTTGTACTCATATCTGCATACCATTTATTTGCTTGGTGGGGGTGTCGTGGGTCTTCCATCTTGTCTAATCCTAACCCATAATACTCATCATACCCCCTCCTGCTTGTCTCTCTTCTTCGCCTACTTCTCTCCCCCCCCCTATATCTTTTAGTTTCGATAGGTGAAAGAATAGGCCCCCCTTTCTCATTCCCTTCCCCCTTTTCCAATTCTTCATATAGGAACTTGTGTTCTGTCATCGTAATTACTTTTCCATTTTCCTCAATAAACAACAAATCGCTGTTTTGTATCGGGACGGGAAGGGTAGTGGGGCTGTTATATATTTTAGGTAGGGACATTGTGTCATTTTTCATATCTTTATCTCTTGATTGTGACGGGGCAACAGTGGGTGGTGCAGTGTAGTAACCCCATACAAGGCGTGATCCATCCCAGACCAAAAAATCACCTTCTTTAATATGCATACTTGTAATTGAATTCGTGCCAGGGGCAAGGGTGGTGTTACTCCCCCCTCCCCCCTCGTTCATCTCGGTAGAGATGAACGCTATCACCCAATGTGTCACTAGGCAAAATATTGAGATGAAGAACACAATAACACACATTGATAAACCGCATTCGTATGAATATGTCAATCTATCTGCTAACATTTCTCTAAATCTAACAAATCTATTAGTTGCAGGCTGCCCATTCGATGCCATAGTAAATCCTGTTTAAAACATAAAAGTTCATTAAGTACAAGCATGTAAACATTTATAACGTTGTGACATTTTTTCGGCAAAGTATGGGAGTGGGTGAGGGAGGGGGTGTGTCCACAGACAAGGTAACTTTACAATCATTACTATCCGTACATTATTTCATATATAAAGAGGAAAGTCGAGAGAAAAAAACTTCTCTAAAACCAAAAAAAAAACCACAAAAACCTTCGAAAGTTGTAAAAAATTATACATATATATACACATATTTATTTCAGTACACTTTGTCGTGCGCCAGTCGCGTTCAAAGTTCATCACTTAATGCACACAAAATTCCCATCATTCATTCTGCACAACTTCATTGTCCGCAGTTGCCTGTGCCTCGTCCTGTACCTCACCTTCCACGGCGCTATAAGCTCTGCGTACGTCTGTCAAATGCACCCAGTATCGTAGGCCCTTCACCTTTACTGCTGTGGGTGTGCAAAACACTACCTCATAAGGGCCATGGAAACGTGGTGCATTCCACCTTCGCACAAAACTTCTGACATATATAAGGTCACCAGGCATTAGTTGTAATGGTTTTTCAGGCAGTGTCTCTGTTTCTGTTGTGTTCCCCTCCTCTCTTGTAGAGGGGGGGGCTAGTTGCTTCGCAATTACGCGCGCTGCCCGTGTCAGTTTTTTCAAGTACTCTGTGAACTCCTCTCCCAATATCGCTGCACTTCTGTGTGCATCAGAACGTTCACGGAGAGGCGAATGCGCTGTGTGCATTCTCCTTCCCGTGACGATCTCATGCGGGGACAAATGGTGGTCTTTACTTGGTTGATTTCGTAACTCAAACAGGGCCAAAGGCAGGCAGTACATCCAGGTCTTTTTAAGGGAAAAACACAGTTTTGACAATCTGCTTTTTAACAGACCGTTCATCTTTTCCACTACGCCATTACTTTGAGGATGATAAATCGAACATAATTTGTGCTTTATTCCCAATAGGGTAGTCACTTCTTTGAATAGTTCATTAACAAAATGCGTGCCGTTGTCTGAGCGAATAACTTCGCAAATCCCCCAGCGCGGGAACACTTCCCGCACTAGGAACTTCGCGGCGCCCTTCGCATCAGGGCGCGCACAGGGGCCTGCCTCCACCCACCTTGAAAATGGACATACAACCACAATCATGTAGCGAGCCCCGTTACATCTTTCTCCCATGTCTACATAATCAATGTGGAGCTCTCTGAATGGGCCAGTTGGTTTTGGTATCGTTCCTCTCAGTGTGCGCAATGTCATACCTGAGTTGTAAATCTGACATGTCGTGCATTCTAAAGTCAGCCTTGTGATGTGTTCATGGAGGCAAGGTGCAAACCAATCTTCTTGTATGTCCGCCATTATGTGTTGCTTTGCATTATGTGCGGGAAAGTGTAGTTGGTGAAATGCTATTTCTAACAATGTAACTGGCATTACCGCTTTTCCTGAACTTTTTTGTCGCCACAATAAATCAGTCGGCGATTTGCTGCATCCCCTTTTAGTCCACAGCAATTTTTCTTCTGCACTAGCTCCCTCTTGCAGCTCTATTATTTCCTGTGTGGGCATCATGTTGTATCCTGTGGGGACCTCTTGGCTTGCTGTGTGGTGCAACATGTACTCTCCTACTACACCTTTCTGTAAATACGAAGCTTCTTTGGCAGCGGCGTCTGCTGCCGCGTTCCCCAAAGATATAAAATCAGTATTTGTGGTGTGGGCTTGGCATTTTACGATGGCCACTGCCGTGGGGTCTTGCAGGGCCTCAATCAGTTCGTTCAATAATTCTGCATGCTGAACTGGTGTTCCATCTGCTCGTCGAAACCCTCTCCGCCCCCACCGTGCCAACCCGCCGTGTACTGTTGTTGTCATGTATGCTGAGTCGGTATATATTGTCACTGCGCACCCCTTGGCGGCATGCAATGCTTCTATTAGCGCTATTAGTTCTGCTGCTTGGGCTGAATAGTGTGATGGGAGGCGGTGTTGCACTAGTGTCTCGTATTCATCTTCCTCTAATCGTACAACTGCCATACCCACATGTTTCTCTCCTGTCTCCATGTCTATTGATGCTGACCCGTCCACGAAGTACACCTCTCCCTCGTTCAGGGCATTCTCAAAAATCACTTGATCCTGACCTTCGTCACCTGTGTACGTAGCGCAGTTGTGATTCTGCATGTCCTCTACGGTGCACGCCTCTGTGATGAATGTGGCCGGGTTCACTGTTTTACATCTTACTATGTGGATGTTTGCACTGGACAGTATTATTTCATATGCTGTGGCGCGCTGTGTCGTCAATGTGCTCTTTGATCGCTCTAATATTGCAAAGAGTGAGTGTTCCACAAACAGTGTCACAGGACAGCCCATCACTATCGTGGCACTTTTCTCAATCGCGAACGCGGCTGCAGCTAGGGATTGCTCGCACGCGAAATGACCTTGCATTACTGCGTCTAGGGTGCCACTATAGTAAGCCAGTGGTTTGTGCCCTAACGATGTCTTTTGTGTCAATACTGCTGTCATCAGTGTTCCTTTGCAGTGTGAAAATAAGAAGAATTCGCGCCCATAATCTGGATTTGCTAGTACTGGAGCGCTTGATATCAGCTCTTTTAGTGAGTTAAATGCTGTGTTCATCTCTTCTGTCCATTCTATGTGTTTGTTTTCCTGCTGTGCCTCTTTTAGTGCCTGTAACAAGGGCCTTGTGTATGCTGCATAATCCAATATCCATGCTCGGCAATAGTTGCACATACCCAGAAATTTCTGCATCTCTTTTACTGTTTTGGGCTCCCCAACTGCTCTAATCGCCTGTGCCCTGTCTGGTATGATCCGCTTGCCATCCTTTGATATCAGCTGTCCCAAGTATAGGACCTCTGTCAGACAGTATTGTAACTTCCCCTTGTCCACCTTGTACCCTTTGTTGGCCAATAATGTCAGGAGTGTTATTGAGTCCTTTCTGCACTCTTCCTCAGTTTGTGCACAAATCAATAAATCATCAACGTACTGAATCACTGTGCTTTCTACAGACAAATTCCCCAGATCTTCATGTAGTACCCTGTTGAATATGCTTGGGCTCTCGCAATATCCTTGTGGTAGTCTGCAGTGTTCGAACCTCCTCCCCCCTAGTGTAAACGCTGTTAAGTACCTGCTCTCTTCTGCTAAGGGAATCGAAAAAAATGCATTTTTTAAGTCAATAACTGTGAAGTGGGATGCCGTTTTCGGAATGTTGCACAGTATTGTCGCCGGGTTCGGGACTAAAGGGAACTCCTTCTGAATTACATCATTGAGTGGGCGTAAATCCTGTATCATCCTCCATGAACCTCCCTTCGCCTTTTTAATCGGGTAAATGCATGTGTTGCATGGGGAGTTTGAGGGCACTATTATTCCTTGTGCTAGCAGTGCATCTAGTGTCTCTCTGATCCCTTCTTCTGCTTCGCGTGACAATGGATATTGTTTTACCCGGGGTAGAATTGCTCCTGGTTTCAGTTTTATTACCACAGGCTGAACCCCATGTAATAACCCCACATCATGGGGGCCATTTGTCCATATGTTAGTGGGTACTAACCCCATGTCGTCATCAAAAAATGCATGTGGTGCTCCTACTACTGCCATTAATTCAACGTGAGTTTTTCTGGCTGTAACTACAATGTCGCACGGCATTGCTAGTTCCATCACTATTTCGCCATCTGTCTCAGTGTCAGAAAATAGCTCCTCGTCCGAGAGCTCCCTCAGTGGGATATTTGCATTTGTACACAGTACTGTCCGCCACTCACATCCTTCCATGTCAACGCCAATCACACATATTCTGTTCGCTGACACGTGTACTGCGTGTAAATCCAACGATAGCACTGACCCGGGAGCAGTGTCGGGGCTTGCTATGGGGCGGAAAAGGAATTCGGCTGGGATCCTCCAATCCATCCTTTTTAGTTCTGGTACTATGAGAGCCAATGTTCTCATGCCCTCAACAAACATCTCCTCGTTTCTTGGTAACCCTCTGATCTCTTGCATGATTGTGTGGCCGTGTATTACTGCTAATATGCGGAGGGGGCATATGCCTGGCGTCGAACATACGATACCGCTCCCTGTGAATGATATTGTCATATTTAGTTTGCCTAAGAGATCCCTCCCCAGCAAATTAATGGGAGAGCGTTCATAGTACAGTAGGGGTGCTTTCACTGTCTTACCCCCCACTGTCACATCCAATGCCTCTGTGTAAGGAACTTCAATTACAGCCCCAGAGAACCCCTGCGTCTCTAACGTTCTATTAGATAACGGGAACCGGCCCTCTCTAATGCATGATTTCTCCGCTCCCGAATCCACCATGAATATGAACTGCTTGTCTCCTATCTGCGCTCCTATCAATGGTTCCTCTGATGCATTGTGGGTCGTAGATAGTACTGGACACGCAAGTGCTCTCTGTGGGCTGTCCTATGCGGGGTGTCTCATTGCCCCCCCTTGATCAAAAATGTTCCCCGAAACTACTGACACCCCGCTGTAAGGTGCGGGGGCAGGCGCTCCGTTAGCTACTGTGGCGAAAGTGTTACCTGGCGTGTATTGCATATTGTCATTATTCTGTGGGTGGTTTTGTGTTCTGTACTGATGTCCGTGTAGTTGTGCGTTACTTCTTTGTCCTACATTTTCTGGTTGTTGGTATTGTCCCATGGGGAGGCCGTAGGGGCTTCCTGGGTGGGGGTGACCGTACTGCTCTGTCTCCTGGAACCCGTTGTTTTGTCTGCTCCTGCACTCTCTTGAGTAGTGCCCCCATCTCCCACAATTCCAGCAGCTCCCCTGTGGACCTCTGGGACCCTGCCACCCATTTCCTCCCATTCCTCCATACCCTTGTCCTCCTCTTCGGCCCCTGTACCCACCTCTTCCCCCTCTTGGGGCCCACTCTTGCCACGTTGGACCTCCGTTCTGCTCCTGTTCAGTCCACTGTCGTTGTCCTTGTCCTGCCCAATTTGCTGCTATTCTTCCTTGTATTGCTATTTGCCCCTCCTCTCCTTCGTCTCCCTCCCTCATGAGTGGGAGCCCTGCTACCGCTGCTGCAACCTTCACCAGTTTTGATTGTACCAACTTTGCCTCGTCTGCCAACCTTTTCTGTGCTACTTCCCTCTCTCTCTCTTTGATCCTTTTGCAATGGTGCACTATTATACTTTGGATCTCTGGCCACCCCTTTGCCTCAACGCCCGCTATTTTATCGAGTGCCTTCTGCACCTCTTTTGGGAGCCCTCTCTTAATGATAAAATAAAATAGAGATGTGGATTGGTGCCAGGGCGTGCCCGTTTCCGCTCTCCACATCTCCTGCACCCGGAGAATGTAATCCATAGCATCCTCCCCGTCATTCATTGTACATTGCATTACTGACTGTAAATCGGGGGTATCTGGGAATGTCTCCCGCAGTGCGTCCCACACCCTTGCTCGTACCGTATTAAAGGAAGCCCCATCATGGCGGTCACAGTCCAACGTCACGGCCGGGAAACCAGCCTTAGCCCATACTCTGTCCGCTTGATCTCCTACTGCGGTTACTAGTAGGCTTTTCACATCGCCTACTGCCAACGGTATGCCGGCGGTATGTTTCTCAAATGCATATATCCACTTGCTCGCCCCTCCTGACAGTTGGGGCAATAATTTCATTAAATTAGCCTTATCCATCTGAGCCCATGGTATATAGTTTGGTCTCCCCCCCCCTCTGTGTATCAATGGAAGTTGTAACTTCCCTTTTGCGGTTGCACCCTCCCTTTCCTTAGTCGCTGCTGACTCCAATGACGCCATCTTCCCCACCCTATTTCTTAGTCGTCCCATCCATTCGTCGTCTATAGTCCCTAGCGAACATGCACCGTCCACTTCCTCGCTTTCCCCTCCCACTGCCATACTCAACCTATCACTCTCATCCAACCCTCCTCTGACATCACATAACAAGTCCTCTCTGATCCCTCTCTCTCGTGATACATCACCAATGCTCCCTTCTACTGCTCCTATCTCTATTATTCGTGTCGGTTCTTCTTCAATTCTGAACAGTATTTCCCCCTTTTTCCATCCTTCCTCAATTTGTCTACTTTCGCTTGACGCTCTAGACGTGCGTCCTGATTGTGTAGGGGCGCACGCCGTGCGCTCACATATGTCTTTTATTCTTGAGAGTTCATCCCTTGCCACAGTAAGCCTCGACTCTAAGTCACTCGTTAGCTTTTCTATATCCACCCTCTGTGTGCTTCCCTGGGCGCGCTCTCTGGTGCTTTCGTATGGCGGGGGGGCTGTTGGTCTTTGTGGTGTACCAGTTGTGGGGGGAGGCACATAAGTAGGATCGCTATATCCTGCTGCGGGGGCTGGTTTAGGTAATATCGGGTACAAACTAATCACCTCCGCAGGTTGTTCTGTACTTGGCTGTTCCTTTTCCTCTCTTGGAATCATCAGTGGATTATCTGTGGTGGAAGGTAGATCAATATTTGGTGCCGGAGCTTTGGGTGGGGGTACTTCCTCAAACAATCTCCAGAGGTCTAATATCTCCTTCCTATTTTGCCATTGTTTCCCCTTATACTTGAGGCTAATGCATGCTCGTACCATATCAAGAACGCTTTTATCAAAAGACCCTCCCTCTGGCCAAATCTGGGGCAGACCCTCCCCTTTCAATTCTGTTACCCATTGATCATGATATTTATTTATTCGTTCAGCGTATCCCGGTAAGCTCTTACAAATATGTGACAAGGGAGTTTCGGCCCCCATTCTCTAAATCACTAACACAGCCGTGTCCACCTTCTTTACTTTTAGTTAGGTGTAGGTTTGTGTATGTATACCTTTATGGCACAGACAAGAGCGGACGTCTCAAAAAATTATCACCCAACTTTTATTCACTGCGCAAATTCTTCCTCACTCACCATAGCTCATCCCCTTCCCATTCCCATACACTCCCATATCATTCCGCTTGCAACTGATCAAGTACTAGTTATGGTCACACTCTCTGGCACCACCTCGCGGTCAACCGCTCGTCTCCAACACTCACACGGTGCGCGCACCCTTCACAATGCTTTTCCACTCACACCTCGTCTTTTTTCCTCCCTTTCCTCCCTGGCCAGCTGTCCCTGTTTTTCTGCTAATGTTACTATGTTCACGTCTGTACGTGCCACTACTTAATCCCCAATCCTACAAATGTGCTCCCTATTTTATAGTTCTTCTACAAACATATTTACCTTATACCCTTTTCGCTTTCTCCCCCTGCCCCGTGGAATGGAAAAAAGAAATAGAGAGAGTAGCAATCACTAAAAAATATTCCCGGTGTCTCCCTTTGCCAGACACCAATAACTTATTTCTTACTTCTTCATATATTCCCAGTACTAGTTTAGATAGCACTATGCGGCGCCGCCTTCCACCCCCTTTCGGAGCTAGGTTTCCGTCACTTCTACCACTTCACTTATTTCTTACTCCTAATGGCCATATGCAAAGAAAAGATAAAGAAAGTTTTAAGACCCGTCTTTAGTAGACCCCCGTTATTCTTCTCCTCTACCTGTCCCCGTTCTCCTGTGCACAATTTCCCCTCCCTTCCCCTTTACGGTCGCTCGCACTCAGTACTCACGTGCCCGTCTTGAACCGATAGTCTCCGAAACTGGGTCCGTCCAGGCAGTGTCACCGGTAACTCAACGGTCAGCCCCTGGCTCCGGCGAGCGGCACTCAAAGGGGATTTTTTTCCAATCGGGATCCCGTACCCTTTCTCATTGAGTGCGCACTTCTTATTGTGCCGGTCGCCGTTGGCGGGCAGCCTCCCGGAGCCGGCTCACCGTGCGTATCCCTTCTCGACCGGAGATTCTCGTGCCACAAGGGGGTCGTTAAAAAGGAGTTAGGAAAATTAATTTGGAGGTATCACGCTATCGGGGTCACCACTGAAAGGAAGCGCCCCCAATTTCAGCACGATCCTCCCCGCAATGAGAGACAATAAGGGACTCTCCCGTAGTGGGAATAAGACCAAGACAGAGTGCGGGTGAGCGTAAGTGGGAGTTTATCCAAAGAACAGGGCATGCAAAGAACTCTGCAACCTCCGAGAGCGCTCTGTCTGACAATAGCAAAGACAGGCGTATTTCTAATACAAAAAACGTCATCAGAACCTACACACTATAGGGGGCACAAGTTAATTGGGATTGGGTGGCGTCAACTAACTATAGGTGTTGCTGCAGCGTGGTTGGTCTTGGCGTGAGGACGTCACTGGTCAGCCTCGTGGGTTGGGTTGGGCCTGGCAGGCCAGCTTGAGGTCATCCGAGCGGTGTTGGTATGCTGGGGCAGCCTGTGACAAAGATGAATACCTTTCCTGACTCGTTTGCCCTAGGCCATGCACACTGCAGTTATTCAAGAAACGACATCTAAGTTCATCAATAAATCGCTCAGCAGTTTGTCTTATAAAATAAGCGCAACACATGAGGAATGCACCTCGTGAGAGGTCCGGTGGTTGTCGGTTGGGGTGAGATTTACCTGTGTCCTATTGACCGGTATTTTAGGTCGAGGGGCTGGGCTCTGGGGCCTGAGCCGAATGATACATGTCTGTCTGCCGCGTTAGAAGTTATTATATAAAGGGGTCTCTGTGTCTTGTCCCAGTGATGGGGGTCATCTTTGCACGGGGTCATGATTCTTGGGGTGGTCTAGGGGGAGGGTTGTGGAATTTACGAGAGGGTGCTGGTAGATCAGTGGATTCAAACGTGGGTTTATTACCGTGCTGTAAATAACACAGGTGGCGGGCTGTGGCCTTGGGTGCGGTACCGGGGCCTCTGACTCTCTGAAGCGGCTCCAGCTTGGTTGGGGGAGGTGAGGGAGCGCGGCACAGGCCTTAGCTTCTTTATCTGGCAGGCTTGGTAGGGTGGGAGGGAGAATGGCCTTGCATATATTCACAAAGGTTTTTTCCTCGTGCGTTGCTAACTTTTGAATGCAGAACTTTTATAATGTTCCGCCTTATTTTGATGTTATTTAAACACACATATATATTTCAATTTCGTTACACATTTCTTTCATACAGTCGGTCCGAGTACCTTTTCATTACCTAACATTATATTTACTACATGGTGTGATTATTTTATGTACATTAGACGTTACACGAGGTAGTTCTAGGTTATGGCCTACAGAGATTGATGCTCGCTGCTTTAGGTGATTAAGAAAACATATATGAGTTCAGGTTTCTACATAAAATTGTAAGAACACTTGTACAGATAAAGGCTATACACTGGGTCGACATCTTTCTCTGTGGTTATAGCAGCACTAGTCCAGACTTGGGGTGGTGTCATGTAACGTTACATCTTTATGGTTTATTCACAGTTTACAGGATCTGTTTAAACAGAGGTAGTTCGTTAATACCAATACTTGAATTGTTTTCTACTTTCTTCAGATAGTGATGCTTCAGCTTTTTTCCTGTCACCCCGGCCTCGCGGACCAGGTCATGCGGGGTGCAATATTACATTGTGAACGATAAAATGTTACAGTGTTAGCATCTCGGGTTAGCTCATACCCGACTTTCTCATGGGAACGCGCTCGCAGCGGATCTACCAGGGTTACTGCGGCGGCGGAGATGCGTGAAAGGCCCTCCAAAGGTGGGGGCCTCGTTACAGTGTGCTGAACTCACGCCATGTTTGCTAAACAAGATGGCTTCTAGGCCTAACTGAATTTTGGTATATGCAGGGAACGGATATGTGTGGGCAATGTCGTCGGCGGGTGACCCCTCCTCCACCTGGGCCCGGTCGGCATGAGGGGACGGCCACCGAGTCATGGTCCTCACCTGGGGAGAAGGCTGCAGGTGAGATAAAAGCATCGTATTTACTTACGGGCCTTCCGCGGACTCCGGCGCTGCAAACAAGCTTCTGAAAGACAAAAGAAGAGACATTAGACAGGTATTTACTTACGCCCATCGCGCTCTTCACAATAGAACGCCTGCAAATACTCCGGTGCCTCTTCACCACGAACTACGCTGCAAGGGAAAGAACAGCTAGAGTGCTTGCATTTACTCACGCATTTCCAGGCGCTTTATTTCATCTTCCTCAAGAGTCCTGCAAGCAAAAGGGGAGAAAAGCATCATACGAAGTCCTGTTCAATGTTAACGTGCCTTGCACCTAAAGACTCTAAAGACTATAAAGACTAAAAAGGTGTCTGGAAACTCACCGCTCGTGCGATTAACGACGGTAAAGGTCCTCTGAGTCCAAGAGGCCTATGTTTCACCAGTGAAGCAACTGGCAACAGCGCCCTGCATCAGACGCAGATGGAGAGTCCAGCATTCACCTATCTAAGGTGAGCACGTTGACCTGGGGCCTCTACGGAGAAGCTTGGGAGAGAGAGGAAGAGAGACATTAAACAACCCAGACCATTAACCCTTATATTCTTTCATCTGCAGAAACCTCACCCTACGAGTCCGTCACACAGTGCGAAGAGGTTCGACCCCAGAAGCCCATCGAGTCCTGCACATCACCTTTCGAGTCACAGACACCTTCCTGCCACGACCTGCGCCTCCGTGGGAATCAGGTGAGCGTTACAGAACGCGAAGCCGACCGCAAAACTCCTACCCAGGCGCAATGGAAACCTCAGACACTGATCACTTAGCCCAGTTGCTCGGAGAATTAAGAGCAGAAGTACATGCAGCTCGTCAGGAAACAAGCTCTCTAAGAAGAGAACTAATACTTTCCAAGGAGCGAACAGAGGACCTCGCTAGGCAATTGCTACAAACGCAGGCCGGACAGACACCTCGTCCGCTCCAGGAGGAAGCTATCCTTCTGCACCATCTGTAAATCCAGTGCAAATCAATCTACCTGGTTACGTGCCCTTGGCTCCGCCCGAACGTTTTTCTGGTGACCCAAAGAAATATGCAGTGTTCATCAACCAGTGCCGCTTACATTTCTTATGTCGACCAGCTGCATTCCCAACAGATCAGACCAAAGTGGCTTTCGTGCTTTCTTATCTCAGTGGCAGCGCCGCAGATTGGTCGATTCCTTTAGTCACCCAGGATGATCCAGTTCTGCATGATTTCCAGGCCTTCCAGTCCAGTATGGAGAAACTGTTTGCAAGACATGCACAAGGGCAGGCCTTGGACCATGAACTTCTTTCATTACGACAGGGTAATCAAGACCTCTTGACCTATATAGCCTCATTCAACAGACTCATAGTGGAAATTCAATGGCCCGAGGACAAGAGAATAACGCTTTTCTACAGAGGCCTGCGTGGAGAGCTCAAGGATGTGTTAGCTCAAGTTGTGAACCCTCCACAAGAATGTTCAGACTATATTGACTTAGTCGTCCAATTGGACCACAGATTACAGAACAGGAAGGCTGATCGTTCCAAATTTGATACCCGAGTGTTTTCTAAACCACAAACTTCTACTAAGGGAGCTGACACTGTGGAACCCATGCAAATAGGGGGGATGAAAGGTCCTTTAAGCCAAAAGGAGCAGGAAAGAAGAAGACAGCTGCAATTATGCCTCTATTGTGGGAACTCAGGGCACTTTCTTCGAGACTGTCCAGTGAAACCAGCTAAGAAGGCTGTAGGAGCCGCAGACACCAGTGCCACAAGTTCTAAGCAGGGAAACGACCTAGCCCGGCAAGTGTAGAGGTCCTCTTGCCGAGCGTTAAGATCTGTCCCGTGACCTCGCATTTCGTGGTGCCCATGGTCCTCATTAGTCCAGCACGTCCGGATCGTTTGCATGCAATTGAAGCTTACATCGACAGCGGAGCAATCAGCAATTATGTGGACCGTGAAATGGCATCAAGGATGAATCTACCCCTTGTCCCTAAGGCAGTAAAGGACGTCATTACTACAGTGGATGGCACGGAGATAGCCTCCGGACCAGTAACGCATGCCACCCAAGAAGTGACGCTAGTGAGCCAAGATGGACACCGGGAGAAAATTGTGTTCGATGTGATCAAGGCCCCTCAGTTCCAGATCTTTCTGGGAATCCCTTGGTTAGAGAAACACAATCCTCAGATCGACTGGCGAGCAAAGACGGTTCAGTTTCCAGAATGCTTTACCACTTGTTATCCTCGGCCTGAAGTTTCAGTGGCGGCAATTTCTTCTGAGGTTCCTACATTACCTCCCGACTACCAGGAATTCCAAGATGTCTTTCGGAAGGATCAAGCTAACACCCTGCCTCCTCATAGGTCTTACGACTGTCAAATAGACTTAATACCCGGAACAACTCCTCCTTGCAGTAGGATTTATGCCCTCACCGAGCCAGAGAATCTTCACCTCAGACAATATCTGGACCAATACCTAGCTAACGGGTTTATCCGTCCTTCTAAGTCTCCAGCTTCCTCGGCTTTGTTCTTCGTTCCGAAAAAGGAAGGAGACCTTAGGACTTGTATAGATTACCGCGCCCTGAATCAAATCACCGTTAAAAACAGATACCCCTTACCTTTGATCCCTGAACTCCTGGACCAAGTCAAAGAAGCATGTATATATACAAAATTGGACCTCAGAGGAGCCTACCACTTGGTACGAATAAAAGAAGGCGATGAATGGAAGACGGCCTTCCGCACCAAGTATGGGCTATTTGAATATCAAGTGATGCCCTTTGGACTTTGTAACGCTCCTGCCGCTTTCCAGTATTTTATGAACGATGTCCTTAGAGAACTCATAGATGTGTGTGTTGTTGTCTACATTGATGATATCCTTGTCTATTCATCATCTGAAGAGGAACATCAGAGACACGTTAAAAAGGTTCTCGGGAGACTGCGTCAACATAACCTTTTTGCCAAGCTTGAAAAATGCGTTTTCAATGTAACTGAAGTTGAGTTCCTGGGATTCATATTGTCACCTAATGGGGTTCATATGGATTCGAAGAAGGTCGATGCAATCATCAAGTGGCCATCACCAACCTCGGTAAAAGGAGTTCAAAGCATGTTGGGATTCGCTAACTTTTACCGCAGATTCATTCCTGAATTTTCCCGGATAGTCCAGCCCATCACCGCTCTGTTAAAAAAGAACAAACGTTTTGAATGGTCTACTGAAGCAGAACAAGCTTTTCAGGACTTAAAAGCTAAATTCATTTGTGCACCTGTTCTGAAACATCCTCGCCCAGAACTCCCCTACATTGTGGAAACAGATGCTTCTAGTCTTGCTATGGGGGCAGTTTTATCACAAAGAGATCCGGTCACACACCAATTACATCCTGTAGCCTTTTGGTCCCGCAAATTCTCGGCTCCCGAGATCAACTATTCCATTACAGACAAGGAACTTTTAGCTATCAGATCGGCCTTTAAAGCCTGGCGACATTATCTTTTGGGAGCCAGACACACAGTCACCGTAATGACTGATCACCGCAATCTACAATATCTGAAGACGGCCAAAGCTCAGTCTTCCAGACAGCTTCGCTGGGCTCTGTTTCTGGCTGAGTTTGACTTTATAATTACTTATCGACCCGGCAGTAAAAACGGAAAAGCAGATGCCCTCTCTCGGATGGGAGTAGATGAATATTTGACCAATCCAGAACCAATACCCATAATCCCAGAACAAAGGATTTTGGGGTTAGTCCACACTCAATCCTTTGAAGACATCAAGACTGCAGTCAAGTCACTCCTAACTCCGGCCGATTTGCAGGACTGGCAATTAAAGGGAAAAGAATTCTCAGTGGATCAAGACCTACCATATTTCCAAGGACGATTGTACTTGCCATGTGAGAAAATACAAAAACAAGTAATCTCCGGTTATCACGACTCTCTGATGGAGGGTCACCCTGGCATTACCAAAACCATGGAAAAGATCAAGAGACATTTCTGGTGGCCATCATGGAAGAAGGATATTAGAGACTTTGTAATCTCCTGCGGTGTGTGTGCCCAGAATAAAAGTCAGAAGGAGAAACCAGCCGGCCTTTTACACCCTCTGGATATTCCTCCCTGTCCATGGCATACCCTGTCCATGGATTTCATCACGGACTTACCTCCATGCTCAGGGTATAATACTATTTTAGTAGTCGTGGATCTATTCTCCAAGATGGCTCATTTCATTCCCCTGAAGGGCCTACCTTCGGCTTCGGTATTGGCCCGAGAATTCTTAGAAAACATCATTCGGTTACACGGTTTTCCCTCGGTTTTAATCTCCGATAGGGGAAGTCAATTCATCTCCCACTTTTGGCGAAGTTGCTGTCGTCTAGCCCAAATTGATGTAAGACTTTCAACCAGTCACCATCCCCAAACTGACGGACAAACCGAGAGGACAAATCAGACTCTAGAGCAATATCTGCGTTGCATGCTCCAACAAACTGAAAACCCTTGGAAGGATATTCTGTGGATCGCTGAATACGCTTACAACAATTCGACTCATTCTGGAACCGGGAAGACTCCCTTCTTCCTATTATACGGACATCATCCTAGAACCTCTAATTTGGATCCTTCCCTAGAATTCGAAACACCAGCTGTGGATCATTTACACTCTGAGATTACCCGTGCTTTTAAGGAAGCCACTGCCCATCTGCAAAGAGCTAAAGCTCAAGTCAAAAAGGGAGCAGATCGACACCGTAAAGAGGCCCCTCACTACGCAGTAGGTGACCAGGTCTGGTTATCCACTAAGCACCTGCCTCTAAAAGGATCCCGCACCTTCAACCCGAGATACCTTGGACCCTACACCATCTCTACCATAATTAATCCGGTGGCGGTCAAATTGGAATTACCTACGCATATGAAAATACATCCAGTATTCCATGTCTCCTTATTAAAACCAGTACAACCAGAAACTCGATTGACTGAACTCCCAGAACCTGTTTTGGTAGACGGAGAACTCGAATTCGAAGTGAAGAACATCCTAGACTCCAAAATCTCCAAATCTAAATTATACTATCTGGTTGATTGGAAAGGATACGGTGCCCAGGAAAGGTCTTGGGAACCCTCAGAATATGTCCACGCACCTCGTCTGGTTAAGAGATTCCATCTGAATCACCCCGACAAGCCAAAACCCCCGGAGAAGACACGCTTAGGAGGGGCCTTGAGGGGGGGTACTGTCATGATCACTGCTTCCAAGGAGCCAGGACCAGCCCAACGTCCTTGGAAGCAGGCCCCTAACCCTAATCCTAGGCACCAGCCGGTCCCCACGGGGACCTTTTGGACCTTGTCCTGGCGCCGGTGGCACCAGGCTCATCAGAATCATCGGTCCCGGCACTGGAAGCGCCGGGCTCATAATATGTGTGCAGATGTTTGGGTGGACTTACCTGCAGCAGACCATGCTGCTTACTTACCAGCCACTTAGAAGTCCTCTGTAAACAGGAACTACTTTCTTACCTGGGTGGGGCAGCTCCATTCCCTGGATTCAGCATGGGGAAAGCTTCTGGAACTGGAACTCTTTTCTTACCTAGGCGGGGCCGTGGAGGAAGACGCCTCATCACTCCAAGGCTATTTAAACCACACCCGATGGATGAAACGTGCTTCGCGTTATTCTGCATCTGCAGCAGAACGCTCACCGAGTCTGTTCCAGCCTTTCTTCCTCAATCTGCAAGAATCATACTCACCATTCCTGTATCCAGTCGACAGCAGCATCTGCAGAGACAAGAAACACCAGATTAGCAAGGCAGTCTTAACTCGCAGTGCTTACTCACCTGATCCATCGGCTGCGGTCATTTCGGCACGCTGTACTTTCGCCTGTGAAGACAAAAGCATTGTCATTACTTACCGGCACTCCGTGAACTCTGGAATTCTTCACGCTGCATCGCCACCTGCGGAGATAAAAGCATCGTATTTACTTACGGGCCTTCCGCGGACTCCGGCGCTGCAAACAAGCTTCTGAAAGACAAAAGAAGAGACATTAGACAGGTATTTACTTACGCCCATCGCTCTCTTCACAATAGAACGCCTGCAAATACTCCGGTGCCTCTTCAGCACAAACTGCGCTGCAAGGGAAAGAACAGCTAGAGTGCTTGCATTTACTCACGCATTTCCAGGCGCTTTATTTCATCTTCCTCAAGAGTCCTGCAAGCAAAAGGGGAGAAAAGCATCATACGAAGTCCTGTTCAATGTTAACGTGCCTTGCACCTAAAGACTCTAAAGACTATAAAGACTAAAAAGGTGTCTGGAAACTCACCGCTCGTGCGATTAGCGACGGTAAAGGTCCTCTGAGTCCAAGAGGCCTATGTTTCACCAGTGAAGCAACTGGCAACAGCGCCCTGCATCAGACGCAGATGGAGAGTCCAGCATTCACCTATCTAAGGTGAGCACGTTGACCTGGGGCCTCTACGGAGAAGCTTGGGAGAGAGAGGAAGAGAGACATTAAACAACCCAGACCATTAACCCCTATATTCTTTCATCTGCAGAAACCTCACCCTACGAGTTCGTCACACAGTGCGAAGAGGTTCGACCCCAGAAGCCCATCGAGTCCTGCACATCACCTTTCGAGTCACAGACACCTTCCTGCCACGACCTGCGCCTCCGTGGGAATCAGGTGAGCGTTACAAGTATCAAGGAGAATAGACTGCATTGCCTTTTGCAAATACAACAGTGGAACAGCCCCAATGTGTTGCATGTTTTCTCAAAAGAAGTTGTGAATTGTGATGTTGAAAGTTGAAGACTTTTGAAGAGGTTTGAAGTAGACCTCACCACAGAGAACTTGTAGTAGTGTTAGGAGCTTTTGTCCTGGCAGGCGAGTATACAAGGATAGGGGCCTTTTAGTGGTAGTCCTGGCAGGTTAGTGGACCAGGAATAAATCATTGAAGTACTACATTGTGGTTGAAAGTTGTGAAGAAGAAGCAGTGGCAAAACCACTAAAGTGTTTGATCAACTGTTGTGGAATCCTCCTGACAATGCTGATACAGAAGAATTGTGGAAGTGTTTTGTTTCTTAAGGAGATGTTATGTTAAACGTTTGTTTATACTTGGAGGGATAAAGACTTGTCTACTTGAACCTTTGGAGCAAGACAAGCATTATCATCAACTAATAAACTATCTTAGTTGAACGTTTGATTAAAAATCCTGCTTTGAATCTGTGGAAGGGGATCAAACCCAGGCTACAATGCTATACCGTTATTAGATTTAAGTTGTATATCACTGTTATTTCTGTTACATTTGAATGGCCATTGATTACCTTTATGAGTTAGATGTATGTACAAGTGTGGAGACAGATTCCTTGTGTATTTTGATAGGCAGGGGACCCCTTTTTAGCATAGGGATAGTGAGGCGTTTATCAAACCCTTTTAAGTTAATAAAATGGCTACTTGTGAAAATCTTTACCAAGTTGTCCGCCTCACATTTCTGACCCCTCAGAGTGATGATCTTCTGCCCCTTGTTTCCTCCCCTGGTGGCTTACAGACCCCTTGTTGGCAATTGCCCACACACCTTCTCCCCCATTATTAGCTCCCTGACCCCTTGTACTTATCCCATGCCATCTGCTTCCCTGTCACCATGTACTTTCCCCTATGATCTGTAAAGAGCACCGCACTGTTGCTTCCAAAAAGTCCATGCTCACTTAGTACCCTTATAATAATACAAATGAATGCTTATCAAGCATCTGTTCATACCAGTCCTGGATTGATTCCCAAAGGATCATCCTAAACGATAAATTGTTTCTCCATGAAAACATTGTCTTTCCAAATCTTTACTGTAAAGTCATAGCTGGGAGCCAGCAGTCTGCTGAGGGTCACAGGAAGCATTGTTTAAATACCGACAACTTAGTCAAAGTGAGTTCCCAAGATAAGTGGGTATCCAGGATTAATCATGAATTCTCTCGACACCCTCCTTTCAACGAAAGAGTCAACATGCACTCAATTTCCCCCATACTAAGGGGTCCAGGTGAATATCTCGAGTCTCGGGGCCAACTCCTTCTAGATGACATAGACGTACCTCCAATATGCCAGGGCAGTCTTAGAATAGTAAATTAAAACATTCCTAGAAAAAGTGGTGGATGGTGGTGTATTGAATGGAAAAACCCTTTGCTATCTGTGAACTGCAGAACATAGAAGCTCTGAACTTCCGACACCCTCGTCTCTGCAAGGACCTCTTGCCATTATTTGATTCTCACATGAATGCCATGATGGAACCCCCATGATGCTGGACCCGACCGTCCCACCCATGCATAAGCTGTGAGCACTGTTCTCTTTAATCTCCGTTGATGCTATGAGTGTAGATCAGGTGTTAATTAAACATGAAGCCAACCAGCCAACCCTCCTTGTTTGTCTGCATCATATGTAAATGCCTTTGTTTTTGTATGCACTTTGCAAAGCACGGTTGAACACTGTGGTTGCGATTTCATGCAGAAATTACGCATGGCTTGTGAGTCTGTCGGGTGCGTAAAGCCCTCTAAAGAGAAATAGCGTGTTCTACAGGCTGAAATTCCCCAGAAGAAACTCAATCACGTTTTAGCTCCCTGTAAAGTATCGATTTGCATATAAGTCTGACCCAGTCCATAAAGGCAGCCCAGCCCAAGATGCCAGACAAGCCCGCTCGAAGCAAGGGCACCGACGGCAGCCCTAGGCGCTTGCTTCTGCTTCATTGGGAGTCATCAGTGAGGCGCACCGATGTTCCTACTTACTTAGGGAAACGCCCCAAGTGATCCAAAAGTAGACAACAATGTGAGACATCCTCTAGTGAGAACGCACTGGATCTCACTCTGTTCCATTCAGGAAGTGCACTGCACCCCTGCAGGATGTGGCCCTCTGTGCCTTCCCAGATCCCGCTTAGACAGGGAGGAGCGCATGTCAGGCATTGCTGTGTTACACTCCAGCTCAGAGAAGGGTTGCCTGACAGGTCGCTGCTATTTTAGCTTTTGTCCATCCTCAGAATAGGATTTCACTCATTTTTGACTTCGGGGAAGCACCATGAACGACGTACACAGAACGGGTTGTAAGTCTGTACTAGAAACATGGGATCCACAGGAAACATGGCCATGACACATGATGTGGGTCTGTCCCGTGTGATGAATCCAATGGTATCCTTACTTCTGATCCTGACCCTGTGGGTGGCTATATGAGGGAGGTTCACATGGGGGTAGACACTCTTCGGGAGGGGGAGATGGTATCAGCGGGTGAGCTATGGTATCCCCTTTTCCCCTTACAGGATAAACCTTCCATTTACAACATTCTAATGGCCTAATTCCTCCCCTGCTCCCACCATAGACAGTAGTGAATCCACTTTGATACAACCTACAGACCAACTCTCAAACACGGACTTGCTTTGTGAATTTGCTAAAAATCATCTGTCATAACTCCACATACCAATCCTCCATGACCGACTTGCCATCAAAACTCATTATGGACATTCATCCAACATTTTCATGGAAGTTTCCAAAAAGGGACTACTGTTCCCATAACCACCTCAGCACTGCAATGAGGCAGAGGAGTGGAGGAGTTCAGAGCAAGAGAAGTCCCGACCACAGGCAGCACTCTAGTTGCTACGAGCACACATCTATACCCGGAACATTTAAATCAGGACCGCAAGAAAGTCAGTGCAACTGCTGGTGGGAGAAGGCTGCTCCTCTCTGTGTGACCGACGGGCTGGAAGAAGGTCGCAGGAAGCTAGTATTTGTCCAAGAACTGTTATTTGACTGAGGAGCAAATAACTCTCCTGGCAGGAGAGTACACCAGGTATCCTGACAAAACAAAGAACAAACAAAGTTGTATATAATTCTGGTGTCAAACAAAAGGAAAACCAAGAACTGTTATTTATAAAAAAACGCAAGAAGAATCCCGGGCAAGGGAAACATACTCTGGAGCAAGGAACTATATCCTTGAGAGAGTTTTTGTTGGAGTTATCTATGTCTTTACCCATTTGAACACTGAAGGCCACAGACATTATCCTTTTCACCTTAAAGTTCAATTCTTTAGAATGTGAGCATTAGAATAGTACAATGGCCACCAGATCGTTTTATTTTGGACATTCGGACACTGACAGATCCTTCATTTTGGGTTTAGGTAGGGAAACACCTCTTGTGCAGTCATAGCGATGCATTTTCCCACTCCTTTTTTAATTTATCAATAAAAGTCTTTAGCCAAAACCCTATCTAATATGTGTCTGAGTTTCATTCCTGATCCCTCACACAACAAAGTGCATGATGGGAAGGATCGTATGGGTGATGGCCATCTGAGCCCCTGTATAGGAGGTCCTGCATGATGACGGGCGTGGTGGAGCTGTGAGGCCGTACCATCTAGAGGGGTCGCCATTATATTATCCATGTCTGCTTCCAGTGAACTCTACCTCCCATTCCTTCATGTCCCTCTAAATTCTCTCTTTTCCAGATTGCCCGGGGGGTCCAGTTGCAATCTGCAGTGGACATGGTACATGTGTGGACGGCATTACGGGGAATGGAACCTGCCTGTGCAATGTGAGTACAAGTACTCAATGTTTTTTTAAGGGGTTGCCATGCGTGTCGTGTTTTTTGTGTTACCCTTTTTTGGGTTACCTTACCTTGCTCATCACAAAATGTTGTGTGCATGTTTTAAAACTGTTTAATATTCATGGTTCGCACATGGGTCGCGCGTCTGGCCAATCCGGTGGATGGGAATGTAGCCAGAATCTGTCAGTGACGGCTCTTATTCTCTCATCCACTCAAGCACCTACCGGGGTCGCCACTGATTTTTATTCCTTATGCCCCTGCCTTCCACGGTATGCCCCCTCGGACCACACGTAAACTCGTCCACCCATCCCACCCATGCCCACGCCACCTCACTTACCTGGTTGGCCCTGGTCCTTCTTCATCCCAGCCGCCCGCACTCCTTTGCTGGCAATAAAAATCGAAGCGCTGTCCTACGGATGTCCAAGATTACTACAGGATGTAATGTTAGGTCCAGATGCACATTTATTGTTCAAACTATTTAAAGGGTGGGCCCAGAAAAATGCCAACACGTGTTTCGACCAATTTGGTCCTTTTCAAGGCAGGGCCGATAGACCACACAACTGCTGGTCTCCTGTTATCAAGTCAGGGTGCCTTAAATGTAAGAGGATTCAAATGAAAAAGTGATAGGTCTTGATAGGGAGATCTAAGGACTTCTGTAATGGAACAATGGTATGGACCTCATGTGAAGAATACCAGGAATACCAGGACCTGTTCTCCGGTGCGTATGAGATAAGGAGTTTGTATTGTCCTGATGTTCCAGCGTGGAAGTGTCACGTTAGAATGTTAGGCCGTAATGCTGTGCCTGATGGCAGAAAGAATCAAACGGCTCTGATGCCCGCAAGTGAGCTGTATATCGCTCCATCTGTGAGGACTAGTTACAACTAGTCACACCCTAGAGGGAGCACCAGGTTGGGAATAGCGATAATCCCGTGTGCAAGCACATACAAGACCAGTAACGGACCTGATCACTCGCTGAGGCTCTCACTCTGCTTGGGCACACTTTAGGCTTGCGCTGGCGAGCCGTTGCCAGCCTTACACACCCCTATGTGCATAGATCAGAGGTTACGCAAAGTATTTTCTTTAATTATGGACATTTATATAATGGGAATCTGGGCCATTACTAGCCTTGTATGTGAAGGCACAGTCGATGATCGCTGTAAATAGCTAGTGAAAGCATTACACTCAGTACAACAGATCAGTTTAACGATATCAACCAAATATTTCAATGAGATAAATAATTGAGGTGGTGCCCGAATGAGTCGCAAGTCGATAGTTAGGGGTGTGGTCTAAGAAGTATCCGGGGGGCCTAAGAATTGCAAGTAGTTAAGGAATGTATAAAAGAAGTGTGGACCGTGTCAAGAGTAAGGGAACAGAGGCCGCCGAGCTTTCCTATCTGACACGGCATCAGCAAAATTAAGAAATACAAATATTCAAGTACACAACTGAAATCACAATAAATTGGGTAAAATGAAGGTTTTAATCCCTCAGTTTTTTTTGGTAGGAAATCAATTTCTTATGGCAGAACCTAAGTATCATTTTATGTTGCAAAACTCAATCAATGTATTGATTCCATTATGTTTTGCATTCTAAGATTACAAAACAAATGGACTAACTCAAAATATATGAAACTAATGAAGTGATTCTAAATAGGAATAGTAGTGACATCTACTGGGGAAGAACAGTATTGTCACTCGCCTTTTCTTTGAAGTTTAGAGCAGGGAAATCAGGTAAGTAAGCACTGGCACAACCCCAACTTGATGGAATTGTTTGCAAGGCTTGCTTGTGCTTTATCAATATGGGTAATGTGTGCTTCCAGTGTCATCTGCTGGTGGTAAGCCGGGTAATGGATGTTTGTTAGGCATAAGGTGCGGGTGAGTGGAATAGCCTGTGCTTAGGCTCAGCTCTTTTTCAACATTTCTAAGTCTAGAAATAGCCCAAACATCCCCCAAAAAATATAAACAAGGAGGTGAAAGACGTCCCTAGATTGCAAAGTATTCCAAGTATTGCAAAATACAATTTCCACTTGTGCAACCTTAGGAGTAACTTTACACATGCTGATGGCATGTATGATTACTTGAATGTCTATCATTGTCCCTACCACCACTCCCTGGGGCCATATTTGGTCATTGCTACTTAGCCATCCGTTTTTTTGTCAAAATGTAAAACATGAAAGGCGCAGGACTATTCTTCCTTTCCTCTTATCTAACTATTGACATCAGTTCATGTTCTTGTCACGGAAGTCATTTTCTCCCAACATTTTGATTATGGAAGTATTTTGAAAAGAGTGACTTCCAAAATGTTAGCCTTCAAACTGTATTACCTCGTCTCACAGGAGTTAACAGAAGATGTGACAATAGCCAGGCCTCTAGGAATCCTATAAAAGCTGCATCGATCTTTGGATATCCTCTAAAAGCTGCATTAATCTTACCTACAAATATCGTCTAAACATTGCATCGATCTTCTGGTATCCTCTAAAAGCAACATTGATCTTCTGATATCCTCTGGAAGTTGCATCGATCTTCTGATAGCCTCTAAAAGCTGCATCGATCTTCTGAAATCCTCTAAAATCTGCATTGATCTTCTGATATCCTCTGGAAGTTGCATCGATCTTCTGTTAGCCTCTAAAAGCTGCATCCATCTTCTGATATCCTCTAAAAGCTGCATCGATCTTCTGATATCCTCTGGAAGTTGCATCGATCTTCTGTTAGCCTCTAAAAGCTGCATCCA
This sequence comes from Ambystoma mexicanum, assembly GCF_040938575.1. Lineage (NCBI taxonomy): Eukaryota > Metazoa > Chordata > Amphibia > Caudata > Ambystomatidae > Ambystoma > Ambystoma mexicanum. Next base: position 26,821,497 of record NC_090923.1, on the reverse strand, counting down.
TCTTCTGATATCCCCTAAAAGCTGCATCGATCTTCTGATATCCTCCAAAAGTTGCATCGATTTTCTGATATCCTCTAAAAGCTGCATCAATCTTCTGATATCCTCTAAAAGCTGCATCGATTTTCTGAAATGCTTAAGTAGCGAGTTCTATATCTTGGATATCAGTACGGAAATAGCGATTCTGACAGTCAATTTGAAAAAAATGACCTTCCTGGTGATTCCGGTACTCCTAGGCCTTGCTCTCCCTCCTTCACAATTGGTTTGGGATGCTATGAGGTCCCAGCTTATGCGTCCTGCAGGAATCGACGATGTGCCTGCGAAACCCACCAGCTCTGTCTTGCCGCAGTCATGATAACCCACTTCAGGTTTGAAGGCTCTGAGGGGAAAGGGGAATTGGATAATACAACGAACTGCAAGATCTGTGCTCTACACCCACTGGTCTCTGCTCCTTGTTCTTGGGTTCTTGGGGCACAATTCTTTGATGCAGGATCTACAATACAAACAAAAACTGGTTAAACCTGGCGGTAGTTTACTGTGATCTCGTGCGTATCTGTTTGCTCTCTTTTCTCATTACCCGATTGCCTTCCTTTCTTGCTGGAAGGCAGACATTAAGTTCCTTAGATATCTTTTCATTGAGCGTGCTCTTCTCTTTCCCTATAGAAAGGTACTCTGAGCCTCTTGCTTTCTTTCCTTTTGGTCTTTGAAGTCTGCATACTAATCTAAAGGTTCCTTTTTACTTTTCTGGATTCTTATGCACAGACAGCTTGTATAATCACTGCACTCCCGTGCTCAATAACTCTTTTTGATTATCTTGTCACTGCAATCCCGCGCTCTGTGTTAACTCCGCCTTATTTCCACGCTCTGTCCTGCTTCTTCAGTGGTTTTTCTTCATGCATCCGTGCTCTGCAAATCGGTCAGGTGTGTGCCCTGCTCACACACCACCGGCACCTGAGCCTTGCCTCTGCATACATGCGCACACTTCTCATTTATTTCATTTCACTGTGCTCGGCTCACACAGCGCGATTGCCAGAACTGTGATGTGTGACCCTCCCAACTGTGTTGCCCCATTAAGGGGAATGTGTCCCTCCCTTGTGTATTGCCCTTTTAACATGGGCCATGACTCTGTCATGGCGCCAAGCTACTAAAAGGAGCCTCTGCAGACACGTGCACCAGAACAGCTGCAGACTCCCAAAGAGGAACTACGGAGTCCGTCTCGCATTATTTAGGCGTGCAGACCCACACTGTGTGAGCACGGGCCTGCAGGCCACGATGCCGTGGGACACTCGTGCCAGAACGGTGGCAGAGGCTCACATGCTCCCATGACCATGTAAGCCTCTGCCACCGTTCTGGCACGAGTGCATGGCTCGCCCTGCCCCCACTCCAGATGGTGCTGCCCATAGCACCACGGGGCCTGCTGGATGCCCAGAGCAGGCCCCCACCACATTGGCGATGAGGAAGGAATACCTGCATAGGTCTTTGTCACTGCTATCCCACAGACCTGTGTCTGTCCTGGTAGAAGGTGGATGGAGGGAGAGAGTTGGAGGCGGCTTCCATCACTGCTGGAAAGGAGGAAAGGTGGTGTTCCCCACTTGGGGAGAGAAAGGAGGAGGAGCGGCATGTTTTGCCATCGGGATAGCCAGAGGAGACTCAACCCGCAGCTCAACCCCTGTGGCGTCCGCCTCGGGAAAGGAAGAAATAAAACCTTGTGGCCCCCCGAACCATGAAGGAGCATTAAAGCCTTTTTGCAGTGAGGGGGAGATCCGCCCTGCCGCGCTGCTCACGGGGTGCGTGCTGCTGTTCGCCACAATGAGTCTCCCCGCCGGAGAATCAGGAGGACAGTGAGTGCTACAGGGCGTATCAATAAGACCCCGGATCGGTACGCATGGACTATGGCCCATGCTGCAGCCACAGCACAACATCAATAAATGGAAGTGTCTCCACTTTAAATCCGTCGCTATTGCGAATTGAGCCAAGTGAAGCTTCTTTGCCTCACCAGCTTGCTAAGATCGAATCACGAAAGACACAGTGCATGAAATGAAATATATGGTATTCCTGTAGGAACCCATTGAAATTACCGACAATTACCACCATATACGACCCAAAGAAATTGAGCTACTCTCAGATGTTCTACTAATGGGAAAGTATTCACTACGGAAAAGTATCAATCTGCCCTTGTCCTGAAGACGGCCATTATCTACATCCTGACCAACGGCACTAGAGAGAGTCCCGTATGAGTCACAAAGGCCGAAACATATGTCGACGTGTTAATAGGAACTTGTGTATTTGCCGATTCCTACCTCTCATATTGAATAAATTATAAAAGGATAGCTGGTGTGTATTAAATAACCCGCAGCTATCCTATACCAATGCAAGGTATTTCAACAGAGTGATTAATAAAATAAAAAAACAATATTAGATTATTCACTCTGGTCAAAAACCTTTGAGGTACACATCAGAAGTTGGGAGACTACAATATATTTTGACTCTTCCGTGTAAATACATATGTACGCACTCACAGTAAGATATACTGTCCTTTCCTGTTACCTTTCACTATGGTCATTGACATTCTGAAAGGCCTGGTGAACCTTCACCAGTCAGATTGTAAGTGACTAGCACAGTTTGTTTTTACATTTTTTAGGTGTTGTTTTTATACTTATTTTTTGAATAATAAATTGAAAAGCGTATAAGTAATAGACGTGTGTGAATCAGGTGTGGAATGTGTAACCTGAAATTTACATGAGGCTACCTTGGACATAACCCTGTGCGACTCAGGGTCTTTAGGTAGGGGAAGGCGACCTATCACTCCTTGTTCTTCGCCTTTTAACATGGGCCATGACTCTGTCATGGCACCAAGCTACTAAAAGGAGCCTCTGCAGACACGTGCACCAGAACAGCTGCAGACTCCCAAAGAGGAACTACGGGGTCCGTCTCGCATTATTTAGGCGTGCAGACCCACACTGTGTGAGCACGGGCCTGCAGGCCACGATGCCGTGGGACACTCGTGCCAGAACGGTGGCAGAGGCTCACATGCTCCCATGACCATGTAAGCCTCTGCCACCGTTCTGGCACGAGTGCATGGCTCGCCCTGCCCCCACTCCAGATGGTGCTGCATATAGCACCAGGGGGCCTGCTGGATGCCCAGAGCAGGCCCCCACCACATTGGCGATGAGGAAGGAATACCTGCATAGGTCTTTGTCCCTGCTATCCCACAGACCTGTGTCTGTCCTGGTAGAAGGTGGATGGAGGGAGAGAGTTGGAGGCGGCTTCCATCACTGCTGGAAAGGAGGAAAGGTGGTGTTCCCCACTTGGGGAGAGAAAGGAGGAGGAGCGGCATGTTTTGCCATCGGGATAGCCAGAGGAGACTCAACCCGCAGCTCAACCCCTGTGGCGTCCGCCTCGGGAAAGGAAGAAATAAAACCTTGTGGCCCCCGGAACCATGAAGGAGCATTAAAGCCTTTTTGCAGTGAGGGGGAGATCCGCCCTGCCGCGCTGCTCACGGGGTGCGTGCTGCTGTTCGCCACAATGAGTCTCCCCGCCGGAGAATCAGGAGGACAGTGAGTGCCAGTCTGACCCCAAATCAGCCACGTGACGCCATCAGCAGGGCATGCCAGCCCTCTACTGTTCCGGTGCCCCCTGATGTTCCCTGCTACTGCAGGGCCAGGAAGAGGGAGGCGAGAGTCAAACCTGCCTCCAGCCCAGCAGCCTGCAAGCGGCAACACAACCCTGATGAGTACCGCCATGTCGAGTCCTTCACACAGGTTCTGGACATGCTCCCAGATCCAGAGCTTCAACTGGGAAGAAAGGGGGATGAAACAACATGGCTGCCAGCAGTTTGTAGCCCCCCCTGCCTGAATGTCCCGGGCCGCATGGTGATGTAGTGGCGCACTAAGGACCTCTGGCATTTGAACTGCGTAGGCTCTGGAGCAGAGTGCTGAAAAAAAGTAGTGCAGTGTTCCAGGGCGATGAAAACAAAGTAATGAGAAGCCCCACTGCAGAATATAGACCCTTGTGCGTCAAGTCGGTGAATGGCAATGGGCTCTGTCTCGAGGGAAATGAAAGATGAAGTCCTCCATGCTGGGGTGCCTTTATGATCACGGGCATCAGGACGGTGGGGTACATCATTGTGAAACAAGTGGCCCCATGCCACGACACTCTGCCGCAGGTCTCGCTGCCTGTCTTGCAAGTGACTACTGCCTGAGGGAGCAGAAGAAGTGGCCCGACACCCTGCCGCCTGTGTGCGCATTTCCGCTGCTGAAAGAGGAGGCCCCACCACACTGCCCCTGATGTGCGCCTGGCACTACCAGGCCAACAACCTTTTGCCTGGAGAGAGAGAGGTGTGTTCCTCTAAGAGAAGAATGAGGAGGGGCCACAGTCAACAGGACAGAGCTACACTACCAGTGTATGAACACCAAGTCCAAGCCTTTCTCAGATCGCCAACATTGAGCTCATCCCACATGGCACCCACTGCCGTTAGGTGGAAGTCAGTAACACAATCAAGAGTGGGAGTCAGATCTGCCTGGACCCCGAGCCTAAGTGGGTGGAATAGATCACACATTCCATTTTGCACAGGACGCCCCACCCCAAACGAGAACAGAAGGATGAGATCCATCCCAATGGAGACAGTGAATTACGAGTTAGCACATCCTCGCTCACTTCCTGTCTGTCAAAGGCTCATACTGCCAAACTATCGCCTGTTTTTTCTGGCTCCAGATCCCAGATGAGAGCATTCCACATAGAGTGGCATGATGGCACAGCACTGCCAACTGTGGAGGGGGTCATGCGCCTGCACGTAGCCCTCCAACATTACAACAGCCGTTTTTTCGACAGTGTGCTTCAGAGGGAAGCGGGGTAAATAAACCAGATAGGGATGCATACTCTAAGGAAGGCTGTGTGTGTTCGCAGGCTGATGAGTGCAGCTAAGAAATAAAGACACTGCACAAGATCAGAGGTGTTCTTCCTACACTCGATAAACCCAGTGTTAGGATCCCACACACAGCCTAGTGTGTCCTTCACCTGCAGAGCGTGCTATGCAAGTTAACAAGTCGATGGTGTCAAAGTGAAGACATTAGCGAGGACCTGACATCCTGCCACCTGCTTCCCCCAGCCTGCATAGCAATTGTCCTCATGGCCCTGCCTCTGGCGTGCGCCCTGCCGGGCCCGCCATCCATAGTCCAGGCCGATGTGGCCCTGGGTGCGATTCCTGCCAGCCCCGAACTGGGACAACACTTGCACTATCAACGGCAGTGACTCCTGCCTGGGGGGAGGACAAGAAGTGGCCTGACACCAGGTCGCACACTGTCATCCATGTCCGGCCAACGCAGACCTCAAGTACAAACACCCAGAAGAAGTACCAGGAGACAGAGTGGGTTGTAGCTCTATAGGAGTGATTGTGCGCCCTCCAGCCTCCCACAGAGAAGAGACACCCCTGCCCTGTCATCATCATGTGCGCGGCCAGAATGCTCTGCTACCTGCGTCTCACTGACTGCCCAATATCAAGGGACTAAGCCGATGTGGGCCCTGGAGCCCCCCAGTGCAGCTTTATCGGCCTTAAACCTGTAACATCACTGGACCTGGACCCATGGGAATGACTATCCGGAACAGACACTGGAACAAAGTGAACTGGTCTCCTGCAATCCTGAAAGTGCTTGGAGAGGATGCAGCAACCATGTGTTTAAATGCTGGGGGCCTGCATGGAATGTATGTGTTTGAAATGGTCCCAGTGAAATGGATGTGGAGCTGTATTTGCATAGGTTTGGAGGCCTGTCGCTAGCAATGGCGTCATTCAGTGGTGGAGCGTCCACTGGCCCCAGGTTAATAAAGGATTTTGATGTATGTGGTCGAACTGTCGAGATTTCCACCGGGAGTTCGACAGCTGCGACTGTCACCTGCGGGTTATGTGTTGTAAGTCTATAACTAGAGGAGCCACATGTGTGTAGCAGTGGCATTTCCTATGTGTTGGTGATCCTACGATTCTGAAGTAGTCTAAGTAATGTCGTTCTGTAATGGGTGAGGGGATCGTTTATGTTTAAGTAACATTTGTTTGTTTGTTATGGAAAAGAGGAGTGTGGTTTGTGACACTCCCAAGTGTGTTGCCCCTTTAAGGGAATGTGTCCCTCCCCTGTGTATTGCCCTTTTAACATGGGCCATGACTCTGTCATGACAGAGTCATTTCCCAAGCTAATAAAAGGAGCCTCTGCAGACACGTGCACCAGAACAGCTGCAGACTCCCGAAGAGAAACGACTGAGTCCGACTCTCATTCATAGAGGCCCGCAGGCCCACACCATGTGAGCACGGGCCTGCACGCAATTATGCCGTGGGACCCTCGTGCCAGGACGGTGGCAGAGGTCTGCATGGTCGTGGGCATGGCTCGCCCTGCCCCCCCTCCAGATGGTGCTGATGCCCCATAGCACCCTGGGGCCTGCTGGATGTCCATAGCAGGCTCCAACCCCCAGAGGCACTGGGCCTATCTGGTGCTGCTGCCCATAGCACTACGGGGCCAGCTGGGTGCCCAGAGCAGGCCCCCAGCACAACAACGAGGCCCGCGTCGGGTTTTCGAGCAGGTCCCAGGCATCACAACGCTTCCCTCCACAGGCTGCTGATCCCATTCACGCCAAAATGTTCCTTTCTCTAACCTGGGCCACTCCGCTGACCTATCCGTCAAGAAAAAATAAATCCCTTTCAAGTACGACTAAAACAGTTTCTTCACTTTCCACACGTTGCTACGTTTACTACTGTTTTACAGTTAATATAAACTTTACTGAAGGTAATTCTTGTCAGAGGCTTGCATAGTCTAAGGAATTATATCAACAATTTACAATCCTTAGAACTGTATGTACGCAACTGGCATGCACTTATCTTTGGCTCTGTAAATTCTTTCTTCATTTCCCAGAGCTGTGGTTGCCGTCACCTCTCTGGACCAAATCTTCTGATGAAAGGCAGTTTAGAACCTTGCTGAAGGTTCTGAGTAGCGTCACAGCTGCCCATCGTCCAATCATTCCTGAGCTGGGGCTTCTCCATTTTGGAATGGGATTATCCAATTCCCCTATAGAGCTCAGTTAAGGAAATTAACAAGTGAACACTCGTGAAATACCAGGCACTCAGTCAATCTCCTCCTGGTCCACTGGGTCCAATATCCCCACTAGTGTTTAGTGGACCTGATTTATCCTGCTCCTGCCTCTCAGCCCAGACCTGACACATGCCGGCGATGCAGACTGAACGTGAAACAGCTTCTCCAAAAGAGGGTGCTTGCACTTTAAGAGTGTGTGCAGACCCATGCAATGGGTAGAGGAGACAGCATATGCCAAACCAGGGTTCAATCAAAAATGTTGCACAAAACATGTTGGGCAAAGAATGCACCCCTCCTCCCCTCCACCCCCCGCAGAATACATCTAAAGAATCGTGTTTGATGCGTGTGATGGGGAAATGCTTCTGGAAGGCCGTCGAGGCTCACGTGGCCCTGGTCGAGCAAGCGCTAAATCTTTCAGGAATTTAGAGGACAGACCGGTTGTAGACTAGAAATGCAAGCGACTATCCATCTACAAATGTAGCTGCTCTGTTTACAGGTGATAGTCTGCTGCTGGTGATAAAAAGTCACATTTCCAGAAGGACTTAATTCTGGGACACCGAGATTGTGCGTACTATCCTCTGCTGACGAACTATGAGGTCTAGGGTGGAAGACCGGCAAAACGATCTCCTGACAGAGCTTTAGGAATAAACGAGGGTGCAGATTGGAGAACTACCTTATCCTTTGGAAAATGATAAAAGGATCCTGCGAAGAGGGAGCCTGAAGCTCACTAACTCCCCTTGCGGAAGTAATAGGTAATGTCACTAAAACTGAAGCTTTCCAAGCAAGAGGCCAAAGGTTCAAAAGGTCCACGCATAATGACTGCTAAAACTACGTTGAGGACCCATTGAGGAATCGGCGTTCTGAATGAGAAGTGACGATGAAGACGTCCCTCTAAATGTCTCTTGACAATATAATCTTTTAGAGAAAAAGTCCTCTCTGAGAAATGAAGGTTTGTGGTCGATTCCAGAAAGGTAATGCCTGCAGGGGACTGAACCTGAAGGCCTAGGTCAGCTAAAAAAGTCATAAACGACCCCACATTGTCTAATGAAGCATTAAGAGGGTTGATGTCTCTAGGCAGAACCCAGAGCTCCTTGTTCCTAGACTGACACCTTGAGGGATCAGTCCTTACTGCACAAATGACCAAAATGACAGTATCAGAGATCCCACAGTTGGCGTATGTTTGTTCCTCAGGAACCAGACATGCGCGCTCCCAAATGAAAGGCTAGAGTGGAGCACACCTGTCCCAGCCCATGCTAGGTTAGGAGGTCCTGAGTCTTGGGGAGAAGCTGAAATATTCCTTGCAAAGCAGAAGGATGTCTAAGAACCGCGTCTGCCGGGGCCAGTTTGGTCCCACCAAAATCAAGCTGCAGTTCCGAGCCTCCATGAAGGTGCGCATGGATGGTGAATTAGAGGAAAGGGAAGGAACACATAAAGAGTCCAACCTGACCAGTCCAGGCTGAAGGTGTCTCCTAGAGAATGGAAGACCAGACTCCGATGAAAAGCATACTCTTGGCAAAGATGGTTGATGTCCATCACAAACAAGTCACCAATCGGGACTCCCTGTTTCTGAAATAATGGGATTATGGTAGACGTGTTTTATTCCCAGTCTTGTATGGCAGAACAGAGCCTGGCTAGAGTCTTGGCTGTCACATTCCTCTCTTCCTCTACATGGGATAATGTACTTCAGGAGACAGCACGGCCAAATCTGACAGACAAAGAGGATTAGAGCATGGGGTGTTGTCCCCTGCGCCTCTCGCTTGTTCAATAGTACATAGCTGTAGTGTTGTCCGTGAACACCTGAACCTCTTTTCGCTGGATCAGAGGGTGGAATGATTTCAGATTCAGAAAAATGGTTTTCAGCTCCAACTAGTTTATGTGGTGAAGTTTTTCCTGAGCACCCGTGAACCTGACAGCGGCCTCCCCACCCCAACAGGGAGGAGTCAGTCATCAGAGAGATTTAATGTAGAGGAAGGGAAAATGGAGGTATCCGCAGAAGACTCTCCTCCAGGGTCCACCACTTGAGGGAACGCTGCACCTCCGTCATGATGGAAACGTTCATGGACAGAAGATCTGACTATTTGTCGCAGTTAGAGAGCAGGTGCATTTGAGAGTGCGTCAGCCGGAGCCTGGCTAGATACACAATTAAAATGACCGAGGCTATCGGCCCAAACGTCTGTGGAACCACCATACAAAGGCCTGGGTCCTGATGCTGAAATTATGAATTGCCTGTTTCGAAGCAGGATCCCAGTCAGGAGGAGGGACGGACATGCCCAGAGAGATCTCCATGACCGCTCCTATAAACTGTATCTCCTGAGACATTGATAAAGTACACCAGGTCGTGAAGGGTTATGATCCTGCCTGAGAGCCTTGTGACATTCTACTCCTGAGAGGAGGCCCAGATCAGCCAATCATCCAGGTGGGGTTAATGTGAATCTTATGGAGCTACAGATGGGGTGTGACAACCTGATGAGTCACATTCAGGCACCTATATCAATAGTGCTGGGAGCTGCATTCATGCACCTGTGTCAATAGCGCTGAGAGTCACATTTAGGCACCTGTGTCAACAGTGCTGGGAGCCGCATTCAGGCGCCTGTGTCAATAGCGCTGACAGCCACATTCAGGCACCTGTGTTAATAGTGCTGGGAGCTGCATTCATGCACCTGTGTCAATAGTGCTGGGAGTTGCATTCCGGCACCTGTATCAATAGTGCTGGCCGCTGCATTCAGACACCTGTATCAGTAGTGCGGGGAGTCGCATTCAGACACCTGTATCAATAGTGCTGGGAGTCACATTCAGGCACCTGTATCAATAGTGCTGGGAGTCTCATTCAGGCACCTGTGTCAATCGTGCTGAGAGTCGTATTCAGGCACCTGTATCAATAGTGCTGCGAGTCGCATTCAGGCACCTGTATAAATAGTGCTGGGAGTCGCATTCAGGCACCTGTATCAATAGTGCTGAGAGCCGCATTCAGGCATCTGTGTCAATAGTGCTCGGAGCCTCTTTCAGGCTCCTGTGTCAATAGAGCTGGGAGCCGCATTCAGGCACCTGTACCAATAGTGCTCGGAGCCTCTTTCAGGCACCTGTGTCAATAGTGCAGGGAGTTGCATTCAGGCACCTGTATCAATAGTGCTGGGAGTCACATTCAGGCACCTGTATCAATAGTGCTGGAAGTCACATTCAGGCACCTGTGTCAATAGTGTTGGGAGGCGCATTCAGGCACCTGTGTCAAAAGTGCTGGGAGTCGCATTCAGGCACCTGTATCAATAGTGCTGGGAGCCACATTCAGGCACCTGTATCAATAGTGCTGCGAGTCGCATTCAGGCACCTGTATCAATAGTTTTGGGAGTCGCATTCGGGAACCTGTATCAATAGTGCTGAGAGCCGCATTCAGGCATCTGTGTCAATAGTGCTCGGAGCCTCTTTCAGGCTCCTGTATCAATAGAGCTGGGAGCAGCATTCAGGCACCTGTACCAATAGTGCTCGGAGCCTCTTTCAGGCACTTGTGTCAATAGTGCAGGGAGTTGCATTCAGGCACCTGTATCAATAGTGCTGGGAGTCACATTCAGGCACCTGTATCAATAGTGCTGGGAGTCACATTCAGGCAACTGTGTCAATAGTGTTGGGAGTCGCATTCAGGCACCTGTGTCAAAAGTGCTGGGAGTCGCATTCAGGCACCTGTATCAATAGTGCTGGGATCCACATTCAGGCACCTGTGTCAATAGTGCTGGGAGCTGCATTCAGGCACATGTATCAATAGTACTGGCAGCCGCATTCGGGAACCTGTACCAGTAGTGCTGGGAGCGGCATTCACGCACCTGTATCAATAATGCTGGGAGATGCATTCAGGCACCTGTGTCAATAGTGCTGGTAGCCGCATTCAGGCACCTAGATCAATAGTGCTGGGAGCCGCATTCAGGGACCTGTGTCAATAGTGCTGAGAGTCGCATTCAGGCACCTGTGTCCTGTGTCAATAGTGCTGGGAGCTGCATTCAGGCCCCTGTGTCAATAGTGCTGGGAGTCGCATTCAGGCACCTGTGTCAATAGTGCTGGGAGTCGCATTCAGGCACCTGTATCAATACTGCTGGGAGTGGCATTCAGGCACCTGTGTTAATAGTGCTGGGAGTCTCATTCAGGCACCTGTGTCAGTAGTGCTGGGAGCTGCATTCAGGCACCTCTATCGATAGTGCTGGGAGCTGCATTCAGGCACCTGTGTCAATAGTGCTGGGAGTCGCGTTTAGGCACCTGTGCCAATAGTGCTGGGAGTCGCATTCCCGGCACCTGTGTCAATAGTGCTGCGAGTCTCAATCAGGCACCTGTGTCAATAGTGCTGGGAGTCGCGTTTAGGCACTTGTGTCAATGGTGCTGGGAGTCGCATTCAGGCACCTGTGTCAATAGTGCTGGAAGTGGCATTCAGGCACCTGTGTCAATAGTGCTGGGAGTCGCATTCAGGCACCTGTGTCAATAGTGCTGTGAGTCTCATTCAGGCACCTGTGTCAGTAGTGTTGGGAGCTGCATTCAGGCACATCTATCGATAGTGCTGGGAGTCGCATTCAGGCACTTGTGTCAATAGTGCTAGGAGTCGCATTCAGGCACCTGTGTCAATAGTGCTGGGAGTCGCATTCAGGCACCTGTATCAATAGTGCTGGGAGTGGCATTCAGGCACCTGTGTTAATAGTGCTGGGAGTCTCATTCAGGCACCTGTATCAATAGTGCTGGGAGCCACATTCAGGCACCTGTATCAGTAGTACTGGGAGTTGCATTCAGGCACCTGTGTCAGTAGTGCTGGGAGCTGAATTCAGGCACCTCTATCATTAGTGCTGGGAGTCTTTCAGGCACCTGTGTCAATAGTGCTGGGAGACATGTTCAGGCACCTGTGCTAATAGTGCTGGGAGTTGCATTCCGGCACCTATGTCAATAGTGCTGGGAGTCGCATTCAGGCACTTGTGTCAGTAGTGCTGGGAGCTGCATTCGGGCACCTGTATCAGTAGTGCTGGGAGCCGCATTCGTGCACCTGTACCAATACTGCTGGGGACCGCATTCAGGCACCTGTATCAATAATGCTGGGAGATGCATTCAGGCACCTGTGTCAATAGTGCTGGCAGCCACATTCAGGCACTTGTGTCAATAGTGCTGGAAGCCGCATTCAGGCACCTGTGTCAGTAGTGCTGGGTGTCACATTCAGGCACCTGTTTCAATAGTGCTGGGAGCTACATTCAGGCACTTGTGTCAATAGTGCTGGAGCCACATTCAGGCACATGTGTCAATAGTGCTGGGAGCCACATTCAGGCACCTGTATCAATAATTCTGGGAGACGCATTCAGGCACCTGTGTCAATAGTGCTGGCAGCCAAATTCAGGCACCTGCAATAGTGCTGGGAGCCGCAATCAGGCACCTGTGTCAATAGTGCTGGGAGCCGCATTCAGGCACCTGTGTCAGTAGTGCTGGGAGTCACATTCAGGCACCTGTGTCAATAGTGCTGGGAGCTACATTCAGGCACTTGTGTCAATAGTGCGGGCAGCCACATTCATGCACCTGCAGTAGTGCTGGGAGCCGCATTCAGGCACTTGTGTCGATAGTGCTGGGAGCCGCATTCAGGCACCTGTGTCAGTAGCGCTGGGAGTCACATTCAGGCACCTGTTTCAATAGTGCTGGGAGCTACATTCAGGCACTTGTGTCAATAGTGCTGGAGCCACATTCAAGCACATGTGTCAATAGTGCTGGGAGCCGCATTCAGGCACCTTTGTCAAAAGTGCTGGGAGCTACATTCAGGCACCTGTGTCAATAGTCCTGGGAGCCGCATTCAAGCACCTGTATCAATAGTGTTGGGAGTCGCATTCAGACACCTGTATCAATAGTGCTGGGAGCCGCATTCAGGCACTTGTGTCAATTGCGCTGGGAGCCGCATTCAGGCACCTGTGTCAATAGTGCTGGGAGCTGCATTCAGGCACCTGTGTCAATAGTGCTAGGAGTCACATTCAGGCACCTGTGTCAATAGTGCTAGGAGTCGCATTCAGGCACCTGTGTCAATAGTGCTAGGAGTCGCATTCAGGCACCCGTGTCAATAGTGCTGGGAGCCACATTCAGGCACCTGTATCAATAGTGCTGCGAGTCGCATTCAGGCACCTGTATAAATAGTGTTGGGAGTCGCATTCGGGAACCTGTATCAATAGTGCTGAGAGCCGCATTCAGGCATCTGTGTCAATAGTGCTCGGAGCCTCTTTCAGGCTCCTGTGTCAATAGAGCTGGGAGCCGCATTCAGGCACCTGTACCAATAGTGCTTGGAGCCTCTTTCAGGCACTTGTGTCAATAGTGCAGGGAGTTGCATTCAGGCACCTGTATCAATAGTGCTGGGAGTCACATTCAGGCACCTGTATCAATAGTGCTGGGAGTCACATTCAGGCACCTGTGTCAATAGTGTTGGGAGTCGCATTCAGGCGCCTGTGTCAAAAGTGCTGGGAGTCGCATTCAGGCACCTGTATCAATAGTGCTGGGATCCACATTCAGGCACCTGTGTCAATAGTGCTGGGAGCTGCATTCAGGCACATGTGTCAATAGTACTGGCAGCCGCATTCGGGAACCTGTACCAGTAGTGCTGGGAGCAGCATTCAGGCACCTGTATCAATAATGCTGGGAGATGCATTCAGGCACCTGTGTCAATAGTGCTGGTAGCCGCATTCAGGCACCTAGATCAATAGTGCTGGGAGCCGCATTCAGGGACCTGTGTCAATAGTGCTGAGAGTCGCATTCAGGCACCTGTGTCAATAGTGCTGGGAGCTGCATTCAGACACCTCTATCGATAGTGCTGGGAGTCGCATTCAGGCACCTGTGTCCTGTGTCAATAGTGCTGGGAGCTGCATTCAGGCCCCTGTGTCAATAGTGCTGGGAGTCGCATTCAGGCACCTGTGTCAATAGTGCTGGGAGTCGCATTCAGGCACCTGTATCAATAGTGCTGGGAGTGGCATTCAGGCACCTGTGTTAATAGTGCTGGGAGTCTCATTCAGGCACCTGTGTCAGTAGTGCTGGGAGCTGCATTCAGGCACCTCTATCGATAGTGCTGGGAGCTGCATTCAGGCACCTGTGTCAATAGTGCTGGGAGTCGCGTTTAGGCACCTGTGCCAATAGTGCTGGGAGTCGCATTCCGGCACCTGTGTCAATAGTGCTGCGAGTCTCAATCAGGCACCTGTGTCAATAGTGCTGGGAGTCGCGTTTAGGCACTTGTGTCAATAGTGCTGGGAGTCGCATTCAGGCACCTGTGTCAATAGTGCTGGGAGTGGCATTCAGGCACCTGTGTCAATAGTGCTGGGAGTCGCATTGAGGCACCTGTGTCAATAGTGCTGTGAGTCTCATTCAGGCACCTGTGTCAGTAGTGTTGGGAGCTGCATTCAGGCACATCTATCAATAGTGCTGGGAGTCGCATTCAGGCACTTGTGTCAATAGTGCTAGGAGTCGCATTCAGGCACCTGTGTCAATAGTGCTGGGAGTCGCATTCAGGCACCTGTATCAATAGTGCTGGGAGTGGCATTCAGGCACCTGTGTTAATAGTGCTGGGAGTCTCATTCAGGCACCTGTATCAATAGTGCTGGGAGCCACATTCAGGCACCTGTATCAGTAGTACTGGGAGTTGCATTCAGGCACCTGTGTCAGTAGTGCTGAGAGCTGAATTCAGGCACCTCTATCATTAGTGCTGGGAGTCTTTCAGGCACCTGTGTCAATAGTGCTGGGAGACACGTTCAGGCACCTGTGCTAATAGTGCTGGGAGTTGCATTCCGGCACCTATGTCAATAGTGCTGGGAGTCTCATTCAGGCACCTGTGTCATTAGTGTTGGAAGCTGCATTCAGGCCCCTCTATCGATAGTGCTGGGAGTCGCATTCAGGCACTTGTGTCAATAGTGCTGGGAGCTGCATTCAGACACCTCTATCGATAGTGCTGGGAGTCGCATTCAGGCACCTGTGTCCTGTGTCAATAGTGCTGGGAGCTGCATTCAGGCCCCTGTGTCAATAGTGCTGGGAGTCGCATTCAGGCACCTGTGTCAATAGTGCTGGGAGTCGCATTCAGGCACCTGTATCAATAGTGCTGGGAGTGGCATTCAGGCACCTGTGTTAATAGTGCTGGGAGTCTCATTCAGGCACCTGTGTCAGTAGTGCTGGGAGCTGCATTCAGGCACCTCTATCGATAGTGCTGGGAGCTGCATTCAGGCACCTGTGTCAATAGTGCTGGGAGTCGCGTTTAGGCACCTGTGCCAATAGTGCTGGGAGTCGCATTCCGGCACCTGTGTCAATAGTGCTGCGAGTCTCAATCAGGCACCTGTGTCAATAGTGCTGGGAGTCGCGTTTAGGCACTTGTGTCAATAGTGCTGGGAGTCGCATTCAGGCACCTGTGTCAATAGTGCTGGGAGTGGCATTCAGGCACCTGTGTCAATAGTGCTGGGAGTCGCATTCATGCACCTGTATCAATAGTGCTGGGAGTGGCATTCAGGCACCTGTGTTAATAGTGCTGGGAGTCTCATTCAGGCACCTGTGTCAGTAGTGCTGGGAGCTGCATTCAGGCACCTCTATCGATAGTGCTGGGAGCTGCATTCAGGCACCTGTGTCAATAGTGCTGGGAGTCGCGTTTAGGCACCTGTGCCAATAGTGCTGGGAGTCGCATTCCGGCACCTGTGTCAATAGTGCTGCGAGTCTCAATCAGGCACCTGTGTCAATAGTGCTGGGAGTCGCGTTTAGGCACTTGTGTCAATAGTGCTGGGAGTCGCATTCAGGCACCTGTGTCAATAGTGCTGGGAGTGGCATTCAGGCACCTGTGTCAATAGTGCTGGGAGTCGCATTGAGGCACCTGTGTCAATAGTGCTGTGAGTCTCATTCAGGCACCTGTGTCAGTAGTGTTGGGAGCTGCATTCAGGCACATCTATCAATAGTGCTGGGAGTCGCATTCAGGCACTTGTGTCAATAGTGCTAGGAGTCGCATTCAGGCACCTGTGTCAATAGTGCTGGGAGTCGCATTCAGGCACCTGTATCAATAGTGCTGGGAGTGGCATTCAGGCACCTGTGTTAATAGTGCTGGGAGTCTCATTCAGGCACCTGTATCAATAGTGCTGGGAGCCACATTCAGGCACCTGTATCAGTAGTACTGGGAGTTGCATTCAGGCACCTGTGTCAGTAGTGCTGAGAGCTGAATTCAGGCACCTCTATCATTAGTGCTGGGAGTCTTTCAGGCACCTGTGTCAATAGTGCTGGGAGACACGTTCAGGCACCTGTGCTAATAGTGCTGGGAGTTGCATTCCGGCACCTATGTCAATAGTGCTGGGAGTCTCATTCAGGCACCTGTGTCATTAGTGTTGGAAGCTGCATTCAGGCCCCTCTATCGATAGTGCTGGGAGTCGCATTCAGGCACTTGTGTCAGTAGTGCTGGGAGCTGCATTCGGGCACCTGGATCAGTAGTGCTGGGAGCCGCATTCGTGCACCTGTACCAATACTGCTGGGGGCCGCATTCAGTCACCTGTATCAATAATGCTGGGAGATGCATTCAGGCACCTGTGTCAATAGTGCTGGCAGCCACATTCAGGCACCTGTGTCAGTAGTGCTGGGTGTCACATTCAGGCACCTGTTTCAATAGTGCTGGGAGCCGCATTCAGGCACTTGTGTCAATAGTGCTGGAAGCCGCATTCAGGCACCTGTGTCAGTAGTGCTGGGTGTCACATTCAGGCACCTGTTTCAATAGTGCTGGGAGCTACATTCAGGCACTTGTGTCAATAGTGCTGTAGCCACATTCAGGCACATGTGTCAATAGTGCTAGGAGCCACATTCAGGCACCTGTATCAATAATGCTGGGAGACGCATTCAGGCACCTGTGTCAATAGTGCTGGCAGCCAAATTCAGGCACCTGCAATAGTGCTGGGAGCCGCAATCAGGCACCTATGTCAATAGTGCTGGGAGTCACATTCAGGCACCTGTATCAATAGTGCTGGAAGTCACATTCAGGCACCTGTGTCAATAGTGTTGGGAGGCGCATTCAGGCACCTGTGTCAAAAGTGCTGGGAGTCGCATTCAGGCACCTGTATCAATAGTGCTGGGAGCCACATTCAGGCACCTATATCAATAGTGCTGCGAGTCGCATTCAGGCACCTGTATCAATAGTTTTGGGAGTCGCATTCGGGAACCTGTATCAATAGTGCTGAGAGCCGCATTCAGGCATCTGTGTCAATAGTGCTCGGAGCCTCTTTCAGGCTCCTGTATCAATAGAGCTGGGAGCCGCATTCAGGCACCTGTACCAATAGTGCTCGGAGCCTCTTTCAGGCACTTGTGTCAATAGTGCAGGGAGTTGCATTCAGGCACCTGTATCAATAGTGCTGGGAGTCACATTCAGGCACCTGTATCAATAGTGCTGGGAGTCACATTCAGGCAACTGTGTCAATAGTGTTGGGAGTCGCATTCAGGCACCTGTGTCAAAAGTGCTGGGAGTCGCATTCAGGCACCTGTATCAATAGTGCTGGGATCCACATTCAGGCACCTGTGTCAATAGTGCTGGGAGCTGCATTCAGGCACATGTGTCAATAGTACTGGCAGCCGCATTCGGGAACCTGTACCAGTAGTGCTGGGAGCGGCATTCACGCACCTGTATCAATAATGCTGGGAGATGCATTCAGGCACCTGTGTCAATAGTGCTGGTAGCCGCATTCAGGCACCTAGATCAATAGTGCTGGGAGCCGCATTCAGGGACCTGTGTCAATAGTGCTGAGAGTCGCATTCAGGCACCTGTGTCCTGTGTCAATAGTGCTGGGAGCTGCATTCAGGCCCCTGTGTCAATAGTGCTGGGAGTCGCATTCAGGCACCTGTGTCAATAGTGCTGGGAGTCGCATTCAGGCACCTGTATCAATACTGCTGGGAGTGGCATTCAGGCACCTGTGTTAATAGTGCTGGGAGTCTCATTCAGGCACCTGTGTCAGTAGTGCTGGGAGCTGCATTCAGGCACCTCTATCGATAGTGCTGGGAGCTGCATTCAGGCACCTGTGTCAATAGTGCTGGGAGTCGCGTTTAGGCACCTGTGCCAATAGTGCTGGGAGTCGCATTCCCGGCACCTGTGTCAATAGTGCTGCGAGTCTCAATCAGGCACCTGTGTCAATAGTGCTGGGAGTCGCGTTTAGGCACTTGTGTCAATGGTGCTGGGAGTCGCATTCAGGCACCTGTGTCAATAGTGCTGGAAGTGGCATTCAGGCACCTGTGTCAATAGTGCTGGGAGTCGCATTCAGGCACCTGTGTCAATAGTGCTGTGAGTCTCATTCAGGCACCTGTGTCAGTAGTGTTGGGAGCTGCATTCAGGCACATCTATCGATAGTGCTGGGAGTCGCATTCAGGCACTTGTGTCAATAGTGCTAGGAGTCGCATTCAGGCACCTGTGTCAATAGTGCTGGGAGTCGCATTCAGGCACCTGTATCAATAGTGCTGGGAGTGGCATTCAGGCACCTGTGTTAATAGTGCTGGGAGTCTCATTCAGGCACCTGTATCAATAGTGCTGGGAGCCACATTCAGGCACCTGTATCAGTAGTACTGGGAGTTGCATTCAGGCACCTGTGTCAGTAGTGCTGGGAGCTGAATTCAGGCACCTCTATCATTAGTGCTGGGAGTCTTTCAGGCACCTGTGTCAATAGTGCTGGGAGACACGTTCAGGCACCTGTGCTAATAGTGCTGGGAGTTGCATTCCGGCACCTATGTCAATAGTGCTGGGAGTCGCATTCAGGCACTTGTGTCAGTAGTGCTGGGAGCTGCATTCGGGCACCTGTATCAGTAGTGCTGGGAGCCGCATTCGTGCACCTGTACCAATACTGCTGGGGACCGCATTCAGGCACCTGTATCAATAATGCTGGGAGATGCATTCAGGCACCTGTGTCAATAGTGCTGGCAGCCACATTCAGGCACTTGTGTCAATAGTGCTGGAAGCCGCATTCAGGCACCTGTGTCAGTAGTGCTGGGTGTCACATTCAGGCACCTGTTTCAATAGTGCTGGGAGCTACATTCAGGCACTTGTGTCAATAGTGCTGGAGCCACATTCAGGCACATGTGTCAATAGTGCTGGGAGCCACATTCAGGCACCTGTATCAATAATTCTGGGAGACGCATTCAGGCACCTGTGTCAATAGTGCTGGCAGCCAAATTCAGGCACCTGCAATAGTGCTGGGAGCCGCAATCAGGCACCTGTGTCAATAGTGCTGGGAGCCGCATTCAGGCACCTGTGTCAGTAGTGCTGGGAGTCACATTCAGGCACCTGTGTCAATAGTGCTGGGAGCTACATTCAGGCACTTGTGTCAATAGTGCGGGCAGCCACATTCATGCACCTGCAGTAGTGCTGGGAGCCGCATTCAGGCACTTGTGTCGATAGTGCTGGGAGCCGCATTCAGGCACCTGTGTCAGTAGCGCTGGGAGTCACATTCAGGCACCTGTTTCAATAGTGCTGGGAGCTACATTCAGGCACTTGTGTCAATAGTGCTGGAGCCACATTCAAGCACATGTGTCAATAGTGCTGGGAGCCGCATTCAGGCACCTTTGTCAAAAGTGCTGGGAGCTACATTCAGGCACCTGTGTCAATAGTCCTGGGAGCCGCATTCAAGCACCTGTATCAATAGTGTTGGGAGTCGCATTCAGACACCTGTATCAATAGTGCTGGGAGCCGCATTCAGGCACTTGTGTCAATTGCGCTGGGAGCCGCATTCAGGCACCTGTGTCAATAGTGCTGGGAGCTGCATTCAGGCACCTGTGTCAATAGTGCTAGGAGTCACATTCAGGCACCTGTGTCAATAGTGCTAGGAGTCGCATTCAGGCACCTGTGTCAATAGTGCTAGGAGTCGCATTCAGGCACCCGTGTCAATAGTGCTGGGAGCCACATTCAGGCACCTGTATCAATAGTGCTGCGAGTCGCATTCAGGCACCTGTATAAATAGTGTTGGGAGTCGCATTCGGGAACCTGTATCAATAGTGCTGAGAGCCGCATTCAGGCATCTGTGTCAATAGTGCTCGGAGCCTCTTTCAGGCTCCTGTGTCAATAGAGCTGGGAGCCGCATTCAGGCACCTGTACCAATAGTGCTTGGAGCCTCTTTCAGGCACTTGTGTCAATAGTGCAGGGAGTTGCATTCAGGCACCTGTATCAATAGTGCTGGGAGTCACATTCAGGCACCTGTATCAATAGTGCTGGGAGTCACATTCAGGCACCTGTGTCAATAGTGTTGGGAGTCGCATTCAGGCGCCTGTGTCAAAAGTGCTGGGAGTCGCATTCAGGCACCTGTATCAATAGTGCTGGGATCCACATTCAGGCACCTGTGTCAATAGTGCTGGGAGCTGCATTCAGGCACATGTGTCAATAGTACTGGCAGCCGCATTCGGGAACCTGTACCAGTAGTGCTGGGAGCAGCATTCAGGCACCTGTATCAATAATGCTGGGAGATGCATTCAGGCACCTGTGTCAATAGTGCTGGTAGCCGCATTCAGGCACCTAGATCAATAGTGCTGGGAGCCGCATTCAGGGACCTGTGTCAATAGTGCTGAGAGTCGCATTCAGGCACCTGTGTCAATAGTGCTGGGAGCTGCATTCAGACACCTCTATCGATAGTGCTGGGAGTCGCATTCAGGCACCTGTGTCCTGTGTCAATAGTGCTGGGAGCTGCATTCAGGCCCCTGTGTCAATAGTGCTGGGAGTCGCATTCAGGCACCTGTGTCAATAGTGCTGGGAGTCGCATTCAGGCACCTGTATCAATAGTGCTGGGAGTGGCATTCAGGCACCTGTGTTAATAGTGCTGGGAGTCTCATTCAGGCACCTGTGTCAGTAGTGCTGGGAGCTGCATTCAGGCACCTCTATCGATAGTGCTGGGAGCTGCATTCAGGCACCTGTGTCAATAGTGCTGGGAGTCGCGTTTAGGCACCTGTGCCAATAGTGCTGGGAGTCGCATTCCGGCACCTGTGTCAATAGTGCTGCGAGTCTCAATCAGGCACCTGTGTCAATAGTGCTGGGAGTCGCGTTTAGGCACTTGTGTCAATAGTGCTGGGAGTCGCATTCAGGCACCTGTGTCAATAGTGCTGGGAGTGGCATTCAGGCACCTGTGTCAATAGTGCTGGGAGTCGCATTGAGGCACCTGTGTCAATAGTGCTGTGAGTCTCATTCAGGCACCTGTGTCAGTAGTGTTGGGAGCTGCATTCAGGCACATCTATCAATAGTGCTGGGAGTCGCATTCAGGCACTTGTGTCAATAGTGCTAGGAGTCGCATTCAGGCACCTGTGTCAATAGTGCTGGGAGTCGCATTCAGGCACCTGTATCAATAGTGCTGGGAGTGGCATTCAGGCACCTGTGTTAATAGTGCTGGGAGTCTCATTCAGGCACCTGTATCAATAGTGCTGGGAGCCACATTCAGGCACCTGTATCAGTAGTACTGGGAGTTGCATTCAGGCACCTGTGTCAGTAGTGCTGAGAGCTGAATTCAGGCACCTCTATCATTAGTGCTGGGAGTCTTTCAGGCACCTGTGTCAATAGTGCTGGGAGACACGTTCAGGCACCTGTGCTAATAGTGCTGGGAGTTGCATTCCGGCACCTATGTCAATAGTGCTGGGAGTCTCATTCAGGCACCTGTGTCATTAGTGTTGGAAGCTGCATTCAGGCCCCTCTATCGATAGTGCTGGGAGTCGCATTCAGGCACTTGTGTCAATAGTGCTGGGAGCTGCATTCAGACACCTCTATCGATAGTGCTGGGAGTCGCATTCAGGCACCTGTGTCCTGTGTCAATAGTGCTGGGAGCTGCATTCAGGCCCCTGTGTCAATAGTGCTGGGAGTCGCATTCAGGCACCTGTGTCAATAGTGCTGGGAGTCGCATTCAGGCACCTGTATCAATAGTGCTGGGAGTGGCATTCAGGCACCTGTGTTAATAGTGCTGGGAGTCTCATTCAGGCACCTGTGTCAGTAGTGCTGGGAGCTGCATTCAGGCACCTCTATCGATAGTGCTGGGAGCTGCATTCAGGCACCTGTGTCAATAGTGCTGGGAGTCGCGTTTAGGCACCTGTGCCAATAGTGCTGGGAGTCGCATTCCGGCACCTGTGTCAATAGTGCTGCGAGTCTCAATCAGGCACCTGTGTCAATAGTGCTGGGAGTCGCGTTTAGGCACTTGTGTCAATAGTGCTGGGAGTCGCATTCAGGCACCTGTGTCAATAGTGCTGGGAGTGGCATTCAGGCACCTGTGTCAATAGTGCTGGGAGTCGCATTCATGCACCTGTATCAATAGTGCTGGGAGTGGCATTCAGGCACCTGTGTTAATAGTGCTGGGAGTCTCATTCAGGCACCTGTGTCAGTAGTGCTGGGAGCTGCATTCAGGCACCTCTATCGATAGTGCTGGGAGCTGCATTCAGGCACCTGTGTCAATAGTGCTGGGAGTCGCGTTTAGGCACCTGTGCCAATAGTGCTGGGAGTCGCATTCCGGCACCTGTGTCAATAGTGCTGCGAGTCTCAATCAGGCACCTGTGTCAATAGTGCTGGGAGTCGCGTTTAGGCACTTGTGTCAATAGTGCTGGGAGTCGCATTCAGGCACCTGTGTCAATAGTGCTGGGAGTGGCATTCAGGCACCTGTGTCAATAGTGCTGGGAGTCGCATTGAGGCACCTGTGTCAATAGTGCTGTGAGTCTCATTCAGGCACCTGTGTCAGTAGTGTTGGGAGCTGCATTCAGGCACATCTATCAATAGTGCTGGGAGTCGCATTCAGGCACTTGTGTCAATAGTGCTAGGAGTCGCATTCAGGCACCTGTGTCAATAGTGCTGGGAGTCGCATTCAGGCACCTGTATCAATAGTGCTGGGAGTGGCATTCAGGCACCTGTGTTAATAGTGCTGGGAGTCTCATTCAGGCACCTGTATCAATAGTGCTGGGAGCCACATTCAGGCACCTGTATCAGTAGTACTGGGAGTTGCATTCAGGCACCTGTGTCAGTAGTGCTGAGAGCTGAATTCAGGCACCTCTATCATTAGTGCTGGGAGTCTTTCAGGCACCTGTGTCAATAGTGCTGGGAGACACGTTCAGGCACCTGTGCTAATAGTGCTGGGAGTTGCATTCCGGCACCTATGTCAATAGTGCTGGGAGTCTCATTCAGGCACCTGTGTCATTAGTGTTGGAAGCTGCATTCAGGCCCCTCTATCGATAGTGCTGGGAGTCGCATTCAGGCACTTGTGTCAGTAGTGCTGGGAGCTGCATTCGGGCACCTGGATCAGTAGTGCTGGGAGCCGCATTCGTGCACCTGTACCAATACTGCTGGGGGCCGCATTCAGTCACCTGTATCAATAATGCTGGGAGATGCATTCAGGCACCTGTGTCAATAGTGCTGGCAGCCACATTCAGGCACCTGTGTCAGTAGTGCTGGGTGTCACATTCAGGCACCTGTTTCAATAGTGCTGGGAGCCGCATTCAGGCACTTGTGTCAATAGTGCTGGAAGCCGCATTCAGGCACCTGTGTCAGTAGTGCTGGGTGTCACATTCAGGCACCTGTTTCAATAGTGCTGGGAGCTACATTCAGGCACTTGTGTCAATAGTGCTGTAGCCACATTCAGGCACATGTGTCAATAGTGCTAGGAGCCACATTCAGGCACCTGTATCAATAATGCTGGGAGACGCATTCAGGCACCTGTGTCAATAGTGCTGGCAGCCAAATTCAGGCACCTGCAATAGTGCTGGGAGCCGCAATCAGGCACCTGTGTCAATAGTGCTGGGAGCCGCATTCAGGCACCTGTGTCAGTAGTGCTGGGAGTCACATTCAGGCACCTGTGTCAATAGTGCTGGGAGCTACATTCAGGCACTTGTGTCAATAGTGCTGGCAGCCACATTCATGCACCTGCAGTAGTGCTGGGAGCCGCATTCAGGCACTTGTGTCGATAGTGCTGGGAGCCGCATTCAGGCACCTGTGTCAGTAGTGCTGGGAGTCACATTCAGGCACCTGTGCTAATAGTGCTGGGAGTTGCATTCCGGCACCTATGTCAATAGTGCTGGGAGTCTCATTCAGGCACCTGTGTCATTAGTGTTGGAAGCTGCATTCAGGCCCCTCTATCGATAGTGCTGGGAGTCGCATTCAGGCACTTGTGTCAGTAGTGCTGGGAGCTGCATTCGGGCACCTGGATCAGTAGTGCTGGGAGCCGCATTCGTGCACCTGTACCAATACTGCTGGGGGCCGCATTCAGTCACCTGTATCAATAATGCTGGGAGATGCATTCAGGCACCTGTGTCAATAGTGCTGGCAGCCACATTCAGGCACCTGTGTCAGTAGTGCTGGGTGTCACATTCAGGCACCTGTTTCAATAGTGCTGGGAGCCGCATTCAGGCACTTGTGTCAATAGTGCTGGAAGCCGCATTCAGGCACCTGTGTCAGTAGTGCTGGGTGTCACATTCAGGCACCTGTTTCAATAGTGCTGGGAGCTACATTCAGGCACTTGTGTCAATAGTGCTGTAGCCACATTCAGGCACATGTGTCAATAGTGCTAGGAGCCACATTCAGGCACCTGTATCAATAATGCTGGGAGACGCATTCAGGCACCTGTGTCAATAGTGCTGGCAGCCAAATTCAGGCACCTGCAATAGTGCTGGGAGCCGCAATCAGGCACCTGTGTCAATAGTGCTGGGAGCCGCATTCAGGCACCTGTGTCAGTAGTGCTGGGAGTCACATTCAGGCACCTGTGTCAATAGTGCTGGGAGCTACATTCAGGCACTTGTGTCAATAGTGCTGGCAGCCACATTCATGCACCTGCAGTAGTGCTGGGAGCCGCATTCAGGCACTTGTGTCGATAGTGCTGGGAGCCGCATTCAGGCACCTGTGTCAGTAGTGCTGGGAGTCACATTCAGGCACCTGTTTCAATAGTGCTGGGAGCTACATTCAGGCACTTGTGTCAATAGTGCTGGAGCCACATTCAAGCACATGTGTCAATAGTGCTGGGAGCCGCATTCAGGCACCTTTGTCAAAAGTGCTGGGAGCTACATTCAGGCACCTGTGTCAATAGTCCTGGGAGCCGCATTCAAGCACCTGTATCAATAGTGTTGGGAGTCGCATTCAGACACCTGTATCAATAGTGCTGGGAGCCGCATTCAGGCACTTGTGTCAATTGCGCTGGTAGCCGCATTCAGGCACCTGTGTCAATAGTGCTGGGAGCTGCATTCAGGCACCTGTGTCAATAGTGCTAGGAGTCACATTCAGGCACCTGTGTCAATAGTGCTAGGAGTCGCATTCAGGCACCTGTGTCAATAGTGCTAGGAGTCGCATTCAGGCACCTGTGTCAATAGTGCTGGGAGCTGCATTCAGGCACATGTGTCAATAGTGCTGGGAGAAGCATTCAGGCACCTGTGTCAATAGTGCTAGGAGTCGCATTCAGGCACCTGTGTCAATAGTGCTGGGAGTCGCATTCAGGCACCTGTGTCAATAGTGCTGGGTATCCCATTCAGGCACTTGTGTCAATTGCGCTGGGAGCTGCATTCAGGCACCTGTGTCAATAGTGCTGGGAGCTACATTCAGGCACCTGTGTCAATAGTCCTGGGAGCCGCATTCAAGCACCTGTATCAATAGTGTTGGGAGTCGCATTCAGACACCTGTATCAATAGTGCTGTGAGCCGCATTCAGGCACCTGTGTCAATAGTGCTGGGAGCTGCATTCAGGCACCTGTGTCAATAGTGCTAGGAGTCACATTCAGGCACCTGTGTCAATAATGCTAGGAGTCGCATTCAGGCACCTGTGTCAATAGTGCTAGGAGTCGCATTCAGGCACCTGTGTCAATAGTGCTGGGAGCTGCATTCAGGCACCTGTGTCAATAGTGCTGGGAGACGCATTAAGGCACCTGTGTCAATAGTGCTAGGAGTCGCATTCAGGCACCTGTGTCAATAGTGCTGGGAGTCGCATTCAGGCACCTGTGTCAATAGTGCTGGGTATCCCATTCAGGCACTTGTGTCAATTGCGCTGGGAGCTGCATTCAGGCACCTGTGTCAATAGTGCTGGGAGTCGCATTCAGGCACCTGTGTCAATAGTGCTAGGAGTCGCATTCAGGCACCTGTGTCAATAGTGCTGGAAGCCGCATTCAGGCACCTGTGTCAATAATGCTGGGAGTCGCATTCAGGCACCTGTGTCAATAGTACTGGGAGTCGGACTAAACCTGAGGACCTGACTGTGCTTCTCCTTGATTAGGATGTCAAAATAACCACCATGAAGATACACAAGTGGTAACCAATACCTTACCTGGAGAGTCGTCATTTATAAAGTTTCCAAAGGTAGGAACTCATTGACTATGGAGAGGTTTAGAATTGAACTGTAACCCTGTGTTTTCTGGATCTATGAATTTTTGCTGAATAATTTTGCCAAATGAACAGCAAAATATTTGGGGGAGGAACCCCTGCAACCTCCTTCAACCCTCCACCCCCTTCTATATACCTTACCCAAACTTACCTTCTATAATTTTGCCGCAATAAACGCAGCCAAAATAATAAATGAAACTGTCATTCAGCAAAAGTAGGTAATAGCGTATTTTTCTTCATCTCCATGAAGTATCAGGAATCGAAGCCCAGACTAATTTCATCTCAGAAACAACCTCTTTGGCTCTGAAGACCTCTGACAGCCTTTACAGGGATGACAGATGCCAAAACCGAGTATTCAGAGGCAGACATTCTCTTCTGATGAGAGTGCATCACTGGGGGTGCCTGGTCTGGAATGGAAGAATATGGGCCCACAATCCGGAGTCAAGCGATTTTGGGGAAGAGTCCAGGGTGGTGGGAAAGGGCACTGCTGGTTTCATTCTAGGTCAGAATTGATGTTCTTCTTGGAAGATCCACTTGAAGGAGTGCAATGGAAAGGTTTACCCTTAGCTGCATGTCTTGCTTAATGGCCTAGGGCAAAGCAGAGGATTGAACTCTGGTTTAGAGTGTGCGGAAATGTCCAAATGACCTCACCTTTGGACAGAGAAAACAAGATTTTGTCATTGAATGGAAGATCCATCACCTTATCTTGGACATCAGAAAGAAGATAGAAAGTCTTTCGGAAGGCGTGCCTACGCAAACAGACTGCAGATTGTGTGGCTCTGGATGTAGTATCGTGCCTACGTACACAGGCTGGGAGTGTGTGCCTCTGGACGTAGTATTGTGCCTATGCACACCTGCTGGCAGTTTGTGGCTCTGGATGTAGTATCGTGCCTACGCACACAGACTGGGAGTGTGTGCTTTTGGAAGTAGTATCGTGCCTACACAAGCAGACTGCAGAGTGTGTGGCTCTGGACGTACATACGCACGCAGACTGCAGAGTGTGTAGCTCTGGACGTACCTACACACGCAGATTGCAGAGTGCGTGGCTCTGGACGTAGTATCAGGCCTACGCACGCAGACCGCAGAGTGTGTGGCTCTGGATGTAGTATCATGCCACGCAAACAGACTGCAGAGTGTGTGGCTCTGGACGTATTATCATGCCTACGCACGCAGACTGGGAGTGTGTGGCTCTGGATGCAGTATCGTGCCTACGCACGCAGACTGGGAGTGTGTGGCTCTGGACATAGTATCGTGCCTACGCACGCAGACTGAAGAGTGTGTGGCTCTGGACATACCTACGCACTCAGACTGCAGAGTGTGTAGATCTGGACGTACCTATGCACGCAGATTGCAGAGTGTGTGGCTCTGGACATAGTATAGTGCCTATGCACGCAGACTGCAGAGTGTGTGGCTCTGGATGTAGTATCGTGCCTATGCAAACAGACTGGGAGTGTGTGGCTCTGGACGTAGTATCGTGCCTACGCACACAGACTGGGAGTGTGTGGCTCTGGACGCAGTATCGTGCCTACGCACACAGACTGGGAGTGTGTGGCTCTGGACATAGTATCGTGCCTACGCACGCAGACTGCAGAGTGTGTGGCTCTGGACGTACCTACACACTCAGACTGCAGAGTGTGTAGATCTGGACGTACCTATGCACGCAGATTGCAGAGTGTGTGGCTCTGGACATAGTATCGTGCCTACGCAAACAGACTGGGAGTGTGTGGCTCTGGACGTAGTATCGTCGCTACGCACACAGACTGGGAGTTTGTGGCTCTGGACGCAGTATTGTGCCTACGCACACAGACTGGGAGTGTGTGGCTCTGGACATAGTATCGTGCCTACGCACACAGACTGGGAGTGTATGGCTCTGGAGGTGCCTATGCACGCAGATTGCAGAGTGTGTGGCTCTGGACGTAGTATTGTGCCTACGCACACAGACTGCAGAGTGTGTGGCTCTGGACGCATACCTGCCAACCCTACCGATTTAGGCGGTAGGATACCGTTTTTTAAGCAGTCCTACTGCCTACCGATTTTTTGACCCCAAATACCGATTTGTTTTTGTAAAAAAAAAAAAGTTTAGCGGGAGAAGGAGCGGCATGCAGGCTTTTAATGTCAAAGGCACCCACAGCAGTGGGCTAAAAGCGCCCCTCTGCCACGGGTGCCTTTGGCAAAAGGCACCATTAGCCCCCCACCACGCCAGCTCGGGGGAGTCTTTCAAGGACTTCCCCGAGCTGGCGTAGCGGGAGAAGGTGCGGCATGCAGGTTTTTAATGTCAAAGGCACTCAGAGCGGTGGGCTAAAAGCGCCCCTCAACCGCGGGTGCCTATGGCAAAAGGCGCCATTGGCCCCCCACCACGCCAGCTCGGGGGAGTCTTTCAAGGACTTCCCCGAGCTGGCATAGCGGGAGAAGGCGCAGCATGCAGGCCTTTGATGTAAAAGGCGCCCACGGCAGTGGGCTAATGGCGCCCCTCCGTCGCTGGTGCCTTTCACAAAAGGCGCCATTAGCCCCCCACCACGTCAACTCGGGCGAGTCTTTCAAGGGCTCCCCCGAGCTGGCGTGATGGCAGAAGGCGTGGCAGGCGCCTCATTGTCATTGAATGCACCCGCGGCGGCGGGCTCATTCAATGACAATGGGCTGCTGACGCGGCCTATTCCTATCATTACCTCCTCACCTGACTATTTTTGAAACTTTAAGATTCCTACAGATTTTTGGTCACAGAATGTTGGCATGTATGTGGACGTAGTATCGTGCCTACGCACACAGACGGCAGAGTGTGTGGCTCTGGACGTAATATCGTGCCTACGCACGCAGATTGCAGAGTGTGTGGCTCTGGACGTAGTATCCTGCCTATGCACGCAGATTGCGTAGTGTGTGATTCTGGACATAGTATCGTGCCTGCGCAGACAGACCCAGTAGTGTGCAGAGTAGTATCGGTGTGATCCTTATTAACCCGCAGCTGCTGGAATAATGCTTCTTTGCCCACACACCTCCAGGGCATCAGAAGAAAGCCTAGCAGCAAACCTTTCCAGAGCCTCTTCATTCTGGATATTCACACCCGGAGAAGGGCTGTTGGACCAATCAGGTGGCTGGAACAGCATGTGAGAATATACATTCTCTGCCCTTCACCGGAGGGCACCATTTTCTTTTTATGTGGGTAAGCAACAGAGCCTCCCTGCCCCAAACCCCCCAAATCAAGCAAAACCTCTCCCTTACCCCCTCCCTCGCTCCACACTTACCTCCGGGACCGGAGCTTTGTGCTCCAGTCGCCGCACCTCCCGCTTCGGCCGTTGCTACAGAAATGCAGAAAGGACTTAGTCGCCCTTTTCCTTAAGTCGTGGCCCATCTGGTTTTCTTTTTTTTTTCATCCTTCGGGAGAATGGCTGCGCAAGTGACATGAATCTCCCGAGTAGGAAAAAGGACCCCCATACACGCCGCAGATGAACCCGGGGGTATGAATGGCCTTCCCGGCCGGCGGGGGCCGGACATGACCGGTAACTGCTCACATCCCTCGCTGAGTTCCTCGCTTTGCTCGGTCCTACCATGGCTCAGGCTGGTGGGCCATTAGCAGCCATATACGTGAAAGCCCTGTTATTAACTACTAAGACAGCCCACTGTCTTTTGCGATGGCCTGTGTTTGGTGCATAGTACACACAGGGGCCAGTATAGCACTCTGATAAAGCACACAGGACACACTAGCCTTCTGCTAGTGTGGGTGGCACATTAGGCCTGGCCTATAGCCAGACATGACCAGGTCCAGAAAGGTTTCATTGTATCGGGAGGATAGCTCAGGGCCAACGTGCTTGCATTGGAAGCAAGATGACATGGAGCAACACAGGCTCGAAAGCTCTGGGTATTAAGCGTGTTATAAATAACATATCATATCATACAAGCAGTCCTCCCTAGGACGCCTTGAAACACCTTTTGTTGTATAGGCGCCTTACAAATATCCAATCAAATAAGAGTCTGTGGCTTGCTATTTGTACTTTTCTAATCCTTTAGGACAGGCTCCCGCTACAATCCCTGCTGTTGTGCAATGCCAGGTAGCAAAAAAATAACCATGCCTGGCAAACTACACTGCAAAGGCTGCAGGCATGTAAACACTGGCCTCATAGCATGTCACTACAACCCCTCCCCACCACATGACACATACAGAGCTCTCTCCCTTTCCTCACACCCATGCGGCACCGAGCACCAATGGAAATGAGGGCCTTGGACGCCTCTTGGCGGCAGTGGTAAGACTACTTCAGAGTTCAGCATCCCATGCAAAGCTAAGCATCCAGATATGTAGTCTGGTGGCGCCTCTGTAGAGCCATGGCGGAGCCTAGCAATGGCAGTAGTGAGCGTGTCCTTACAAGTGCATGTCAGGGGCTGCTGCTTGCTGACACTAACACTCCACCCCTGTCTTTAGGAGAAGTTTGCCGGCTTTGCGTGCCAGGAATGTGCAGACGAAAACGCCTATGGTCCAGACTGTGCATCAAGTAAGTGGAACATGGGCCAGGCCACCATTCATTCATTCGTTCGTTCGTTCGTTCGTTCGTTCGTTCGTTCGTTCGTTCGTTCGTTCGTTCGTTCGTTCATTCATTCATTCATTCATTCATTCATGCATTCATTCATTCATTCATGCATCCATTAATTCATCCATTCATCCATTAATTCATCCATTCATCCATTCATACATTCATTCATCCATTCAAGCTGTTGCCTTCCTTCTATTATTGATAGCACACAGACACATCGATTTGGTCCCATAATGTCAAACATTGTAATCCATTGAACTGTTCTACAGCATATATAAGAACGCTTTGAGATAAAAAGGATGGAGTAATGAATGGAACATTGTCAGGGCAAGTGCACGTGACCGAGCAGTTTGGGCTGGTCTGCCCCTTTTGGGGTGGGACCACGCCTTTGATTGTGTTACGTCAGAGGGCGGGGCTTGGGACGATTACATCTTCTGATTTGAGAGTCTGCAGGAGAATTAAACTAGACAATTGGTCTTCACACAGTAATGGAGATTGTACAAACATTTGTCCGGTGTCTTCTAACCTATCATTGGCAGTGGGTTATGAAGAATGTTCTTGCTCTGTGTGTCTGCTTCCAGTCCACTAAGTCTTTTCTTTAGAATTTCTTGTGGCTGCATTTCGGTGCTTTCTCCTGTCTGGATTATGTCTACTTGACAGCACCCGTCTACCTTCGGGCTTAAGGCACCATACAAATACATACATAAATAAGTAAATGGTTTGGCAGGCTGGAGTTCACTGGTCTGGGGGTTGCTCAGAGAAATGCCAGAGGTTAAGATTAATTTTAAACCTCCAGCCATCCCCTTACTTGGTCTTCCATCCTCTCATCTTCTCTTCTCTTCCGTCTTCCACCTCGTTTTTCTGTTAGCCCTTCACTCATCCCGTTTGACTGCTGCCTCTTCCCTCACGTCATCTCATACCGTTGTACCATTCTAATGCCTTTGTCCCGTGACCTCTTACTGTTATACCGCTCTGTCGCCTTTGTGCTGCGACCTCTTAGTGTTGTACCGTTCTGTTACTTTTTCCCCTTGACCTCTTAGTGTTATACCGCTCTGTCGCCTTTGTCCTGTGACCTCTTACTGTTATACCACTCTGTCGCCTTTGTCCCGTGACCTCTTAATGTTATACCGCTCTGTTGCCTTTTTCCCCTTGACCTCTTAGTGTTATACCGCTCTGTCGCCTTTGTCCTGTGACCTCTTACTGTTATACCGCTCTGTCGCCTTTGTCCCGTGACCTCTTAATGTTATACCACTCTGTCGCCTTTGTCCCGTGACCTCTTGTTTGTTTGTTTATTTATTTGTTGTGCGCACCGGACCCTGAGGTAGCAGGGCGCATGAGAACAAGTAGGTTTACAGCTTAGTTACAGAATTTACACATTTACAGAAGTTATACATTTACTGAACATGGCACCACAGGATGAGACATTAACAAGTACAGACGATGTGTAGCCAAACAGTCACCATAGAGCTAACTTTACGGAGTAGCAGCAAGGAGCCAGTCAGACACCATCAGGTACCGACATGTGGTGGGTGCATGGGCAAGTGTATGTTACATAGTATTCTCAGCGAGCCATTTTATTGTGTTCTGTCTGAATTTGTTGAACGTTTGGTCAGTTCTAAGTGCATAGGGCAGGGAATTCCACAGTTGAGCTGCCTTAACTGGGAAGCTGGATCCTCCGATGGTGGTAAGTTTGAATTTGGGTACTAGGAGGCCATTGGGACTAGCTGTTCTAGTGGGTCTAGTAGGGTTTTTTCTGTAGAGTCGTTCTGTTAGGTAGCGCGGGGCTTTATTATTTAGGCATTTGTGGATGAGGGATGCAGCTTTGAGGTTGATTTTTTCCTGGGTGGAGAGCCATTTGTATTCCTGTCTTATTTCTGAGATATGTGCTCTTCTCGGGATGCTTAGTGCCGCTCTAAGTGCATTATTTTGGAGCACTTGTATTCTGTTGATTATTTGTTTGGTAGACCCTATGTAGAGGGAATTACAATAATCTAACTTTGATAGGATGAGGGCTCTGGCTAGAATAAGACAGCTGCCAACTGATAAGAAAGGTTTCCCGGCTCGTATTCATTTACATGTGTAGGCCATGGATGAGGCCAGTGAGTTCACCTGTTTGGTGAGGGAGAGGGTTGAGTCAAGGTAAAAACCTAAGGTTTTTACTTCTTTGGCGACCCTAATAGTGTTCCCATCGATGATGAATGCTGAGTAGTTTTGGTTAAGGTTAGAAATGCGAGCTGCCGTGCCCATGATGATGAGCTCTGTTTTGTCATCGTTTAAGCATAGGCCGTGGTTGGCCATCCATGCCTGCACGATGCTATAGATTCTATTCACCAAAGCCAGATCTTTTCCGTAATCCCCAGTAAGTGGTAGGAGAATCTGGGTATCGTCTGCGTAGTTGGTGTAGGTGACACCCAGATTGTCAAGATCGTCAAAGAGTGGCTTTGTGAAAATATTGTAAAGTGTTGGCGAGAAACAGGATCCCTGGGGCACCCCACAGGTGATGGGTATTGGGTCTGCTGCCGCTGAGGGGGAGCACACTCTCATAGTCCTGTCGCTAAGGAATGACTGTATCCAGGCTATGGCCTCCTCTGAGAAGTGGGCCACAGAGTCCAAGTGGTTGCACAGGACTCCACCAGGTCAAAAGCGGCTGAGAGGTCTAGTAGGAGGAGGAGGGCTAATTTGCCCTCGTCACTGAGTGCGTCAATTTGGGCCTTTAAGTCGATAAGAGCAGTCTCTGTACCATGTTGAGGTCTTAGTGTTGTACCGCTCTGTCGCCTTTGTCCCGTGACCTCTTATTGTTGTACCGCTCTGTCGCCTTTGTCCCGGGACCTCTTATTGTTGTACCGCTCTATCGCCTTTGTCCCATGACCTCTTAGTGTTGTACCGTTCTGTCACCTTTGTCCCGTGACCACTTAGTGTTGTATCACTCTATCGCCTTTGTCTGTCCAGAAACCTCTTAGTGTTGTACCGCTCTGTCACCTATGTCTGTCTCATGACCTCTTAGTGTGTTACCACTCTGTCGCCTTTTGTGTCCCGTGACCTCTTAGTGTTGTACCACTCTGTCACCTTTGTCTGTCCTGTGACCCCTTAGTGTGGTACCGCTCTGTCGCCTCTGTCTGTCCTGTGACCTCTTAGTGTTGTACCACTCTGACCTTTGTCTGTCCTGTGACCCCTTAGTGTGGTACCGCTCTGTCGCCTCTGTCTGTCCTGTGACCTCTTAGTGTTGTACCGCTCTGTCGCCTTTGTTCTGCACCCTCTTATTGTTGTACTGCTCTGTCGCCTTTGTCCTGCAACCTCTTAGTGTTGTACCGCTCTGTCGCCTTTGTCCTGTGACCTCTTAGTGTTCTACCGCTCTGTCGCCTAACCTCTTAGTGTGTTACCGCTCTGTCGCCTTTGTCTGTCCCGTGACCTCTTAGTGTGTTACCACTCTGTCGCCTTTGTGTATCCTGTGACCTCTTAGTGTTGTACTGCTCTGTCGCCTTTGTCCAGTGACCTCTTAGTGTTGTACCGCTCTGTCGCCTTTGTCTGTCCCATGACCTCTTAGTGTTGTACCGCTCTGTCACCTTCGTCCTGCGACCTCTTAGTGGGTTACCACTCTGTCGCCTTTGTCTGTCCAGAAACCTCTTAGTGTTGTACCGC
Source organism: Ambystoma mexicanum (assembly GCF_040938575.1). Taxonomy (NCBI): domain Eukaryota; kingdom Metazoa; phylum Chordata; class Amphibia; order Caudata; family Ambystomatidae; genus Ambystoma; species Ambystoma mexicanum. The sequence continues at coordinate 26,786,993 of NC_090923.1, read as the reverse complement.
TCTGTCACCTTCGTCCTGCAACCTCTTAGTGTACTACCACTCTGTCACCTTTGTCTGTCCCCTGACCTCTTAGTGTTGTACCGCTCTGTCGCCTTTGTCCGTCCATTGACCTCTTAGTGTTGTACCGCTCTGTCGCCTTTGTCCCATGACCTCTTAGTGTTGTACCGCTCTGTCGCCTTGGTCTGTCCCTTGACCTCTTAGTGTTGTACCGCTCTGTCGTCTTTGTCCCGTGACCTCTTAGTGTTGTACCGCTCTGTCGCCTTGGTCTGTCCCGTGACCTCTTAGTGTTGTACTGCTCTGCCGCCTTTTTTCTGCAACCTCTTAGTGTTGTACCGCTCTGTCACCTGTGTCCTCTTAGTGTTGTACCGCTCTGTCACCTGTGTCCTCTTAGTGTTGTACCGCTCTGTCGCCTGTGACCTCTTAGTGTTGTACCGCTCTATCGCCTTTGTCCTGCAACATCTTAGTGTTGTACCGCTCTGTTGCCTTTGTCCTGTGACCTCTTAGTGTTCTACCGCTCTGTCGCCTTTGTTCTGCGACCTTTTAGTTGTGCATCGATCTGTCGCCTTTGTCTGTTCCATGACCTCTTAGTGTTGTAGCTCTCTCTCGCCTGTGACGTCTTAGTGTTGTGCCGCTTTGTTGCCTTTGTCCCATGACCTCTTAGTGTTCTATCGATCTGTCACCTTTGTCTGTCCCGTGACCTCTTAGTGGTGTGCCCCTCTGTCGCCTTGGTCTCTCCTGTTTTACCCTTAGTTTTGTACTGCCCTGTCACCTTGTTCTGTTCTGTGACCTCTTAGTGCTGTACCGCTCTGTCGCCTTTGTCCTGTGACCTGTTAGTGTTCTACCGCTCTGTCGCCTTTGTCCTGTGACCTCTTAGTGTTCTACCGCTCTGTCGCCTTTGTTCTGCGACCTTTTAGTTTTGCATCGATCTGTCGCCTTTGTCTGTTCCATGACCTCTTAGTGTTGTACCTCTCTCTCGCCTGTGACGTCTTAGTGTTGTGCCGCTTTGTTGCCTTTGTCCCATGACCTCTTAGTGTTCTATCGATCTGTCACCTTTGTCTGTCCCGTGACCTCTTAGTGGTGTGCCCCTCTGTCGCCTTGGTCTCTCCTGTTTTACCCTTAGTTTTGTACTGCCCTGTCACCTTGTTCTGTTCTGTGACCTCTTAGTGCTGTACCGCTCTGTCGCCTTTGTCCCGTGACCTCTTAGTGTTGTACCGCTCTGTCCCCTTGGTCTGTCCTGTGACCTCTTATTGTTGTACTGCTCTGTCACCTTGTTCTGTTCTGTGACGTCTTAGTGTTGTACCGCTCTATCGCCTTTGTCCTGCAACCTCTTAGTGTTGTACCGCTCTGTCGCCTTTGTCCTGTGACCTTTTAGTGTTCTACCGCTCTGTCGCCTAACCTCTTAGTGTGTTACCGCTCTGTTGCCTTTGTGTGTCCCGTGACCTCTTAGTGTTGTACCGCTCTGTCGCCTTTGTTCTGCGACCTTTTAGTGTTGCATCGATCTGGCACCTTTGTCTGTTCCATGACCTCTTAGGGTTGTACCTCTCTCTCGCCTGTGACGTCTTAGTGCTGTACCGCTCTGTTGCCTTTGTCCCATGACCTCTTAGTGTTGTATCGATCTTTCACCTTTGTCTGTCCCGTGACCTCTTAGTGGTGTGCCCCTCTGTCGCCTTGGTCTGTCCTGTTGTACCCTTAGTGTTGTACTGCCCTGTCACCTTGTTCTGTTCTGTGACCTCTTAGTGTTGTACTGCCCTGTCACCTTGTTCTGTTCTGTGACCTCTTATTGTTGTACCACTCTGTCACCTTTGTCCCGTGACCTCTTAGTGTTGTACTGCTCTGTCACCTTGTTCTGTTCTGTGACGTCTTAGTGTTATACCGCTCTGTCGCCTTTGTTCTGCAACCTCTTATTGTTGTACTGCTCTGTCGCCTTTGTCTGTCCTGTGACCTCTTAGTGTTGTACCGCTCTGTTGCCTTCTTTTGTTCTGTGACCTCTTATTGTTGTACCGCTCTGTCGCCTTGGTCTGTCCCGTGACCTCTTAGTGTTGTACCGCTCTGTCGCCTTGGTCTGTCCCGTGACCTCTTAGTGTTGTACTGCTCTACCGCCTTTGTTCTGCAACCTCTTAGTGTTGTACCGCTCTGTCACCTGTGCCCTCTTAGAGTTGTACCGCTCTGTCGCCTGTGACCTCTTAGTGTTGTACCGCTCTATCGCCTTTGTCCTGCAACCTCTTAGTGTTGTACCGCTCTGTCGCTTTTGTCCTGTGACCTCTTAGTGTTCTACCGCTCTGTCGCCTAACCTCTTAGTGTGTTACTGCTCTGTTGCCTTTGTGTGTCCCGTGACCTCTTAGTGAGGTACCACTCTGTCGCCTTTGTTCTGCAATCTCTTATTGTTGTACCGCTCTGTCGCCTTTGTCCCGTGACCTCTTAGTGTTGTACCGCTCTATCACCTTTGTTCTGCGACCTTTTAGTTTTGCATCGATCTGTCGCCTTTGTCTGTTCCATGACCTCTTAGTGTTGTACCTCTCTCTCGCCTGTGACGTCTTAGTGTTGTGCCACTCTGTTCCCTTTGTCCCATGACCTCTTCGTGTTCTATCGATCTGTCACCTTTGTCTGTCCCGTGACCTCTTAGTGGTGTGCCCCTCTGTCGCCTTGGTCTCTCCTGTTTTACCCTTAGTTTTGTACTGCCCTGTCCCCTTGGTCTGTCCCGTGACCTCTTAGTGTTGTGCCGCGCTGTCGTCTTTGTTCTGCAACCTCTTATTGTTGTACTGCTCTGTCGCCTTTGTCCTGCAACCTCTTAGTGTTGTACCGCTCTGTCGCCTTTGTCCTGTGACCTCTTAGTGTTGTACCGCTCTGTCACCTTTGTCCTGTGACCTCTTAGTGTTGTACCGCTCTGTCGCCTTTGTCCTGTGACCTCTTAGTGTTGTACCGCTCTGTCGCCTTTGTCCCGGGACCTCTTATTGTTGTACCGCTCTATCGCCTTTGTCCCATGACCTCTTAGTGTTGTACCGTTCTGTCACCTTTGTCCCGTGACCACTTAGTGTTGTATCACTCTATTGCCTATGTCTGTCTCATGACCTCTTAGTGTGTTACCACTCTGTCGCCTTTTGTGTCCCGTGACCTCTTAGTGTTGTACCACTCTGTCACCTTTGTCTGTCCTGTGACCCCTTAGTGTGGTACCGCTCTGTCGCCTCTGTCTGTACTGTGACCTCTTAGTGTTGTACCACTCTGACCTTTGTCTGTCCTGTGACCCCTTAGTGTGGTACCGCTCTGTCGCCTCTGTCTGTCCTGTGACCTCTTAGTGTTGTACCGCTCTGTCGCCTTTGTTCTGCACCCTCTTATTGTTGTACTGCTCTGTCGCCTTTGTCCTGCAACCTCTTAGTGTTGTACCGCTCTGTCGCCTTTGTCCTGTGACCTCTTAGTGTTCTACCGCTCTGTCGCCTAACCTCTTAGTGTGTTACCGCTCTGTCGCCTTTGTCTGTCCCGTGACCTCTTAGTGTGTTACCACTCTGTCGCCTTTGTGTATCCTGTGACCTCTTAGTGTTGTACTGCTCTGTCGCCTTTGTCCAGTGACCTCTTAGTGTTGTACCGCTCTGTCGCCTTTGTCTGTCCTGTGACCCCTTAGTGTGGTACCGCTCTGTCGCCTCTGTCTGTCCTGTGACCTCTTAGTGTTGTACCACTCTGACCTTTGTCTGTCCTGTGACCCCTTAGCGTGGTACCGCTCTGTCGCCTCTGTCTGTCCTGTGACCTCTTAGTGTTGTACCGCTCTGTCGCCTTTGTTCTGCACCCTCTTATTGTTGTACTGCTCTGTCGCCTTTGTCCTGCAACCACTTAGTGTTGTACCGCTCTGTCGCCTTTGTCCTGTGACCTCTTAGTGTTCTACCGCTCTGTCGCCTAACCTCTTAGTGTGTTACCGCTCTGTCGCCTTTGTCTGTCCCGTGACCTCTTAGTGTGTTACCACTATGTCGCCTTTGTGTATCCTGTGACCTCTTAGTGTTGTACTGCTCTGTCGCCTTTGTCCAGTGACCTCTTAGTGTTGTACCGCTCTGTCGCCTTTGTCTGTCCCATGACCTCTTAGTGTTGTACCGCTCTGTCACCTTCGTCCTGCGACCTCTTAGTGGGTTACCACTCTGTCGCCTTTGTCTGTCCAGAAACCTCTTAGTGTTGTACCGCTCTGTCACCTTCGTCCTGCAACCTCTTAGTGTACTACCACTCTGTCACCTTTGTCTGTCCCCTGACCTCTTAGTGTTGTACCGCTCTGTCGCCTTTGTCCGTCCATTGACCTCTTAGTGTTGTACCGCTCTGTCGCCTTTGTCCCATGACCTCTTAGTGTTGTACCGCTCTGTCGCCTTGGTCTGTCCCTTGACCTCTTAGTGTTGTACCGCTCTGTCGTCTTTGTCCCGTGACCTCTTAGTGTTGTACCGCTCTGTCGCCTTGGTCTGTCCCGTGACCTCTTAGTGTTGTACTGCTCTGCCGCCTTTTTTCTGCAACCTCTTAGTGTTGTACCGCTCTGTCACCTGTGTCCTCTTAGTGTTGTACCGCTCTGTCACCTGTGTCCTCTTAGTGTTGTACCGCTCTGTCGCCTGTGACCTCTTAGTGTTGTACCGCTCTATCGCCTTTGTCCTGCAACCTCTTAGTGTTGTACCGCTCTGTTGCCTTTGTCCTGTGACCTCTTAGTGTTCTACCGCTCTGTCGCCTTTGTTCTGCGACCTTTTAGTTGTGCATCGATCTGTCGCCTTTGTCTGTTCCATGACCTCTTAGTGTTGTACCTCTCTCTCGCCTGTGACGTCTTAGTGTTGTGCCGCTTTGTTGCCTTTGTCCCATGACCTCTTAGTGTTCTATCGATCTGTCACCTTTGTCTGTCCCGTGACCTCTTAGTGGTGTGCCCCTCTGTCGCCTTGGTCTCTCCTGTTTTACCCTTAGTTTTGTACTGCCCTGTCACCTTGTCCTGTTCTGTGACCTCTTAGTGCTGTACCGCTCTGTCGCCTTTGTCCTGTGACCTCTTAGTGTTCTACCGCTCTGTCGCCTTTGTCCTGTGACCTCTTAGTGTTCTACCGCTCTGTCGCCTTTGTTCTGCGACCTTTTAGTTTTGCATCGATCTGTCGCCTTTGTCTGTTCCATGACCTCTTAGTGTTGTACCTCTCTCTCGCCTGTGACGTCTTAGTGTTGTGCCGCTTTGTTGCCTTTGTCCCATGACCTCTTAGTGTTCTATCGATCTGTCACCTTTGTCTGTCCCGTGACCTCTTAGTGGTGTGCCCCTCTGTCGCCTTGGTCTCTCCTGTTTTACCCTTAGTTTTGTACTGCCCTGTCACTTTGTTCTGTTCTGTGACCTCTTAGTGCTGTACCGCTCTGTCGCCTCTGTCTGTCCTGTGACCTCTTAGTGTTGTACCGCTCTGTCGCCTTTGTCTGTCCTGTGACCTCTTAGTGTTGTACCGCTCTGTCGCGTTTGTGTGTCCGGTGATCTCTTAGTGTTGTACCGCTCTGCCACTTTTGTCTGCGACCTCTTAGTGTTGTACCGCTCCATCACCTTTATCCCATGACCTTTTAGTGTTGTACCACTCTGTCACCTTTGTCTGTCCTGTGACCTCTTAGTGTTGTACCGCTCTGTCACCTTTGTCTGTCCATTGACCTCTTAGTGTTGTACCGCTCTGTCGCCTTTGTCTGTCCATTGACCTCTTAGTTTTGTACCGCTCTGTCGCCTTTGTCTGTCCTGTGACCCCTTAGTGTGGTACCGCTCTGTCGCCTTTGTCCTGTGACCTCTTAGTGTTGTACCGCTCTGTCGCCTTTGTCTGTCCTGTGACCTCTTAGTGTTGTACCGCTCTGTCACCTTTGTCTGTCCATTGACCTCTTAGTGTTGTACCGCTCTGTCGCCTTTGTCTGTCCTGTGACCCCTTAGTGTGGTACCGCTCTGTCGCCTTTGTCCTGCGACCTCTTAGTGTTTTACCGCTCCGTCGCCTTTGTCATGCAACCTCTTAGTGTTGTACCGCTCTGTCGCCTTTGTCTGTCCTGTGACCTCTTAGTGTTGTACCGCTTGGTCACCTTTGTCCCGTGGCCTCTTAGTGTTGTACCGCTCTGTCGCCTTTGTCTGTCCTGTGACCTCTTAGTGTTGTACCACTCTGTCGCCTTTGTCTGTCCCGTGACCTCTTAGTGTTGTACCGCTCGGTCACCTTTGTCTGTCCCGTGATCTCTTAGTGTTGTACCGCTCTGTCCCCTTTGTCTGTCCCGTGACCTCTTAGTGTTGTAAAGCTCTGTCACCTTTGTCTGTCCCGTGACCTCTTAGTGTTGTACTGCTCTGTTGTCTTTGTTCTGTGACCTCTTAGTGTTGTACCGCTCTGCCGCCTTTGTCACGTGACCTCTTAGTGTTGTACCGCTCAGTTGCCTTGGTCTTTCCTGTGACCTCTTAGTGTTATACCGTTCTGTCGCCTTTGTCACGTGACCTCTTAGTGTTGTATCGATCTGTCGTCTTGGTCTTTCCCGTGACCTCTTAGTGTTGTACCACTCTATCACCTTTGTCCCGTGACCGCTTAGTGTTGTATCGATCTGTCGCATTTGTCCCGTGACCTCTTAGTGTTGTACCGCTCTGTCGCCTTGGTCTATCCCGTGACCTCTTAGTGTTGTACCGCTCTGTCGTCTTTGTTCTGTGACCTCTTATTGTCATACCGATCTGTCGCCTTTGTCTGTCCCATGACCTCTTAGTGTTGTAAGGCTCTGTCACCTTTGTCTGTCCCGTGACCTCTTAGTGTTGTACCGCTCTGTTGTCTTTGTTCTGTGACCTCTTAGTGTAGTACCGCTCTGCCACCTTTGTCACGTGACCTCTTAGAGTTGTACCGCTCGGTCGCCTTGGTCTTTCCTGTGACCTCTTAGTGTTATACCGTTCTGTCGCCTTTGTCACGTGACCTCTTAGTGTTGTATCGATCTGTCGTCTTGGTCTTTCCCGTGACCTCTTAGTGTTGTACCGCTCTATCACCTTTGTCCCGTGACCGCTTAGTGTTGTATCGATCTGTCGCCTTTGTCCCGTGACCTCTTTGTGTTGTACCGCTCTGTCGCCTTGGTCTATCCAGTGACCTCTTAGTGTTGTACCGCTCTATCACCTTTGTCCCGTGACCGCTTATTGTCATATCGATCTGTCGCCTGTGTCCCGTGACCTCTTAGTGTTGTACCGCTCTGTCACCTTTGTCACGTGACCTCTTAGTGGTGTACTGCTCGGTCGCCTTGGTCTGTCCTGTGACCTCTTAGCGTTGTACCGCTCTGTTGCCTTTGTTCCTTGACCTCTTAGTGCTGTATCGATCTGTCGCCTTTGCCTGTCCTGTGACCTCTTAGTGTTGTACCGCTCTGTCGCCTTTGTCCCGTGACCTTAGTGTTGTACAGCTCTATCCCCTTTGTCTGTCCCGTGACCTCTTAGTGTTGTACCACTCTGTCGCCTTTGTCTGTCCCGTGACCTCTTAGCGTTGTAAAGCTCTGTCGCCTTGGTCTGTCTCGTGACCTCTTAGTGTTGTACCACTCTTTCGCCTTTGTCCCCTGACCTCTTAGTGTTTTACCGCTCTGTCGCCTTTGTCACATGACCTCTTAGTGTTGTACCGCTCTGTCGCCTTTGTCCCGTGACCTCTTAGTGTTGTACCGTTCTGTCGCCTTTGTCACTTGAGCTCTTAGTGTTGTATCGATCTGTCATCTTGGTCTTTCCCATGACCTCTTAGTGTTGTACTGCTGTCTCCTTGGTCCTGTGCCCTCTTATTGTCATATCGATCTGTTGCCTTTGTCCCGTGACCTCTTAGTGTTGTACCGCTCTGTCGCCTTTCTCACGTCACCTCTTAGTGTTGTATCGCTTGGTCGCCTTGGTCTGTCCCGTGACCTCTTAGTGTTGTACCGCTCTGTTGCCTTTGTCCCGTGACCTCTTAGTGTTGTACCGCTCTGTCGCCTTTGTCTGTCCCGTGACCACTTAGTGTTGTACCGCTCTATCGCCCTTGTCTGTCCCATGACCTCTTAGTGTTGTACCACTCTGTCGCCTTGGTCTGTCCCGTGACCACTTAGCATTGTAAAGCTCTGTCGCCTTGGTTTGTCCCGTGTCCTCTTAGTGTTTTACTGCTCTGTTGCCTTTGACCCATGACCTCTTAGTGTTGTACCGCTCTTTCGCCTTTGTCCCCTGACCTCTTAGTGTTTTACTGCTCTGTCTCCTTTGTCACGTGACCTCTTAGTGTTGTACCGCTCTGTCGCCTTTGTCCTGTGACCTCTTAGTGTTTTACCGCTCTGTCGCCTTTGTCACATGACCTCTTAGTGTTGTACCGCTCTGTCGCCTTTGTCCCGTGACCTCTTAGTGTTCTACCGTTCTGTCGCCTTTGTCACTTGACCTCTTAGTGTTGTATCGATCTGTCGTCTTGGTCTTTCCCATGACCTCTTAGTGTTGTACCGCTGTCGCCTTGGTCCTGTGCCCTCTTATTGTCATATCGATCTGTCGCCTTTGTCCTGTGACCTGTTAGTGTTTTACCGCTCTGTCGCCTTTCTCACGTGACCTCTTAGTGTTATATCGCTTGGTCGCCTTGGTCTGTCCCGTGACCTCTTAGTGTTGTACCGCTCTGTTGCCTTTGTCCCGTGACCTCTTAGTGTTGTACCGCTCTGTCGCCTTTGTCTGTCCCGTGACCGCTTAGTGTTGTACCGCTCTATTGCCCTTGTCTGTCCCATGACCTCTTAGTGTTGTACCACTCTGTCGCCTTGGTCTGTCCCATGACCACTTAGCATTGTAAAGCTCTGTCGCTTTGGTTTGTCCTGTGACCTCTTAGTGTTGTACCGCTCTTTCGCCTTTGTCCCCTGACCTCTTAGTGTTTTACCACTCTGTCGCCTTTGTCACGTGACCTCTTAGTGTTGTACCACTCTGTCGCCTTTGTCCTGTGACCTCTTAGTGTTGTACCGCTCTCTCGCCTTGGTCTGTCCCGTGACCTCTTAGTGTTGTATCTATCTGTCGCCTTGGTCTGTCACATGAATGCACACTGTCAGTACACCTCTGTCGCTTTTCTGTGCACCTGACTTGGCACTGTGTCTGTTTCTTTTCAGCATGTGACTGTACATTTGGTGTCTGCCAAGCGGGTGTCTCGGGCGATGGGAGCTGCATTTGCCAGGCTGGGTATACTGGGCTGAAGTGTGATGAAGGTAAGTGGGCACAGGTCGTGAATGGGGCCCAGGAAGTGTCTTTCCATGGGAGATGATGCTCAGTGAATGAACGCATGAGTGAATGAACTTTGCATGTATATGGCACACGCTGCCTAGTTGAATTAATGGTGACAGTTAGTGATCTCAGCTGGCATGGAAGACAGGGTTAGGGCAACGGGAGTGCTTTTCCAGGCTTTCTAGCAGGGGAGGATGGTTCCGAGTGCTGGTTTTAAAGGTGAGCACACAGGATGCAAGCCTGCTTCCTGTTCCTGGGTCAGGTGCAAAGGAACCGAGAGCGAGGAGGTGTTTGTGTTTAGAGGTGGCCGCTAGGGGGTGAATTTACATTTACTTCTGAAGCACGAGCTGCAGGTCCCATATGTGAGGCCCGACAGAGAGCCAGTGGGATCCATTTCTGATCACATAGTGGATTTCCAGGGATTTTCTCCAGGGTGCTGCAGATTATTTGAAGTTCTGGTAGGGATTGTTTTGGTGCATCACGTGTGCTTCATAACACACATGTTTCAGTGATATCCGCACAATCCCAGCTGCCATTGCAGTTTATGAATTTTTGGGATTAATGTGTTTAATAGACACCCCTTGCAGTTTACTAGCACCCTGCCGTTAATGCTCACTCTTGCCCACCTGGGGCTATGCCAATACCAGAAGGTTGTCATGGCATAGGATTCGCTCTCACTCCATCTCTGCCGGGCAAGATAGGCCCTGCGATCCGTGCGTCACGTCTGAAAGAGACTATCCAAGACCAGTCCAAGGGAGCCCTGTCGCGTTCTAGGTCCCACTGACCGTCCACTCAGGTCTCTGAGTCCAGGCCTCTTGGTCATGAAAATTCCCTTAGTCTGTTTGTATTTTCCAGGGGTGTATTTCTAAGGCAAGCTTTCAGAAGCGGCCGAGCTGGACCATTGACCCTGGGATTAAAGAACATGGTGAAGGTGCAGCGCGAGGGTGTAGAGATCGGCACGGGTCAGTGAGATGGCAGGGTGTAGAGATTGCACGGGTCAGTGAGTTGGGAGGGAGTAGAGATTGCACAGGTCAGTGAGTTGAGAGGGTGTCAATATTGCACGGGTCAGTGAGTTGGGAGGTTGTAGAGATTGCACGGGTCAGTGAGTTGGGAGGGTGTAGAGATTGCACAGGTCAGTGAGTTGGGAGGGTGTCGATATTGCACGGGTCAGTGAGTTGGGAGGGTGTAGAGATTGCACGGGTCAGTGAGTTGGGACGGTGTAGAGATTGCACGGGTCCGTGAGTTGTGAGGGTGTAGAGATTGCACGGGTCAGTGAGTTGGGAGGGTGTAGAGATCGACACAGGTCGGTGAGTTGGGAGGGAGTAGAGATTGCACGGGTCCATGAGGTGGAAGGGTGTAGAGATTGTACAGGTCAGTGAGTTGGGAGGGTGTAGAGATTGCACGGGTCATTGAGTTGGGAGGGTGTAGAGATCGACACAGGTCAGTGAGTTGAGAGGATGTAGAGATTGACATGGGTCAGTGAGTTGGGAGGGTGTAGAGATCGGCACGGGTCAGTGAGTTGGAAGGATGTAGAGATTGCTTGGGTCACTGAGTTGGGAGGGTGTAGAGATCGGCTCGGGTCTTTGAGTTGGGAGGGTATAGAGATTGCACGGGTCAGTGAGTTGAGAGGGTGTAGAGATTGGCACAGGTCAGCAAGTTGGGAGGGTGTAGAGATCGGCACGGGTCAGTGAGTTGGGAGGGTGTAGAGATCGGCATGGGTCAGTGAGTTGGGAGGGTGTATAGATCGGCACGGGTCAGTGAATTGGGACGGTGTAGAGATCGGTACGGGTCAGTGAGTTGGGAGGGTGTAGAGATCGGTACGGGTCAGTGAGTTGGCAGGGTGTAGAGATCGGCACAGATCAGTGAGTTGGCAGGGTGTAGAGATTGCGTGGGTCAGTGAGTTGGGAGGGTATAGAGATTGCATGGGTCAGTGAGTTGGGACGGTGTAGAGATCGGCATGGGTCAGTGAGTTGGAAGGGTGTCGAGATCGGCATGGGTCAGTGAGTTGGAAGGGTGTAGCGATCGGCACGGGTCAGTGAGTTGGGAGGGTGTAGAGATTGCATGGGTCAGTGAGTTGGGAGGGTGTAGAGATCGGCACGGGTCGGTGAGTTGTGAGGGTGCAGAGATCAACACGGGTCGGTGAGTTGGGAGGGTGCAGAGATCGACACGGGTCGGTCAGCTTCCATTGATTCCCAGATGAGGGCTGAAGGCGGGTTCTTATGTTAGCATGGCGGGTTTCTCCTTCAGGAGCAGTGGTGGGGACTCACAGTTCACTGCTTCTTTCCTAGCATTTGATGTTGTCTTTGGGTGCTTGATGTAACTGAGTCTAATCACCAGTGCTGTTGAAGACGGGGAGGACTTGAGGGCCACTTTCTTGTGTCTCCCATTATCCTGATTCCTCGTTCTCTTATTCCAGAATCGCCCTCCTGTAAAGCCTTGAACTGTGGAGAGAACACCCACTGCAAGGACCCTCCAGACGGAAGGCTGACCTGTGAATGCATGCCTGGGTTCTCCAAGAATGGCACCACCTGCTCTCGTGAGACTCCCCACCCTGACCTTGTATTCTGTATGCGTCTGCTGTAGGGTGCTTTTGTGCTGCCTCCTTTGGGGACCGCTCCTAATGACGCATTCAGGCTGCGCCCCCAGCTAGTGAGTTCAGATCACACTTTGCACCCCCCCTACATCACAGCACCATGACACGCACACACAGCAAGGCACGACTAAGACTCATGAGCACATTGGGAGACACACACATTGGCTGTTGTGCATCGCCCAATGTGCTCATGAGTTATCACAATTACTGAAAACCTGAAAACATCCATAAGGATATGAGAAAGGCACAAGCAATCATTCAGCAAATCAGAATTCATGGGCACACATGCAAGAGAGGAAGGAAATAAAACAATGGTGATTAGAACAGCAGTCTGGGTTCATCATTTCAGCCTGAGAAAGTAAGCACTGCCCTCCAGAGAGCCGCTGTTACCAAGCAATGTTTACAGCTTTGTGCTTCAGGGGGCGAGAGAAGTAGATTTCTTGCATTTTCAAGTTTCACAATGTGTTAACACGGCCTAGAGCTCCTCTATTGAATGGGAAGTTTAAAATCACAGGATTCCCCTGGAAGGCCCGTATTGCTTTTAAATGTAGCCAACAGGACAATGTCCCCTTCTCCCGGGGTACCTCGCTGAACCAGGACATTCCATGTCTGGCCGGTCAAAGGTGTGACCTGTCAGCATCCAGACAGAGTACATACATGTTATTTCTTTAGTACTGAAGTAACATTACAGAGTACACACATGTTATTTCTTTAGTATGGAACGTAGAATTCCATATATAGTACATACATGTTATTTCTGTAGTATTGAACCTAGTATTACAGACAGAGCACACACATGTTATTTCTTTAGTATGAACATAGCATTACAGAGTACACACATGTTATTTCTTTAGTATGGAACATAGCATTACAGACAGAGTACACACATGTTATTTCTTTATTGTGGAACCTAGCATTCCAGTATAGTACATACATGTTATTTCTTGAGTATTGAACCTAGCATTACAGACATAGCACACACATGTTATTTCTTTAGTATGGAGCGTAAAATTCCAGACTGAGTATATACATGTTATTTCTTTAGTATTGAACATAGCATTACAGAGTACACACGTTATTTCTTTAGTATGGAAAATAGCATTACAGACAGAGTACACACATGTTTTTTCTTTAGTATGGAGTGTAAAATTCCAGACTGAGTACATACATGTTATTTCTTTAGTTTGGAGCATAACATTCCAGACTGAGTACATACATGTTATTTCTTTAGTATTCAACGTATCATTACAGAGCACACACATGTTATTTCTTTAGTATTGAACATAGCATTACAGAGTACACACGTTATTTCTTTAGTATGGAACATAGCATTACAGACAGAGTACACACATGTTTTTCTTTAGTATGGAGTGTCAAATTCCAGACTGAGTACATACATGTTATTTCTTTAGTTTGGAGCATAACATTCCAGACTGAGTACATACATGTTATTTCTTTAGTATTGAACGTATCATTACAGAGTACACACATGTTATTTCTTTAGTGTGGAACCTAGCATTCCAGTATAATACATACATGTTATTTCTTGAGTATTAAACGTAGCATTACAGAGTACACACATGTTATTTCTTTAGTATGGAACGTAGCATTACAGACATAGTACACACATGTTATTTCTTTAATATGGAACATAGCATTACAGACATAGTACATACATGATTTCTTTAGTATTGAACATACCATTACAGACATAGTACATGGATGTTATTTCTTTAGTATGGAACGCAGCATTCCAGACAGAGTACATTCATGTTATTTCTTTAGTACGGAACGCAGCATTCCAGACAGAGTACATTCATGTTATTTCTTTAGTATTGAACGTAGCATTACAGAGTATACACATGTTATTTCTTTAGTATAGAACGTAGAATTCCAGACATAGTGCATACATGTTATTTCTTTAGTATTGAACGTAGCATTACAGACAGAGTACATATCTGTTATTTCTTTAGTATGGAACGTAGCATTCCAGACAGAGTAAACACGTGTTATTTCTTTAGTATGGAACATAGCATTCCAGAGAGAGTACATCCATGTTATTTCTTTAGTACGGAACGCAGCATTCCAGAGTACATTCATGTTATTTCTTGAGTATTGAACGTAGTGTTACAGACAGAGTACACACGTTATTTCTTTAGTATGGAAAGTATCATTCCATATATAGTAAATACCTGTTATTTCTTTAGTATGCAACGCAGCATTCCAGACATAGTACATACATGTTATTTCTTTAGTATTGAACGTAGCATTACATACAGAGTACACACATGTTATTTCTTTAGCATGGAGTGTAGCTTTCAGACATAGTACATACATGTTCTTTCTTTAGTTTTGAACATAGCATTACAGACAGAGTGCACACATGTTCTTTCTTTAGTATGGAATGTAGCATTCCAGACATAGTACATACATGTTATTTCTTTAGTATTGAACGTAGTATTGCAGACAGAATACACACTTTTTATTTCTTTGGTATTGAATGTAGCATTTCAGACATAGTACATACATGTTATTTCTTTAGTATTGAACGTAGCATTACAGAGTACACACATGTTATTTCTTTAGTATTGAACGTAGCATTCCAGATATAGTGCATACATGTTATTTCTTTAGTATGGAACGTAGCATTACAGAGTAAATTCATGTTATTTCTTTAGTATGGAACACAGCATTCCAGACAGAGTAAACACATGTTATTTCTTTAGTATCGAACGTAGCATTCCAGACATAGTACATACATGTTATTTCTTTAGTATTGAATGTAGCATTACAAACATATTACACACATGTTATTTCTTTAGTATGGAATGTGGCATTCCAACATAGTACACACATGTTATTTCTTTAGTATGGAATGTAGCTTTCCAGACATAGTACATACATGTTATTTCTTTAGTATTGAACGGAGCATTACAGAGTACACACATGTTCTTTCTTTCGTATGGAACGTACATTCCAGACATAGTACTTACATGTTATTTCTTTAGTATGGAACATAGCATTCCAGACATAGTGCATAAATGTTATTTCTTTAGTATGGAACGTAGCATTACAGAGCACATACATGTTATTTCTTTAGTATTGAACGTAGCATTCCAGAGTACATACATGTTATTTCTTTAGTATAGAACGTAGCATTCCAGACATAGTGCATACATGTTATTTATTTAGTATTGAGCGTAGCATTACAGAGTAAATACATGTTATTTCTTTAGTATTGAACGTAGCATTACAGAGTACATACATGTTATTTCTTTAGTATAGAACGTAGCATTCCAGACATAGTGCATACATGTTATTTATTTAGTATTGAGCGTAGCATTACAGAGTAAATACATGTTATTTCTTTAGTATGGAACGCAGCATTCCAGACAGAGTAAACACATGTTGTTTCTTTAGTATCGAACGTAGCATTCCAGACATAGTACATACATGTTATTTCTTTAGTATTGAACGTAGCATTACAGACATATTACACACATGTTCTTTCTTTAGTATGGAATGTGGCATTCCAACATAGTACACACATGTTATTTCTTTAGTATGGAACGTAGCTTTCCAGACATAGTACATACATGTTATTTCTTTAGTATTGAACGTAGCATTACAGACATAGTGCATAAATGTTATTTCTTTAGTATGGAACGTAGCATTACAGAACACACACATGTTCTTTCTTTAGTATGGAACGCGTACATTGCAGACATAGTACTTACATGTTATTTCTTTAGTATGGAACATAGCATTCCAGACATAGTGCATAAATGTTATTTCTTTAGTATGGAACGTAGCATTACAGAACACATACATGTTATTTCTTTAGTATTGAACATAGCATTCCAGACATAGTACATACATGTTATTTCTTAAGTATTGAACGTAGCATTACAGAGTACACACATGTTATTTCTTTAGTATAGAACGTAGCATTCCAGACAGAGTACATACATGTTATTTCTTTAGTATGGAACGTAGCATTACAGACAGAGTACACACATGTTATTTCTTTAGTATGGAACGTCGCATTCAATGTGAGCCCAACATGCCTGAAACATGTAACTGGCTGAGGCCTTGTTCAGGCATGTGCCTGTGAACCCCCAGGCCTCCGGGAGCAGACCTTTCAGCTCTAAAATCGTCCCCTACCCCCCAATAAGCAGATGCCCTGCCATGTGTCTCACAGCCATTCACAGCTAAGCCAGTGCTCTTCAAACTTTTTCATACCGAGAGTAAAAATGCCATGGTTTTGGCCACCTGTAGGTGTCATAAAGGATGTCTAGAGGGCCCCAGCCTCTTTAAAATGTAAGCACCTTTTCGAATGCTTATATTTTCTATAAAAAGCTGTCACCTAAATGCTTTTTTGTGATAAAAACAGTCATCTTAATCCCTTTTTAAAGAATCTGGGGCCCCGCCTGGACATATTTTGGGCCACCGTAGAGGGTCAACTCCCCAGTTTAAAGACCACTGATCTAAATCCAGATGCCTCAGACACCCCCCAAAATGAGAAAAAAAAACAAAAGCATTTACAGGCTGCACGCAGTTATATTTAACGCCTCTCTACTCGTCTCTTCCCCCTTATGCATATCCAGGCCCCCTTTCTCAGCGCATGCCTTTTCTCCAACATGAGCAGTCCTGTACTTTTCCCTTTGCTAACGACCCACCACTGTTTCCCGATCTATGCAAAATTTAGGGACGTTCAGCTCCCTCGCTCGGAGACCTGGCTCCTTTGCTTCCTTCCCTGACGCGCACCGCACTGGGCACTGCATCACAGGGACATTCCTCTAATACCCAATCATTCCTCTTCTTCAAGATGTAACCTGGCAGCACACACTGGTAGTAGAGGAACACATTACGCCTTGAAACACTTGTGTATAGGCGTGTTATAAATGTCATATCATATCATCCAAGTGCTACTAAAGGCCTGTGCTCAGTCCATAGCTATGAAAGACTTGATATGATCCCATTCACACAAGACTCGCTTCAGCTGAGCGTTTTAAGTCTTTTGTTAATGCACCCAGAGTGGAGAATTCCTTCCTCAATTGTTAATCCTCAACACACGCCACACACCTACCTACTAGTGTTATGATGAAGTGCCTACAATCAAGGTGCACCCCTTGAAGAACGAGGCACTCCATTCATCCTTGACCCGCCCGTTCATCGGTTCTATGTCATTATCTCGGGGAAAAAATATGGGAATCCGAAAATACGGAATTGTGTTTTCTTTTCGTACATTTCCACGCAATTATATGTGGGGGTAGATCCCCTGCAGCCCTCCCCATACTTCCCATACATTATTTATTACCCAATCCACACCCACAAATAATTGCGTAGAAATGCACAGTAAATAATTCAGCATTTTCGGCCTCAGTGCTTTTTGAGTTGAAATTATGGGGTGATACCCGTTAATCTACTAAGTATATGACAGCCCCTCTCATAGCTAATCAGAAAGTGCTTGCAAACCTGTGTATTGTGTTATTTACTGACATTTCATAAGTCTTTTATTTGAAAATTGTCTTAAAAGGGAGCTCAAGAAAACAGGGGTGTCCGCTCTACTTAAATAAACTAGCGCTGCGATGTGGCCATATGTTCGTATGGATTATCTCTGCATATGGGATAATGTACCCTCTACCGTACGTTAGAAGGATATTGCAAGTCACCAAAGAGTTCCGCGACCAAATAAAGGAACGAGGCAGAATGCATGTCAACAAAGAGTTCGGCGACCAAATAGAGGAGTGACGCAGAACGCAAGTGACCAAAGAGTTCCACAACCAAATAGAGGAGCGAGGCAGAAGGCAAGTGACTAAAGAGTTCCATGACCAAATAGAGGAACGAGACAGAACGCAAGTCACCAAAGAGTTCTGCGACCAAATAGAGTAACGAGGCAGAACGCAAGTCACCAAAAAGTTCCACGACCAAATAGAGGAACAAGCCAAAAACGCAAGTCATCAAAGAGTTCTGCACCAAATATTGGAACGAACCTGAACGACAAGTTCCTCTATAAGGGCACGCAACTCCCAGGTCCTTTTTCGTATAGTAGGGGATATTTGATTGCTTATAATCGATGGCCATACACTTTAATACCTTGCCTCTTGCTCATTCTAACGGAAGACGTTTTCCTTTTTCTGATCCGTATCATCGATGGAGAATTGTCAACTTCTAATGTGTTGAGGAAAGAATGTAAGCACTTTAATAAAATACATCTAGAAAACGTTTTCTTCGTAGGCTTTTACTCTTCTTTTAAACTCCAGCCATGCACAAAATACACGTACCACCATAAACGGTTCCTGATTGGTTGACAGCTGTAAAGTGTCCAAGAAATCCATTTGACGAGAAAAGTAATGGATTCAAGTGCAGCAGCGGCAGCTGGAATTCTGCTCTGTGCCGGCTCAAGCAGGAGGCCTTGTGATGTCACAACTGAAGCGTAATAACTGATTACAGAGGGGATGTGATGTCATTTTCATATCAGAGGTCAGAAGTGATGTCACAACCAGCCCCTAATAAGAACATCATTTACAAGCCCTTATACGGGCAGGCAGCCCTGTATTATAAGACAAATAAATACTCAAATATACAACAACAAAAAACTACAAGGTTAAAAATACTAAATTCAACAGGTAAGTGAAGAAGTGGGATTGGTGACGTGAACATTCAGACTGAGGACCATTGTAAAGGCCCACTCCCAGACTTACATGTGCAATGCCAATAAATGTGACACACCCCAATGGGGAATGAGACTAAGAGAACAGGCTGCGAGAGTTAAGTTTTGTTTATGTAAAATTGGCCTCCAGAGAACTCTGCTGCCCGAGATCGCTCTGGCAAACAACACACTTACAATTCATTAAAAGGGCAAAAAATGTCATCAGTGATGTCAGATACGAATGTTACAAAAGTTAATTCTGATTGGACACAAGACCAAAATGTATAGGTGCATGTAGGCGCTGCTCCTCCATGGTTGACTGCTTGGTTGGCGGGAGGGTGAGCGTCACGAGGTCCATCTGTCTGTGTCCAGGCGGGGTCAGGTCGCGGTGAGGTAGGGCGGGCCCTAACTAAGCTAACGTGAGATACTACCATTAGACATGCACTAAATAATGGTCACTACAGTTCCTTTGAGTATATCATCATAAATCTATAAATCGTGCTCATATAATCACAGCATTATTCATTGGGACTTATATGAAGTACCGAGCTTAGGGTCTTGGTCAGTAAAATAACATTGACTGTGGAGTGGGTCCAGGCGCATCAAAGAGGCTACAAGACATTCTGACATTTGTTAGTTCTAGGGTGCCATATACTGTGGCAGGGGTCTGATGTTAGTTGGGGGCACGCTGGGGTGGGCTTCACAGCAGGGTCACACATCTGGTACATCAACAGAATACCTTAAGGGGCACAGGGTTATAGTGGCAGTAATTTTCCAACAGCAGGGGTAAGTGGGGACAGGCAGGTTTGTGGAGATGGATGAGCTACAAGTCATGGTCCGGGCCGGTTCACACACAGGACAGTGATCTTAGAGGAAGAGTGAAAATGTTACATTGGTGTATTTGTTTCAATTACTTCCGGCTGTCAGGTCCCAGGTTAGGTAGGGGTACTTTGTAAATGAAATTAGATTATAGATTTAATTAATTTATTGTTTTAATCTGATTTTGGGTTGTTGATCTTAACTTCTGTTCATCAGAGTGCTAACTCCCCAAACCAACATGGTGGCAGTAGTGCCAGTTCCTGATTGGAAGTTTCATGAACCTCTGACCTTCCATACAATTCTAAACTGCCTTTCATTGTTCACCTTCAAGAAGGAAGGTCCTGTTTTGATTAAGTTCCTGCGTCAAGGCCTTTTGATGAGATTCTGGTGAAGTTTACAAAGATAAATATTGTTTCCTGAGAAGCTGGTCAACGTGGGACAAGCTCAGCTGATAATTTGGTGGGAGCGTCGCTTTTTCTCAAGCTGGAGAAAAGTTGCTTTATTTTTATCACTTTATTCATGTTAGGTATTTATTTAGTTTAGGTATTTAGATTCGTTTCATTTTACTTCAAAAATCTGCTTGACTTTTATGACTCTGTGTAATTGACACGGTTTTGAATTTCTGACATTGTACTGAAGGAAGAAGTGTTTGGAATTTTAACTGCGCAGTTTTCTTAGATCAGTGCTTCAGAGCCTTCATTTTTGTTTCACGCATGCGCAAAGGAGAAGTGTCCTTGTTTTACTGCTGTGTCTCGTATCTGATCTGATTTCAAGTCTGTCAGTTTCAGTACGGTTGCGTGAATGAAGATTGCTTAAGGAAAATACCTGAGCCTAAGTTTTTGATGTTGTTTAACTTGAATTCATAAGGCTTTTAATTACGCTTGCGCGCCATTATATAAGGTGGCTTCTAAAAATATTCACTGTGCGCATGTGGAAAGTAAAGACACATTGATTTCATGAGCATAGCACATTTTTCTGAAGGATAAGGCAGCGCCTGAACTTGTCTATTGTGCGCATGTCAAAGGCAAAAGCAGTTGTTTTCGTTAGCATTGCGCATGTGCTCAAAAGGTAAACATCATCTGAACTCATTTACAGTGCTTAAGTCAAAAGCAAAGCTTCGGATTCCATTAGCATTGCGCATGTGCTTCAAAGGTTGAACAGGATCTGAATTCATTCTTATTGTTCTTGTTTAAAGTTTTAAAATACCATCTGAACTCTTAATTGCGCATTTGTTACTAAAGTAAAAGGAACATCTGAACAGGAATACAATGTGCTTGAGAAAGGATGAAATGCAATTGAATGAATGAACACTCGAAAGTGATTTCCTCTTTAATTTAAGAAGATTGCACATTCTTGAACTCATTATTTTGAGCATTTTTGGTTGAGGAACAAAATGCATTCTTAAATTCACATTGCCCTTCTGAAATTGAACATTGACTGTGCAAGATAAATTCTCAATGGGTCTTTGTGAAAAAGAAGTTAATTAATCTCCAAGGTTATTTCGGAGATTGGACAGGTATGGGTTTAGATATTAAATTATTTGATATTTAGAGATTGAGTTAATTTAATGCATGTCTTCATTATTTAATAAACATTAATGTCTCCTTCTACAGATTGCAGCCCACCAGAAGTAGGCGTCTGTCGTTTGTTATTTTCTCCACTTCCCCTTTTCCCTTGGGAGTGTTAGTTCTTCAACTGGGTTTAAGACAGTTGTTGATCAAACGTTCTTGAGAGATCTGTGGGGCTCAGCATCTCCTGCAGACGCAGACGTCAGGATCGGACAGATGAAAGGCCAAAAAATAGTCTGCCTGGTTTGTTGAGTCTCACAGATTTCATCATGGAACAGTTGGGAGAAGTAATCCAAGAACTGAGAGAAGAGTTAAGAGTTTCTCATTTAGAGAATTCAAAATTACATAAAAGGGTGGAGGAGTTGGGAGTTAAGATGACTCGGATTCAAGAATCCATTGGGGAATCTAGAACCCAGAGAGTAGGGTATTCTGGGGAAGGATTGTCTTCGGAGTTGGGAGCCACAGGGAACAGTGAACAACAACCCCCAGTTCTGGAAAGAGCAGACGGGAGAGATGAAGATAGAGTAGGAAGACACATTTTGAGTCAGACATCAGTTCCTTTAGCGTCCCCAGAACGTTTTAGTGGAGATGTTAAAACATTTTCAACTTTTGTTACACAGTGTGAGTTACATTTCTTGTGTCGTCCTGAGAGTTTTAGAACTGACATGGCTAAAGTTGCATTTATGTTATCTTATTTAACTGGGGATGCATCATCTTGGGCAGTTCTTTTGGTTGCTCAAGAGAATCCAATTTTGAAAGATGTTGTTCTATTTAAAGAAGAGTTTCGAAAGATGTTTGGAAGAAGAATGATTTCACAAGAGTTAGATGGGGAACTGTTAGATTTAAAACAAGGAAATAAGGACTTAGTGAGTTATGTAACAGCTTTTAGAGCTCTAGTTTTGGAAACAGGGTGGCCAGAGGACAAGAGATCGTCCTTATTTTACAGAGGTTTAAGGGACGAATTTAAAGACGCTTTATCAACCATGGTTGATCGTCCCACTTCTTGTGATGCCTTAATTGACTTAGTTATGCGAATAGATTTTCGATTGGGAGAAAGAAGAAATGAACGTAGAAAGGGTTTTGGAGAGGTCAAGGTGGGTCAGCGTTTTGAAAAACCTAGAATGGAAGAAAGGAGTAAAGTCAGTGAACAGTCAGGCAAAATAAGAGGACCATTATCTAAAGAGGAGAAAGATAGGAGAAGAGCTAATCACTTGTGTTTATATTGTGGGCGTAGTGGTCATTTTCTAGGGAATTGTCCTTACACTCCCAAAAGAGGGCAGTCCAATGTTTCTCGATCTCAACAGGTGGCGAATACCCTTCAAGCGGCTGTACCTCATGTAACAATTAACGTATCCTTATTCTTGGATGATGTTTTAAAAGGATCAGGACCAGCCATGATTGATTCAGGGGCAACTGGTAATTTTATGGATTGGGGATTGGCTCGGTCTATGAAAATTCCATTAGTTGAAAAAATAGCAGTAGAGCAAGTAAGAGCAGTAGATGGTTCTCAGTTAACCTCGGGACCCATCACTCATGAAACTGTTCCTTTGTTTATGACACTGGTTAAAGATCACTCTGAGTATATTGTCTTTGAACTTATTGATGCTCCTCAGCTACAAATCATTTTGGGAATGCCTTGGTTGACTAATCATAATCCCACAATTGACTGGGGAAGAAGAATATTAGATTTTCGATCAGAAATTTGTAAGGAACATTGTTTCAATTGTAAGTATGAGATCAGAGATGAGAGTATTGAAAGTGGAAGAGTGGTGGCTTTAGCTCAAAATGGATTTGAAGAACATTCTATTGGAGCTGTGATGGGTTTTTTGCCTGAGTGTTATAAAGAGTTTACTTGTGTGTTTGATGAGGTTGAAGCAGGGGAGTTACCGCCACATCGATCATATGATTGCAAAATTGATTTAGAGGATGGGGCAATCTTACCTAGTAGTAGGGTGTATGCCTTGACCGAGAAGGAAAATGATTACTTGAAGGAATACATTGAGGAAAATCTCAATAAAGGGTTTATTAGACACTCACAATCTCCTGCAGCTTCACCATTGTTTTTTGTACCCAAGAAGGAAGGGAAGCTCAGAGCTTGCATTGATTATAGATCTTTGAATAAAGTCACTGTTAAGAATCGCTATCCTTTGCCATTGATTCCAGAAATGTTAAACCAAATTCAAGGAGCAACCATTTTTACTAAATTGGATTTGAGAGGAGCTTACCATTTGGTTAGGGTTAGGGAGGGAGACGAGTGGAAGACTGCTTTCAAAACACGTTTTGGTTTGTTTGAATACCTTGTGATGCCATTCGGATTATGTAATGCTCCAGCGGCTTTTCAATTCTTTATTAATGATGTTTTGAAAGAATTTCTAGATCTTTTTGTCGTAGTTTATATTGATGACATTTTGATTTTTTCACATAATTTGGAGCAACATTATCAACATGTAAGACAAGTTTTGAAGAAGTTACACGATCATCATCTTTTTGCTAGTCTTGATAAGAGTCAATTTCATACTGAAGTGGTGGAGTTTCTGGGTTTCGTGATTTCTCCTCAAGGGTTGGAAATGGATCAAAAAAAAGTCAGAGCAGTGAAAGATTGGCCGACTCCCACTAAGATCAAGGAAGTGCAAAGTTTTTTAGGTTTTGCTAATTTTTATAGGAGATTTATCAAAGATTTTTCATCCATTATTCCTCCTATCACTAGACTTTTAAAAAAAGGTGTACCTTTTCTTTGGAATCAAGAAACGGAAGAAGCTTTTAACACCTTGAAGAATAGATTTATTTCTGGTCCTATTCTTTTACACCCAGATCCAACACAACCATTCTTTGTAGAAGCAGACGCTTCTAATTTTGCAGTTGGAGCTATTTTATCTCAAAGGCATAAAGAAACTGGTCAGCTTCATCCAATAGCATTCTTCTCAAAGAAATTTTCTGCCGCAGAAAGTAACTATTCAATAATGGATAAGGAATTACTTGCAATAAAAGCTGCATTTCAAGAATGGCGACATTTTTTGATGGGTGCCAGAAATCCTGTCACGGTGCTTACTGATCACCGAAATTTACTTTTTCTTAAGTCAGCTAAGACTCTTACTCCCAGACAGTTACGTTGGTCATTATTTTTTGCGGATTTTGACTTTGTAGTGACATACAGACCTGGGAAATTAAATGGTAAAGCGGATGCTTTATCCAGACAATTTCCTGGTTGTGAAAAAGAATTGGAGTTAAGACCTGAACCTGTAATTCCTGAAGAACATTTTGTTTCAGCTAACTCTTCTAAAAAAGAAGATTTGCAGGAGTTAATTAAAATAAATCTGAATATTCAGAAGATGAAAGAATGGGCACAGTTGGATGTTAAAAGAACTATTAAAAATGGTTTACCTTATTTTGAGGATAAGTTGTATCTCCCGAGTGAGGACCTTAGAGAGAAAATTTTACAAGATTGTCATGATTCAGTTTTAGCTGGACATCCGGGTTTTCATAAGACTTTGGATTTAGTTCTACGGCATTTCTGGTGGGAAAGTATTAAGAAAGATGTCTTAAATTATGTAAAGACTTGTGAAGTCTGTGCTAAGTCAAAACATGAGACTGGAAAACCTGCTGGACTTCTTGAACCCTTGCCTATTCCTCCTCGGCCTTGGCATACAATTGGTTTAGATTTTATTGTAGATTTACCTAACGATAGAGGATTCTCCACAATTCTGGTAGTGGTAGATTGTTTCTCTAAAGAGAGTCATTTTATTCCCATGAAAGGAGGAGTTACAGCTTCAAGTCTAGCTAAAAAATTCATTCAAGAAATTGTACGATTGCATGGAGTTCCCAGCCAAGTTATTTCAGATAGGGGGTCTCAATTTGTGTCGAGATTTTGGAAGGAATTTTGTAGGAGATTGGGTTTGAAGATAAAATTAACATCAGGATATCACCCAGAGGCTAATGGTCAAGTAGAAAGAATCAATCAGGAATTAGAAAAATATTTAAGATGTTTTGTCGAAGGAGAGTTTGAGTGGGTGGATTTGTTGTGGACAGCGGAATTTGCATATAATAATTCTACTAAAACCTCTACTTCCATGTCACCTTTTTTTTTGTGGAAGAGGTTATAATCCTCGGTTTCTATGTGAGAATGATGGAGTAAATGAGACATGTCCAGCTGTGAAAGATATAACTGAAATAATTCAGAAAGGTTGGGCTAAAGCAAAGGAAATGTTACAAAAAAGTAAGTCTGAGTATAAAAGATTTGCAGATTTTAAAAGAAAGAAAAGTCCAAGTTATGCTAAAGGTGATTTAGTCTGGTTATCAGCAAAAAATATTAAATTGAAAGGAAAAAATAAATTTTGTCCTAAGTTTTTGGGTCCTTTTGAGATTGAGGAAGTGATAGGACCAGTATCAGTCAAACTTAAATTGACTACTAATTTGAAAATTCATCCAGTATTTCATGTAAGTTTATTAAAACCAGTGTCAAAAGGAATCAGAATGAGACCAGTTCCTAAACCAATTGTTTTGGAAACTAATTCAGAAGAATTTGAGGTTAAAAGAATACTTGATTCTAGAAAAGTAAGGGGAAAGATTCAATATCTTATTGATTGGAAGGGGTTTGGTCCTGATGAAAGAAGTTGGGAGTCAGAATCTGATATTCATGCGGAAAGATTAGTATCTAAGTTTCACAGAAGAAATCCAAATAAACCTGGCCCTGAGGTCAGGGCTTAAGGAGGGGGTACTGTCAGGTCCCAGGTTAGGTAGGGGTACTTTGTAAATGAAATTAGATTATAGATTTAATTAATTTATTGTTTTAATCTGATTTTGGGTTGTTGATCTTAACTTCTGTTCATCAGAGTGCTAACTCCCCAAACCAACATGGTGGCAGTAGTGCCAGTTCCTGATTGGAAGTTTCATGAACCTCTGACCTTCCATACAATTCTAAACTGCCTTTCATTGTTCACCTTCAAGAAGGAAGGTCCTGTTTTGATTAAGTTCCTGCGTCAAGGCCTTTTGATGAGATTCTGGTGAAGTTTACAAAGATAAATATTGTTTCCTGAGAAGCTGGTCAACGTGGGACAAGCTCAGCTGATAATTTGGTGGGAGCGTCGCTTTTTCTCAAGCTGGAGAAAAGTTGCTTTATTTTTATCACTTTATTCATGTTAGGTATTTATTTAGTTTAGGTATTTAGATTCGTTTCATTTTACTTCAAAAATCTGCTTGACTTTTATGACTCTGTGTAATTGACACGGTTTTGAATTTCTGACATTGTACTGAAGGAAGAAGTGTTTGGAATTTTAACTGCGCAGTTTTCTTAGATCAGTGCTTCAGAGCCTTCATTTTTGTTTCACGCATGCGCAAAGGAGAAGTGTCCTTGTTTTACTGCTGTGTCTCGTATCTGATCTGATTTCAAGTCTGTCAGTTTCAGTACGGTTGCGTGAATGAAGATTGCTTAAGGAAAATACCTGAGCCTAAGTTTTTGATGTTGTTTAACTTGAATTCATAAGGCTTTTAATTACGCTTGCGCGCCATTATATAAGGTGGCTTCTAAAAATATTCACTGTGCGCATGTGGAAAGTAAAGACACATTGATTTCATGAGCATAGCACATTTTTCTGAAGGATAAGGCAGCGCCTGAACTTGTCTATTGTGCGCATGTCAAAGGCAAAAGCAGTTGTTTTCGTTAGCATTGCGCATGTGCTCAAAAGGTAAACAGCATCTGAACTCATTTACAGTGCTTAAGTCAAAAGCAAAGCTTCGGATTCCATTAGCATTGCGCATGTGCTTCAAAGGTTGAACAGGATCTGAATTCATTCTTATTGTTCTTGTTTAAAGTTTTAAAATACCATCTGAACTCTTAATTGCGCATTTGTTACTAAAGTAAAAGGAACATCTGAACAGGAATACAATGTGCTTGAGAAAGGATGAAATGCAATTGAATGAATGAACACTCGAAAGTGATTTCCTCTTTAATTTAAGAAGATTGCACATTCTTGAACTCATTATTTTGAGCATTTTTGGTTGAGGAACAAAATGCATTCTTAAATTCACATTGCCCTTCTGAAATTGAACATTGACTGTGCAAGATAAATTCTCAATGGGTCTTTGTGAAAAAGAAGTTAATTAATCTCCAAGGTTATTTCGGAGATTGGACAGGTATGGGTTTAGATATTAAATTATTTGATATTTAGAGATTGAGTTAATTTAATGCATGTCTTCATTATTTAATAAACATTAATGTCTCCTTCTACAGATTGCAGCCCACCAGAAGTAGGCGTCTGTCGTTTGTTATTTTCTCCACTTCCCCTTTTCCCTTGGGAGTGTTAGTTCTTCAACTGGGTTTAAGACAGTTGTTGATCAAACGTTCTTGAGAGATCTGTGGGGCTCAGCATCTCCTGCAGACGCAGACGCCAGGATCGGACACCGGCTCATCCGTGAGAATGGAGCTGCAAAGCTTTCAGGCACAGTGAGAAAGGGTGGGGGCCATGAGCACAGTGTGCGCGGTGCTGCAGAGGGGAGAGAAGCCTTTTCGTATTATCGCAGTGAGGCCTAGTCCAAAGATGGAGTCGAGGGTACACAAAATGGAAGCCCAAGTGTCCTGCACAAGAACCCCGTATCTGCTATTGTTAGCATGCCTACGAGCAATGGAAGCGTCCCCCATTATTGTGCGAGCAAGTGGTTTACATCGTGCTGAATGTATGAGGGGGGTCTAAACGACCCCTCACTCCCACACACCATTTAAATAAAGACATAGGCTATATAAATGAATAATAACAGAAAGTCCCTCACACGGGCTACCGTATTTATGAATGAGGTTTCAAAAGCACTTTGAAAGTCCTCCAACGCTGGTGCTCCACACACATGCCTCCATTGTAATGCCTCTTTACTGGACAGCACCTGCTTCGGCCAGGGACTCCACTGCACAGTGTTTTCATTGTACAGTGCCTCCATTGCCCAGGACCAACGTAAATGGTCTCAGATTTTCCCCAGCAACTGACGATGACCCCACAGGCCCCCGAGGATGTGTAGTGTGAACAGCTGTTCTCTAGTTCCCTGTTTCACTCGCGTCTTTATTCATCCTTATCCATGTACTCTCTCTCTCTGCTACCTGAGAAGTCTCCTCTACACGTCTGGAGACTTCGCTTGCTTGAGTTTCCTGCTTCACTTTAAACCAATTGACGCTTAACTTCAAAAGAGCCTCTATATTTGTTAAGAATCCTTAAGTGACCCCCATGTGTCGACAAAGTTAGCAAATCGCTTCTCCTTGGTGAAATATCCACTTTCCACTTCCACCAAGTAGCACCAATGATAATCCTGGCCACAATGCTTTGCCACCTCTTCAAGTAGACTTGCCACAGCTCAAAAGAAAATGCAATATCCGCAGTTGTTAGTGATGCACAGTTCTTACTCAACAGTTAGTAATCTCTTGGCTACAACTCTAGGATTTACAATGGTATATTTGTCAGGATGACCTATCAGTGCTGCTGCTTTCCCTTCAACAACTTCACTTCTACTTGATTCACTATGAGAATGGTCACCTTGGTCTCACAGTACTCCACCTTGGTTAGACTACTACAATGTTGAATCTACAACTTCAGTACTTTGGACTCTGGACTGCTACCACAGCTTCGTACTGCTAGACAGGTTTCGCGCAAGATATACTTTAAAGTACATCAACACCTTCAAGTAGGCAAGGCACGTCTCTCTGCCTTCCACAGTCTCTGGAACTACAGGTTGTGTCCACTTCAAAATAGTCTTTACAAACAGCCGGTTTAACTTTCCCAACTTTACCTGCCCCTTTCGGTCCAGCTATTAGCTCAAGTAATTAACCTGAAGTTTTGTTGCCACTCTCTTAGCTTCAGGTAATGCTTGCACACTTGTATCATAGGCCAGTTGAACTATTATTAACTTCACAGTAACAGTTCGATCGCTTTTTAACTCTGGGAAAGGCTGGTTTCACTGTTAATATGGGGAGACTTGTGTCTCCTTTCTCGCTTTCCATGTTGACCATTCATTCAAAAAATAGGAAAAAAAGTAAACAAAAAAAATGCCCACCATGCGAAGGAGAGAAGGGGCTACGTGTAATCCCTTCTTCCTTTCCATGACAGCCTGTCGCAGGTCAGGAGTGGACGCGCTGGGGACAGAAGTGTTCCCAGCGCGTCTGCTCCCGAAATGGACAGAAAAGAAGGTAGGGGGGACTTACCTGATTCCACGGCGAGAGGAGATGGCGGCTGCCAGCCCGTGGAGGCCTCAGGTCGGCGGGATTGCCATGTTGTAATGCCTGTGTTCTGAGCCTCCTTGTTGGCTGGGAGGCAGCCACACCCCTCTCGCCGGGTAATAATGGTCCCTATAGTTCAAGGTTCTAAGTCCTTCACTGGAAGCAATACATCTCAAGAATTCTAACAACGATTTTGAGTTGGGAAGAGTCCTAGTGGTCTGCAGTAATTCTGCCAACGAATGTACCTTAAAATAACTCTCTGATGAACGCAAGATCACCAGAGTGCTAAAAACCTGCTGACCTGACAACAGTGCTTCCATTAGACTATGACTCTCTTAAACAGTGCTTCCAGGGGACAGTACCTCAGTGAGCATTATGCCAAATTTACAGTGCCTCCAGTGAACTTTTACCCAATGCACAGTGCCTCCAGTGAACATTATCCCCATTGTACAGTTCCTCCAGTGAGCATTATCCCCAATGGACAGTGCCTTCAGTGAACATTATCCCCAATGCACAGTACCTCCAGTGAGCATTATCCCCATTGTACAGTTCACCCAGTTAACATGATCCCCAATGCACAGTGCCTCCAGTGAACATTATCCCCAATGCACAGTGCCTCCAGTGAACATTATCCCCATTGTACAGTTCCTCCAGTTAACATTATCCCCAATGCACAGTGCCTCCAGTGAACATTATCCCCATTGACAGTGCCTCCAGTGAACTGCATCCCCAATGCACAGTGACACCAGTGAATATTAACCCTAATGCACAGTGCCTCCAGTGAACATTATCCCCAATGCACAGTGCCTCCAGTGAACATTATCCCCATTGTACAGTTCCTCCAGTTAACATTATCCCCAATGCACAGTGCCTCCAGTGAACATTATCCCCAATGCACAGTACCTCCAGTGAACATTATCCCCATTGTACAGTGCCTCCAGTTAACATGATCCCTAATGCACAGTGCCTCCAGTGAACATTATCCACAATGCACAGTGCCTCCAGTGAACATTATCCCCATTGTACAGTTCTTCCAGTGAACTGCATCCCCAATGCACAGTGCCTCCAGTGAACATTATCCCTAATGCACAGTGCCTCCAGTGAACATTATCCCCAATGCACAGTACCTCCAGTGAACATTATCCACAATGCACAGTGCCTCCAGTGACCATTATCGCCATTGTACAGTGCCTCCAGTTAACTTTATCCCAATTGCCCAGTACTTCAGTTATGCAGTACCTCCCTTAAACAGCATTTCCATGGGACAGTACCTCCAGTGAACAGTTTCCCCACTGTACAGTGCCTCCAGTCACCTGTTTCCCCATTGCCCAATACCTCAGTCATGCAGTGCATCCCTTAAACAGCATTTCCATGGGACAGTACCTCCAGTGAACATTATTCCCATTGTACAGTGCCTCCAGTGAACATTATCCCCAATGCACTGTGCCTCCAATGAACATTATCCCCATTGTACAGTGCTTCCAGTGAACTGTATCCCCAATGCACAGTGCCTCCAGTGAACATTATCCCCAAGGCACAGTGCCTCCAGTGAACATTATCCCCATTGTAGAGTGCCTCCAGTGAACTGTATCTCCATTGCCCAGTACCTCAGTTATGCAGTGCATCCCTTAAAAAGCATTTCCATGGGACAGTACCTCCAGTGAACATTATCCCCAATGCACAGTGCCTCCAGTGAACATTATCCCCAATGCACAGTGCCTCCAGTGAACA
The DNA here is from genome assembly GCF_040938575.1 of Ambystoma mexicanum. NCBI lineage: Eukaryota > Metazoa > Chordata > Amphibia > Caudata > Ambystomatidae > Ambystoma > Ambystoma mexicanum. The sequence goes on along the minus strand of NC_090923.1, from coordinate 26,756,288 downwards.
TTGTCCCCATTGTACAGTGCCTCCAGTGAACATTATCCCCATTGTACAGTGCCTCCAGTGAACTGTAGCCCCAATGCACAGTGCCTCCAGTGAACATTATCCCCAATGCACAGTTCCTCCAGTGAACATTATCCCCATTGTACAATGCCTCCAGTTAACTGTATCCCCATTGCCCAGTACCTCAGTTATGCAGTGCATCCCTTAAATAGCATTTCCATGGGACAGTACCTCCAGTGAACAGTTTCCCCACTGTAGAGTGCCTGCATTGAACTGTGCTTTTGTTGCACCGTATTTCTGGCACATCAGGTATGTTAGACCGTATTAGACTATTATATCGAGCCACTGTTGTGCAGTGTTTTCATTAGACGCTACATCCATATTAATGCCTTACCTTTACACTTGGAGGCTTCCAAAATGCCCCTCGCTATGAAATGGAGGTACTGCCCAATGGAGGCAGTACATAATGGCTCACATTATCCAATGGAGACACTGCATAATGGCTCACATTATCCAGTGGAGGCAGCGCATAATGGCTCACATTATCCAATGGAGACAGTGCATAATGGCTCACATTAACCAATGGAGACAGTGCATAATAGCTCACATTATCCAATGGAGACAGCGCATAATGGCTCACATTATCCAATGGAGGCAGTGCATAATGGCTCATATTATCCAATGGAAGCACTCCATAATGGCTCACATTATCCTATGGAGGCAGTGCTTAATGGCTCACATTATCCAATGGAAGCAGCGCATAATGGCTCACAATATCCAATGGAGGCAGTGCATAATGGCTCACATTATCCAATGGAGACAGTGCATAATGGCTCACATTATCCAATGGAAGCAGCACATAATGGCTCACATTATCCAATGGATACAGTGCATAATACCTGTGCATAATGGCTCATGTTATCCAATGGAGACAGTGCATAATGGCTCACATTATCCAATGGAGACAGCACATAATGGCTCATATTATCCAATGGAGGCAGCACATAATGGCTCACATTATCCAATGGAGACAGTGCATAATGGCTCACATTATCCAATGGAGGCAGTGCATAATGGCTCACATTATCCAATGGAGACAGCGCATAATGGCTCATATTATCCAATGGAAGCACCGCATAATGGCTCACATTATCCAATGGAGGCAGCGCATACCGGCTCACATTATCCAATGGAGGCAGTGCACAATGGCTCCCATTATCCAAGGGAGGCAGCTCATACCGGCTCACATTATCCAATGGAGGCAGTGTATAATGTGGATACTGTCCAATGGAGACACTGCATAATGGCTCACATTTTTCAAAGGACACAGCACATAACAGCTCATATTATCCAATGGAGGCAGCGCATATCGGCTCACAGTATCCAGTGGAGGCAGTGCACAATGGGGGTACTATAAAATGGAGGCAGTGCATAATGGGGGTTCTATAAAATGGAGGCACTGCATAATGGCTCACATTACCCAATGGAGGCACTGCACAATGGCTCACATTATCCAATGGAGACACTGCACAATGGCTCACATTATCCAATGGAGACAGTGCATAATGGCTCACATTATCCAATGTAGGCATTGCATAATGGCTCACATTATCCAATGGAGGCCGCGCATAATGGCTCCCATTATCCAATGGAGACAGTGCATAATGGCTCATATTATCCAATGGAATCACTGCATAATGGCTCACATTATCCAATGGAGGCAGTGCTTAATGGCTCACCTTATCCAAAGGAAGCAGCGCATAATGGCTCACATCCAATGGAGGCAGTGGATAATGGCTCACATTATCCAACGGAGACAGCGCATAATGGCTCACATTATCCAATGGAGACAGTGCATAATAACAGCGCATAATGGCTCACATTATGCAATGGAGACAGTGCATACTGGCTCACATTATCCAATGGAGGCAGTGCATAATGGCTCACATTATCCAATGGAGGCAGTGCATAATGGCTCACATTATCCAATGGACACAGCGCATAATGGCTCATATTATCAAATGGAAGCACTGCATAATGGCTCACATTATCCAATGGAGGCAGTGCTTAATGGCTCATACTATCCAATGGAAGCAGCGCACACCAGCTCACATTATCCAATGGATGCAGTGCACAATGGCTCACATTATCCAATGGAGGCAGCGCATACCGGCTCACATTATCCAATGGAGGCAGTGTATAATGTGGGTACTGTCCAATGGAGACACTGCATAATGGCTCACATATTTCAAAGGAAGCAGCACATAATGGCTCACATTATCCAATGGAGGCAGTGGATAATGGCTCACATTATCCAACGGAGACAGTGCATAATAGATCACATTATCCAATGGAGACAGTGCATAATAACAGCGCATAATGGCTCACATTATCCAATGGAGGCAGTGCATACTGGCTCACATTATCCAATGGAGACAGCGCATAATGGCTCATATTATCCAATGGAGGCAGTGCATAATGGCTCACATTATCCAATGGAGACAGTGCATAATGGCTCACATTATCCAATGGAGGCAGTGCATAATGGCTCACATTATCCAATGGAGACAGCGCATAATGGCTCATATTATCCAATGGAAGCACTGCATAATGGCTCACATTATCCAATGGAGACAGTGCATAATGGCTCACATTATCCAATGGAGGCAGGGCATAATGGCTCACATTATCCAATGGAGACAGTGCATAATGGCTCACATTATCCAATGGAGGCAGTGCATAATGGCTCCCATTATCCAATGGAGGCAACGCATAATGGCTCACATTATCCAATGGAGACAGTGCATAATGGCTCACATTATCCAATGAAGGCAGTGCATAATGGCTCACATTAAGGCAGTGCATAATGGCTCACATTATCCAATGGACACAGCGCATAATGGCTCATATTATCCAATGGGAGCACTGCATAATGGCTCACATTATCCAATGGAGGCAGTGCTTGATGGCTCACATTATCCAATGGAGGCAGCACATACCAGCTCACATTATCCAATGGAGGCAGTGCACAATGGCTCACATTATCCAATGGAGGCAGTGCATACCGGCTCACATTATCCAATGGAGGCAGTGCATAATGTGGGTACTGTCCAATGGAGACACTGCATAATGGCTGCACTGCATAAAAGCTCTTGTGAGAGTTAGACAGTACCCATGTTAGGGTATGTGTTAGACCAGGGTAGCCCAGCATGGTCTAACATATATAATGGTCTACAAACTTATTGTGGTCTATTAGTACACATTGTACATTCTACAGTGTTACAATCAATCTGATTGGCCCTCATCGGGTCGTTAGCCGGCCGGGTAAAAATTACCTTTGCGAGGGCCCTCGCTGTTCCTGTCCTTTCACCATCTGGCTGTTATGGAAACGGAGAAGGGACTACGTGTAGTCCTTTCATCCTGATCCATTGTGGCCCTTTTCATTTAACTTTTTTTTTAATTTTTTTAATGGCAGCCATTTCCTTTTAATTTTGTTCTTGAGTTGAGAAACGGTTGCAATGCTGTGTCTCAACTTGAGACCAATTGCTATTAGTACCCCGGTACAATTTGCTGGGGTACAAATAACAATAGAACACCCAGGGGGCGGGGCATTACTGGTCGGTTAAATCCCTTTGCCTCGTTCGGGCTTCTAACTATCGCACCAGGGGCATTACCAAACCGGTAATGTCCCCCCTCCAAGGGTTCTATTGCTTTAGTAGAGTTTGGAATGGTTGACCGTATTAGCCCATTATAGAGTGCTTCTATTGGACAGTACCCTTATTAGGCCATTGTATGTGTTAGACTATGTTAGTCCACCATGATCTAGCATGTACAATGGTCTACTAACCTATTATGGTCTAGTAAGGTCTGGAATGTTACTCCTTATTAGACTTACTCTTTTTAGGCCATTGGACTATGTTAACCGAGTAACCCAGTCTAATAACTTATTATGGTTGTGTAGGTGGACCTCCAATCTCTGTAACCCCAAGTAGGCCAACCTCTTAATAAGCGAGTGCATGTTTGTACATAAAGCAAGGTTATTGTACAAATGGCTGGGTAGCGCTGCATTACGCTGTGGAGTCAACCAAGCCGGAGTCTCTTCGAACCACACAAGGATCTCACATTCTATACATTTTGCAACAGTTAACACATTCCAACATATTTCATTACAAAGTCATCCTCCCATGCATGATTGGTCAAACCCATAAAATAAATCTTATCTCCTTGAGTTCCCACGCTCTTATTGGACACAATTATTTAACTACCATCCACTTTCAACATACATTTGCATCAACTCATTTTACAGCACACCCCTTTTTGGGATCTTTCCATTGTTGGTTGGGACGTCAATGCATGGTTATATACTCGCACAGCAAACATAACTCATTGCAAGTTCCAACTGGCCGGGGATCTCGAATCCCGATTATGTTGCACATGGTCTTTGCAAGGACACTTCAACAATTTAAGAGGGGGAGAAACAAACAAGTTCCCTTAAAACTGGTGATAAATATCTTATCCACGCAGATTTACAGGCATCATTATTTCACACTGATCTTTACGACTAACATTTCAAAACGCATAGCCTCTAGTCACATCCTGATTACTCCTGAGAAACTGATTGAAACCCATAAACCATTTGTCAACTTTGCCTCTTAAGCATCCCTTGCACCAGATTTATTACCTAGCTTCAAACTGACCCTAACAGGTGGCCGCACCTCCCATGTACTTAAAAAAGATTAATTTTCATCTCCACAACAGTACCAAGTCCTAAAAACCTGAGCATGGCTGTAACTGACCATTTGATATTGTCGCAGATGCCCGCTGCCTTCCCCCAGCCTTCGACCTTGCTCAACCAGCTTTCCTGGTCAGACAGAGCTTATCTCGCCACCCCAGCTTTCTGGGGTCCCAATCAAATTTCCCTAAAGTCCCCAATGTATTTATGTCTGTGCATGTATGTTCAAGACTACCGTGTCCCCCTCACAGTGGTTTCTCCATTGCAAATCTCCTCACTGCCCAGCTCAAGACGCTATCTTGCGCGCCACACACCTGCATTGTTTTCCTATTGCATCAGCAGATTTGACATTATGTTGCTGCATGCGTGGGAATCTAAAATGTATCAACTAAAACACAAAGTAACACTAATAGTTACACTTATCCCTTCCTTATTAACTACACTAAATACATGCTAAATTGCAACATCACGCCAACATCGCCATCACCCCAGTCACCAATGTGGCGTGCGTAACACAAAACCCTCTTTGTCATTGAGACCTATTAGGCCATTGCATGTGTTCGACCATGGTGGGCTAACATGGTCTAACTCATATAATGGTCTAATAATCTAATATGATCCAGTAAGGTCTTGAATGTTAGACTTCATTAGACCAGTGTACAGTACTTCTATTAGACAGTGTCCTTATTAGGCCATAGTACGTGTTAGATCATGTTAGACCAGCATGGTCTAACACGTATAATGGACTACTAACTTATCATGGTCTAGTAAGGTCTGGAATGTTAGACCTTATTAGACTATTATACAGTGCTTCTATTAGAGCGTGCCCTTATTAGGCCATTGTGCGTGTTTGACCAGGTTAGCCCACCATGGTCTAACATGTATGATGGTCTAATAATCTAGTAAGGTCTGACATGGTAGGTATGTTGGGCACGTCGACCTTACTAGGCAATTATATAATACCTTACTAGGGAGTAAGTGTGCTTTTGGTTCTTTCAAAAGATAAGATTGTTGTATTGATATTATTAATGTGGCTGCAACTTTCTCCACTACTCTCCTTTGCTCCCAGGTCAGAGCCCCTGCCGCACGTCGCCATGTTCAGCATTTGCCTCTTGCAATTCCGTGGGGACCAGCCCAATATGCACCTGCAAACCTGGGTACCAGGGCGATGGGAAAGTCTGCGTACCCATCAATCCCTGTTCCGCGCAGAACGGGGGCTGCTCTGGGAAAGCAACCAGATGCGTTTATAAAGCTCCTGGCAAGGTGAGTCGTGTGGGTAAGCTGAGGTGAATTACATACCTGCATGTGAGCAAGGTGTAATTTGCACTCCCTTTGTGGGAAAGGTGGGTTGAATTGTACGTCTATGCGTGGGTGAGGTCTGTCTGTTAAACGTGTAACAAGCGTGGCAGACGTGGAGGTTTCTAGTAAGAAAATATCATTTGGCAGTCGATGTAGGCAACAACTTTGGTAAGATTCTATATTTCCAGCTGCCATCTAGGGGTTACCCCGGAGGAGGCTGCACACCCCTGGCAACGGTACAGTCTGACGGGCAACCTCCTGCCCTCATAATAGAGATGGACTTTCTTTGTACACTCATTATGGGAAACAAAAGACTGTGCTTCAGATGTGATGGCCCAAGGGTCTGGGCTTGTGCTACCTGTCATATGATGAATAATACACTACCATTATCACATTTTATTAAAGCATTTCATGCCAAATTCCTCCTGCTTCTTACCACTGTAATAACAGTGATTGCCATTGGTCAATTTCATCGTGGAAAAATAAAGGTTTGAGTCAGTCGTGCCAGTATTGAAAACTATAACTATGAAAACAACCCCCAACCTGATGCGGCCGCAGAAGCTAAGACTGCTGGAGCCCCCTTTGTCCTGACCCTGGGGAATCTCCTCACATCATCTTCCACAAACGGACCCCCCTTTGGGCAAGTACACCAATTTACCATATGATACATTTCTACGGTTAACCAGATCAAGAATTTGCCCTGACCGTTTGTAAAGTAAATGTGCAAGAGTTTATTATATAAAATCACGCAGGGCTTTGATGGCGAAACATACTGGGTCACTCATCACTCTCATAATAAATGTGCAGGAATTAGTCATGTACGCAAACTCCCTGTACCTTGGCGCCCCCGCCTATCAACTCAGAAAGCTCCAATGGGTCCAAAACACTGCAGCTAGACTCTCCTTGGCCCTTGGCCACAGAGAGCACATCTCACCTGCCCTCTGTGTCCTCCATTGGCTCCCTGTCTAGCCCCCCCTTCAAAGCCATGTGCATCACCCACTGTGCCATCCACAAAACAGGTCCAGAATGCCTTCAACATAAACTCACACGCTACCAACCCAACAGAAACCTGTGCTCAGGCACTGCACTGCTGCTTGTGATCCATACTTTCAAATGAACACGATTAGGGGGGGGTCCCCATCTCCGTCCAAATCCCCTCTATCTGGAACTTTATTCGCCTCAGCATCAGATGCATCGAGGACCACTTGGCCTTCTGATGGGCCTTCAAAAGCTGACTTTTCCCCCCTGCCTCCTGACGGGCCCTTACATGCTCTTCGGGTGAGCTAGGCCCCATCCAGGTAAGCTAAGAAAGAAACCCACCAGAAAATGTCCAGCAGCCCACAGAACAGACTCCACGCCACGTCCATGAAACCAAGAAACCAACCAGCAATCTTGGGTACATATCGCACTCCAAGCTTCTGGAGATCAGCCGAAGGCAAGGCCGCCCACACGCACGCATATGTTATCACTCACCATCTTCAAACACATCTCACAAGACTGCGGTCATTAAAATGCTGCTATCACTCACACAAAAAAATCGGTCTAGCTGGACACATAATGAGTCTCCTTTACTTACATACTCTCCGGACAACTACTTAGCACCCATCCACATGCCAGTCTGATATGGGGAGCTAGTAGAGACTTGGCAATCCTACCATCCTTCGTATTGGCTAAAACGCACACACACACACATTCTAATCTCCGACGATGTTCCCATACCTTGGACTTCGGCCCACTGAAGGCATTCATCTACAGCGCTTTGAGACCATACCAATGGGAATAGGTGCTATGCAAATGACAATTACAATGCAATACATAGGATGTTCATAGGGTTAGTGTGCAGGGGTTTGATCCTGGTAAAGGTGCTTTGCCGCTTGCCCCCCGTCCCCACCCTCCACCGGGCCAAACACTCCATCCATCTGTGGCTCAGTTTCTGCCTCAGCCACAAGTGGGAGAGCTTAGAAGCAGACTCAATGACAAATGTGTTAAATGACATATTTACGTCACACACACATAATAACTATGTGACATATTTGCTGGTGAAGTGAGTGTGTAGTGCCTTTGGGTCACGTCTACTAAGTGAACGCGAAGGGGGACAGAAAGAGAAAGGAGTCAGACTGCAGGAGAGGTGCTGCCAGGGTAGAGCGAAGAAGGAACGGATTAAGCTCCTTATGGTGTGGTTTATGGAAATATCTGCCAATCGATATCAGAAACTGTGCCATGGTTCAGGGATTTAAGTTTAGGCGTAAATAGCATTTCTTGGCCCTTGATGTTCCAATCCTTAAAGTTTAGTTGGAAGTTGAAATTGGGTAAGTACTGCCTTTATATTTCTGTATTTTGCTTTGTTTACTTGTATTTATAATGCGCCTATACACAATGTGCTTCAATAAACGTGCTCTAACTAAGCCCCATCCCATGACATCATACTGTCCAGGAGTTTGCAGGTCGGCTAACCTTTGTTGAGGGAATTCACTCTGACTAACTAAGCCCCCTCCCATGACATCATACTGTCCAGGAGTTTGCAGGTCTGGCTAACCTTTGTTGAGGGAATTCACTCTGACTAACTAAGCCCCTTCCCATGACATCATACTGTCCAGGAGTTTGCAGGTCTGGCTAACCTTTGTTGAGGGAATTCACTCTGACTAACTAAGCCCCCTCCCATGACGTCATACTGTCCAGGAGTTTGCAGGTCTGGCTAACATTTGGGGAGGTAATTCACTCTGACTAAGCCCCCTCCCATGACATCATACTGTCCAGGAGTTTGCAGGTCTGGCTAACCTTTGGTAACGGAATTCACTCTGACCAACTAAGCCCCCTCCTAACTAAGCCCCCTCCCATGACATCATACTGTCCAGCAGTTTGCAGGTCTGGCTAACTTTGGGGACGGAATTCACTCTGACTAACTAAGCCCACTCCCATGACATCATACTGTCCAGGAGTTTGCAGGTCTGGCTAACCTTTGGTAACGGATTTCACTCTGACCAACTAAGCCCCCTCCTAACTAAGCCACCTCCCATGTCATCATACTGTCCAGCAGTTTGCAGGTCTGGCTAACCTTTGGGGAGGGAATTCCCTCTGACTACCAAAGCCCCCTCCTATGACATCATACTGTCCAGGAGTTTGCAGGTCTGGCTAACCTTTGGGGAGGGAATTCACTCTGACTAACTAAGCCCCCTCCCGTGACATCATACTGTCCAGGAGTTTGCAGGTCTGGCTAACCTTTGGTGAGGGAATTCACTCTGACTACCTAAGCCCCCTCCGATGACATCATACTGTCCAGTTGCAGGTCTCCTGTAATGATCCTCTGGCTAACCTTTGGTGAGGGAATTCACTCTGACTACCTAAGACCCTTCCCATGACATCATACTCTGCAGGAGTTTGCAGATCTGGCTAACCTTTCAGGAGGGAATTCACTCTGACTAACTAGGCCCCCTCCCATGACATCATACTGTCCAGTTGCAGGTCTCCTGTAATGATACTCTGGCTAACCTTTTGTGAGAGAATTCACTCTGACTAACTAAGCCTCCTCCCATGACATCATACTCTGCAGGAGTTTGCAGGTCTGGGTAACCTTTGGGGAGGGAATTTACTCTGACTAACTAAGCCCCCTCCCATGACATCATACTGTCCAGGTGTTTGCAGGTCTGGCTAACCTTTGGGGAGAGAATTCACTCTGACTACCTAAGCCCCCTCCCATGACATCATGCTGTCCAGGGAATTCACTCTGACTACCTAAGCCCCCTCCCATGACATCATACTGTCCAGGTGTTTGCAGGTCTGGCTAACCTTTGTGGAGAGAATTCACTCTGACTACCTAAGAGCCCTCCCATTACATCATACTGTCCAGGAGTTTGCAGGTCTGGCTAACCTTTGGTGACAGAATTCACTCTGACTAACTAAGCCTCCTCCCATGACATCATACTCTGCAGGAGTATGCAGGTCTGGCTAACCTTTGGGGAGGGAATTCACTCTGACTACCTAAGCCCCCTCACATGACATCATACTGTCCAGGTGTTTGCAGGTCTGGCTAACCTTTGGGGAGAGAATTCACTCTGACTACCTAAGCCCCCTCCCATGACATCATACTGTCCAGGGAATTCTCTCTGACAAACTAAGCCCCCTCCCATGACATCATACTGTCCAGGAGTTTGCAGGTCTGGCTAACCTATGGGAGGGAATTCACTCTGACTACCTAACACCCCTCCCATGACATCATACTGTCCAGGAGTTTGCAGGTCTGGCTAACCTTTGCGGAGGGAATTAACTCTGAGTACCTAAGCTCCCTCCCATGACATCATACTGTCCAGGAGTTTGCAGGTCTGGCTAACCTTTGGTGATGGAATTCACTCTGACTACCTAAGCCCCCTCCCATGACATCATACTGTCCAGGAGTTTGCAGGTCTGGCTAACCTTTGGTGAGGGAATTCACTCTAACTAACTAATCCCCCTCCCATGACATCATACTGTCCAGGAGTTTGCAGGTCTCCTGTAATGATCTTCTGGCTAAGCTTTGGGGAGGGAATTCACTCTGACTAACTAAGCCCCCTCCCGTGACATCATACTGTCCAGGAGTTTGTAGGTCTGGCTAACCTTTGGGGAGGGAATTCACTCGGACTAACTAAGCCCCCTCCCATGACATCATATTGTCCAGGAGTTTGCAGGCCTGGCTAACCTTTGGTGACGGAATTCACTCTGACTACCTAAGCCCCCTCCCATGACATCATACTGTCCAGGAGTTTGCAGGTCTGGCTAACATTTGGGGAGGTAAATCACTCTGACTAAGCCCCCTCCCATGATATCGTACTGTGCAGGAGTTTTCAGGTCTGGCTAACCTTTGGGGAGGGAATTCACTCTGGCTAACTAAGCCCCCTCCCATGACATCATACTGTCCAGGAGTTTGCAGGTCTGGCTAACCTTTGGGGAGGGAATTCACTCTGACTAACTAAGCCCCCTCCCATGACATTATACTGTCCAGGAGTTTGCAGGTCTGGCTAACCTTTGGGGAGGGAATTCACTCTGACCACCTAAGCCCCCTCCCATGACATCATACTGTCCAGGTGTTTGCAGGTCTGGCTAACCTTTGGGGAGAGAATTCACTCTGACTACCTAAGCCCCCTCCCATGACATCATACTGTCCAGGAAATTCACTCTGACTACCTAAGCCCCCTCCCATGACATCATACTGTCCAGGTGTTTGCAGGTCTGGCTAACCTTTGGGGAGAGAATTCACTCTGACTACCTAAGCCCCTTCCCATGACATCATACTGTCCAGGGAATTCTCTCTGACAAACTAAGCGCCCTCCCATGACATCATACTGTCCAGGAGTTTGCAGGTCTGGCTAACCTATGGGAGGGAATTCACTCTGACTACCTAAGGCCCCTCCCATGACACCATACTGTCCAGGAGTTTGCAGGTCTGGCTAACCTTTGGGGAGGGAATTCACTCTGACTATCTAAGCCCCCTCCCATGACATCATACTGTCCAGGAGTTTGCAGGTCTGGCTAACCTTTGCAGAGGGAATTAACTCTGACTACCTAAGCTCCCTCCCATGACATTATACTGTCCAGGAGTGTGCAGGTCTGCCTAACCTTTGGTGATGGAATTCACTCTGACTACCTAAGCCCCCTCCCATGACATCATACTGTCCAGGAGTTTGCAGGTCTGGCTAACCTTTAGTGAGGGAATTCACTCTAACTAATCCTCCTCCCCTGACATCATACTGTCCAGGAGTTTACAGGTCTCCTCTAATGATCTTCTGGCTAAGCTTTGGGGAGGGAATTCACTCTGACTAACTAAGCCCCCTCCCGTGACATCATACTGTCCAGGAGTTTGCAGGTCTGGCTAACCTTTGGGGAGGGAATTCACTTCGACTAAGCCCCCTGCCGTGACATCATACTGTCCAGGAGTTTGCAGGTCTGGCTAACATTTGGTGAGGGAATTCACTCTGACTAACTAAGCCCCCTCCCGTGACATCATACTGTCCAGGAGATTGCAGGTCTCCTGTAATGATCCTCTGGCTAACTTCTGTAGAGGGAATTCACTCTGACTAACTAAGCTCCTTCCCATGACATCATACTGTCCAGGAGTTTGCAGGTCTGGCTAACCTTTGGTGACGGAATTCACTCTGACCAACTAAGCCCCTTTCCCATGACACCATACTGTCCAAGAGTTTGCAGGTCTCCTGTAATGATCCTCTGGCAAACCTTTGGGAAGGCAATTCACTCTGACTAACTAAGCCCCCTACTGTGACATCATACTGTCCAGTAGTTTGCAGGTCTGGCTAACCTTTGGGGGGGGAATTTACTCTGACTAGCTAAGCCTCCTTCCGTGACATCATACTCTGTAGAAGTTTGCAGGTCTGGCTAAGCTTTGGGGAGGGAATTCACTCTGACTAACTAAGCCGTTCCCGTGACATCGTACTGTCCAGGAGTTTGCAGTTCTGGCTAACCATTGGGGAGGGAATTCACTCTGACTAACTAAGCCCCCTCCCGTGATGTCGTACTGTTCAGGAGTTTGCAGGTCTGGCTAACCTTTGGGGAGGAAATTCGCTCTGACTAACTAAGCCCCCTCCCGTGACATCATACTGTCCAGGAGTTTGCAGGTCTGGCTAACCTTTGGTGATGGAATTCACTCTGACTACCTAAGCTCCCTCCCATGACATCATACTGTCCAGGAGTTTGCAGGTCTGGCTAACCTTTGGGGAGGGAATTCACTCTGACTAACTAAGCCCCCTCCCATGACATCATACTGTCCAGGAGTTTGCAGGTCTGGCTAACCTTTGGGGAGGGAATTCACTCTGACTACCTAAGACCCCTCCCATGACATCATACTGTCCAGGAGTTTGCAGGTCTGGCTAACCTTTGGGGAGTGAATTCACTCTAACTACCTAAGCCCCCTCCCGTGACATCATACTGTCCAGGAGTTTGCAGGTCTGGCTAACCTTTGGTGACGGAATTCACTCGGACTAACTAAGCCCCCTCCCATGACATCATATTGTCCAGGAGTTTGCAGGCCTGGCTAACCTTTGGTGACGGAATTCACTCTGACTACCTAAGCCCCCTCCCATGACATCATACTGTCCAGGAGTTTGCAGGTCTGGCTAACATTTGGGGAGGTAATTCACTCTGACTAAGCCCCCTCCCATGATATCATACTGTGCAGGAGTTTTCAGGTCTGGCTAACCTTTGGGGAGGGAATTCACTCTGGCTAACTAAGCCCCATCCCATGACATCATACTGTCCAGGAGTTTGCAGGTCTGGCTAACCTTTGGGGAGGGAATTCACTCTGACTAACTAAGCCCCCTCCCATGACATTATACTGTCCAGGAGTTTGCAGGTCTGGCTAACCTTTGGGGAAGGCAATTCACTCTGACCACCTAAGCCCCCTCCCATGACATCATACTGTCCAGGAAATTTACTCTGACTACCTAAGCCCCCTCCCATGACATCATACTGTCCAGGTGTTTGCAGGTCTGGCTAACCTTTGGGGAGAGAATTCACTCTGACTACCTAAGCCCCTTCCCATGACATCATACTGTCCAGGGAATGCTCTCTGACAAACTAAGCCCCCTCCCATGACATCATACTGTCCAGGAGTTTGCAGGTCTGGCTAACCTATGGGAGGGAATTCACTCTGACTACCTAAGGCCCCTCCCATGACATCATGTCCAGGAGTTTGCAGGTCTGGCTAACCTTTGGGGAGGGAATTCACTCTGACTAACTAAGCCCCCTCCCATGACATCATACTGTCCAGGAGTTTGCAGGTGTGGCTAACCTTTGCAGAGGGAATTAACTCTGACTACCTAAGCTCCCTCCCATGACATTATACTGTCCAGGAGTGTTCAGGTCTGCCTAACCTTTGGTGATGGAATTCACTCTGACTACCTAAGCCCCCTCCCATGACATCATACTGTCCAGGAGTTTGCAGGTCTGGCTAACCTTTAGTGAGGGAATTCACTCTAACTAATCCTCCTCCCATGACATCATACTGTCCAGGAGTTTGCAGGTCTCCTCTAATGATCTTCTGGCTAAGCTTTGGGGAGGGAATTCACTCTGACTAACTAAGCCCCCTCCCGTGACATCATACTGTCCAGGAGTTTGCAGGTCTGGCTAACCTTTGGGGAGGGAATTCACTTCGACTAAGCCCCCTGCCGTGACATCATACTTTCCAGGAGTTTGCAGGTCTGGCTAACATTTGGTGAGGGAATTCACTCTGACTAACTAAGCCCCCTCCAGTGACATCATACTGTCCAGGAGATTGCAGGTCTCCTGTAATGATCCTCTGGCTAACTTCTGTGGAGGGAATTCACTCTGACTAACTAAGCTCCTTCCCATGACATCATACTGTCCAGGAGTTTGCAGGTCTGGCTAACCTTTGGTGACGGAATTCACTCTGACCAACTAAGCCCCTTTCCCATGACACCATACTGTCCAGGAGTTTGCATGTCTCCTGTAATGATCCTCTGGCAAACCTTTGGGAAGGCAATTCACTCTGACTAACTAAGCCCCCTCCTGTGACATCATACTGTCCAGGAGTTTGCAGGTCTGGCTAACCTTTGGGGGGGGAATTCACTCTGACTAGCTAAGCCTCCTTCCGTGACATCATACTCTGCAGAAGTTTGCAGGTCTGGCTAACCTTTGGGGAGGGAATTCACTCTGACTAACTAAGCCCCCTCCCGTGATGTCGTACTGTTCAGGAGTTTGCAGGTCTGGCTAACCTTTGGGGAGGAAATTCGCTCTGACTAACTAAGCCCCCTCCCGTGACATCATACTGTCCAGGAGTTTGCAGGTCTGGCTAACCTTTGGTGATGGAATTCACTCTGACTACCTAAGCTCCCTCCCATGACATCATACTGTCCAGGAGTTTGCAAGTCTGGCTAACCTTTGGGGAGGGAATTCACTCTGACTAACTAAGCCCCCTCCCATGACATCATACTGTCCAGGAGTTTGCAGGTCTGGCTAACCTTTGGGGAGGGAATTCACTCTGACTACCTAAGACCCCTCCCATGACATCATACTGTCCAGGAGTTTGCAGGTCTGGCTAACCTTTTCGGAGGGAATTAACTCTGACTACCTAAGCTCCCTTACATGACATCATACTGTCCAGGAGTTTGCATGTCTGGCTAACCTTTGGTGATGGAATTCACTCTGACTACCTAAGCCCCCTCCCATGACATCATACTGTCCAGGAGTTTGCAGGTCTGGCTAACCTCTGGTGAGGGAATTCACTCTAACTAACTAATCCCCCTCCCATGACATCATACTGTCCAGGAGTTTGCAGGTCTCCTGTAATGATCTTCTGGCTAAGCTTTGGGGAGGGAATTCACTCTGACTAACTAAGCCCCCTCCCGTGACATCATACTGTCCAGGAGTTTGCAGGTCTGGCTAACCTTTGGGGAGGGAATTCACTCTGACTAACTAAGCCCCGTCCCATGACATCATATTGTCCAGGAGTTTGCAGGCCTGGCTAACCTTTGGTGACGGAATTCACTCTGACTACCCAAGCCCCCTCCCATGACATCATACTGTCCAAAAGTTTGCAGGTCTGGCTAACCTTTGGTGACGGAATTCACTCTGAGTACCTAAGCCCCCTCCCATGACATCATACTTTGGAGGAGTTTGCAGGTCTGGCTAACCTTTGGGGAGGGAATTCACTCTGACTAACTAAGCCCCCTCCCATGACATTATACTGTCCAGGAGTTTGCAGGTCTGGCTAACCTTTGGTGAGGGAATTCACCCTGACTGACTAAGCCCCCTCCTGTGACATCATACTGTCCAGGAGTTTGCAGGTCTGGCTAACCTTTGGGGAGGGAATTCACTCTGACTAGCTAAGCCTCCTTCCGTGACATCATACTCTGCAGGAGTTTGCAGGTCTGGCTAACCTTTGGGGAGGGAATTCACTCTGACTAACTAAGCCCCCTCCCATGACATCATACTGTCCAGGAGTTTGCAGGTCTGGCTAACCTTTGGTGATGGAATTCACTCTGACTACCTAAGCCCCCTCCCATGACATCATACTGTCCAGGAGTTTGCAGGTCTGGCTAACCTTTAGTGAGGGAATTCACTCTAACTAATCCTCCTCCCATGACATCATACTGTCCAGGAGTTTGCAGGTCTCCTCTAATGATCTTCTGGCTAAGCTTTGGGGAGGGAATTCACTCTGACTAACTAAGCCCCCTCCCGTGACATCATACTGTCCAGGAGTTTGCAGGTCTGGCTAACCTTTGGGGAGGGAATTCACTTCGACTAAGCCCCCTGCCGTGACATCATACTTTCCAGGAGTTTGCAGGTCTGGCTAACATTTGGTCAGGGAATTCACTCTGACTAACTAAGCCCCCTCCAGTGACATCATACTGTCCAGGAGATTGCAGGTCTCCTGTAATGATCCTCTGGCTAACTGCTGTGGAGGGAATTCACTCTGACTAACTAAGCTCCTTCCCATGACATCATACTGTCCAGGAGTTTGCAGGTCTGGCTAACCTTTGGTGACGGAATTCACTCTGACCAACTAAGCCCCTTTCCCATGACACCATACTGTCCAGGAGTTTGCATGTCTCCTGTAATGATCCTCTGGCAAACCTTTGGGAAGGCAATTCACTCTGACTAACTAAGCCCCCTCCTGTGACATCATACTGTCCAGGAGTTTGCAGGTCTGGCTAACCTTTGGGGGGGGAATTCACTCTGACTAGCTAAGCCTCCTTCCGTGACATCATACTCTGCAGAAGTTTGCAGGTCTGGCTAACCTTTGGGGAGGGAATTCACTCTGACTAACTAAGCCCCCTCCCGTGATGTCGTACTGTTCAGGAGTTTGCAGGTCTGGCTAACCTTTGGGGAGGAAATTCGCTCTGACTAACTAAGCCCCCTCCCGTGACATCATACTGTCCAGGAGTTTGCAGGTCTGGCTAACCTTTGGTGATGGAATTCACTCTGACTACCTAAGCTCCCTCCCATGACATCATACTGTCCAGGAGTTTGCAAGTCTGGCTAACCTTTGGGGAGGGAATTCACTCTGACTAACTAAGCCCCCTCCCATGACATCATACTGTCCAGGAGTTTGCAGGTCTGGCTAACCTTTGGGGAGGGAATTCACTCTGACTACCTAAGACCCCTCCCATGACATCATACTGTCCAGGAGTTTGCAGGTCTGGCTAACCTTTGCGGAGGGAATTAACTCTGACTACCAAAGCTCCCTTACATGACATCATACTGTCCAGGAGTTTGCATGTCTGGCTAACCTTTGGTGATGGAATTCACTCTGACTACCTAAGCCCCCTCCCATGACATCACACTGTCCAGGAGTTTGCAGGTCTGGCTAACCTTTGGTGAGGGAATTCACTCTAACTAACTAATCCCCCTCCCATGACATCATACTGTCCAGGAGTTTGCAGGTCTCCTGTAATGATCTTCTGGCTAAGCTTTGGGGAGGGAATTCACTCTGACTAACTAAGCCCCCTCCTGTGACATCATACTGTCCAGGAGTTTGCAGGTCTGGCTAACCTTTGGGGAGGGAATTCACTCTGACTAACTAAGCCCCGTCCCATGACATCATATTGTGCAGGAGTTTGCAGGCCTGGCTAACCTTTGGTGACGGAATTCACTCTGACTACCCAAGCCCCCTCCCATGACATCATACTGTCCAAAAGTTTGCAGGTCTGGCTAACCTTTGGTGACGGAATTCACTCTGAGTACCTAAGCCCCCTCCCATGACATCATACTCTGGAGGAGTTTGCAGGTCTGGCTAACCTTTGGGGAGGGAATTCACTCTGACTAACTAAGCCCCCTCCCATGACATTATACTGTCCAGGAGTTTGCAGGTCTGGCTAACCTTTGGTGAGGGAATTCACCCTGACTGACTAAGCCCCCTCCTGTGACATCATACTGTCCAGGAGTTTGCAGGTCTGGCTAACCTTTGGGGAGGGAATTCACTCTGACTAGCTAAGCCTCCTTCCGTGACATCATACTCTGCAGGAGTTTGCAGGTCTGGCTAACCTTTGGGGAGGGAATTCACTCTGACTACCTAAGCCCCCTCCCATGACATCATACTGTCCAGGTGTTTGCATGTCTGGCTAACCTTTGGGGAGAGAATTCACTCTGACTACCTAAGCCCCTTCCCATGACCTCATACTGTCCAGGGAATTCTCTCTGACAAACTAAGCGCCCTCCCATGACATCATACTGTCCAGGAGTTTGCAGGTCTGGCTAACCTATGGGAGGGAATTCACTCTGACTACCTAAGACCCCTCCCATGACATCATACTGTCCAGGAGTTTGCAGGTCTGGCTAACCTTTGGTGATGGAATTCACTCTGACTACCTAAGCTCCCTCCCATGACATCATACTGTCCAGGAGTTTGCAGGTCTGGCTAACCTTTGGGGAGGGAATTCACTCTGACTAACTAAGCCCCCTCCCATGACATCATACTGTCCAGGAGTTTGTAGGTCTGGCTAACCTTTGGGGAGGGAATTCACTCTGACTACCTAAGCCCCCTCCCATGACATCATACTGTCCAGGAGTCTGCAGGTCTGGCTAACCTTTGGGGAGGGAATTCACTCTGACTAACTAAGCCCCCTCCCGTGACATCATACTGTCCAGGAGTTTGCCGTTCTGGCTAACCTGTGGGGAGGGAAGTCACTCTGACTACCTAAGCCCCCTCCCATGACATCATACTGTCCAGGAGTTTGCAGGTCTGGCTAATCTTTGGTGATGGAATTC
This sequence comes from Ambystoma mexicanum, assembly GCF_040938575.1. Taxonomy (NCBI): domain Eukaryota; kingdom Metazoa; phylum Chordata; class Amphibia; order Caudata; family Ambystomatidae; genus Ambystoma; species Ambystoma mexicanum. The sequence goes on along the minus strand of NC_090923.1, from coordinate 26,737,549 downwards.
ACTCTGACTACCTAAGCCCCCTCCCATGACATCATACTGTCCAGGAGTTTGCAGGTCTGGCTAACCTTTGGTGAGGGAATTTCCTTCTAACTAACTAATCCCCCTCCCATGACATCATACTGTCCAGGAGTCTGCAGGTCTGGCTAACCTTTGGTGATGGAATTCACTCTGACTACCTAAGCCCCCTCCCATGACATCATACTGTCCAGGAGTTTGCAGGTCTGGCTAACCTTTGGTGAGGGAATTCACTCTAACTAATCCCCCTCCCATGACATCATACTATCCAGGAGTTTGCAGGTCTCCTGTAATGGTCTTCTGGATAAGCTTTGGGGAGGGAATTCACTCTGACTAACTAAGCCCCCTCCCGTGACATCATACTGTCCAGGAGTTTGCCGTTCTGGCTAACCTTTGGGGAGGGAAGTCACTCTGACTACCTAAGCCCCCTCCCATGACATCATACTGTCCAGGAGTTTGCAGGTCTGGCTAATCTTTGGTGATAGAATTCACTCTGACTACCTAAGCCCCCTCCCATGACATCATACTGTCCAGGAGTTTGCAGGTCTGGCTAACCTTAGGGGATGGAATTCACTCTGACTACCTAAGCCCCCTCCCGTGACATCATACTGTCCAGGAGTTTGCCGTTCTGGCTAACCTTTGGGGAGGGAAGTCACTCTGACTACCTAAGCCCCCTCCCATGACATCATACTGTCCAGGAGTTTGCAGGTCTGGCTAATCTTTGGTGATGGAATTCACTCTGACTACCTAAGCCCCCTCCCATGACATCATACTGTCCAGGAGTTTGCAGGTCTGGCTAACCTTTGGTGAGGGAATTTCCTTCTAACTAACTAATCCCCCTCCCATGACATCATACTGTCCAGGAGTTTGCAGGTCTCCTGTAATGATCTTCTGGCTAAGCTTTGGGGAGGGAATTCACTCTGACTAACTAAGCTCCCTCCCGTGACATCATACTGTCCAAGAGTTTGCAGGTCTGGCTAACCTTAGGGGATGGAATTCACTCTGACTACCTAAGCCCCCTCCCGTGACATCATAATGTCCAGGAGTTTGCAGGTCTGGCTAACCTTTGGGGAGGGAATTCACTCTGACTAAGCCCCCTGACGTGACATCATACTGTCCAGGAGGTTGCAGGTCTGGCTAACCTTTGGTGAGGGAATTTACTCTGACTGACTAAGCCCCCTCCTGTGACATCATACTGTCCAGGAGTTTGCAGGTCTGGCTAATCTTTGGGGAGGGAATTCACTCTGACTAGCTAAGCCTCCTTCCGTGACATCATACTCTGCAGGAGTTTGCAGGTCTGGCTAACATTTGGGGAGGGAATTCACTCTGACTAACTAAGCCGTTCCCGTGACATCGTACTGTGCAGGAGTTTGCAGGTCTGGCTAACCATTGGGGAGGGAATTCACTCTGACTAACTAAGCCCCCTGCCGTGACATCATACTGTCCAGGAGTTTGCAGGTCTGGCTAACCTTTGGGGAGGGAATTCACTCTGACTAGCTAAGCCTCCTTCCGTGACATCATACTCTGCAGGAGTTTGCAGGTCTGGCTAACCTTTGGGGAGGGAATTCACTCTGACTAACTAAGCCGTTCCCGTGACATCGTACTGTCCAGGAGTTTGCAGGTCTGGCTAACCATTGGGGAGGGAATTCACTCTGACTAACTAAGCCCCCTCCCGTGATGTCGTACTGTTCAGGAGTTTGCAGGTCTGGCTAACCTTTGGGGAGGAAATTCGCTCTGACTAACTAAGCCCCCTCCCATGACGTCATACTGTCCAGGAGTTTGCAGGTCTGGCTAACCTTTGGTGAGGGAATTCACTCTGACTAACTAAGCACCCTCCTATGACATCATAATGTCCAGGAGTTTGCAGGTCTGGATAGACTTTGGTGAGGGAATTCACTCTGAGGTCCTAAACATAGCCAGAGGTGGTTGCAGATGGAGGTTTAACCCTTTCATACCACAAATATATTTGTATAACTGTATTAAATCATTGTTACTATATTGCTTAGGAGTAAAAAATGTCAGTAGACAAAACATATAAATGTGTATACATCACACCTAGAAACACTTGTGTACAGGCACGTTATAAATGACATATTATAATATATCATATCATATACAATTGAGGGGCTACAAAATAGTTTGTGGATGAAAAGATTTCCACCACAAAAACAAGAAAATGAAGAAAATGTCTGTAATGTTTCAAGTTTGTCCCTAGATGGCGACAGTGCATCACATTTGTCGATACAGTAGAACCTGCCACAGAATTGAATACGCAGGACCGTGCTACGGTGGACACTGCACTAGGAGAAATATATATTTATATATCTGTGTTTTAATGCATTATACTAAAGCAAAAGTGGTACCAAAGTGGCGAGAGAAACAGGTGAGAGCAAGGCAGAAGGTTGTAAGTATTAAATGATTATTTTTATTTTATTCTGATTTAAGTATAAAAAATATATAGAAATCACTGGACCTTTTTAATTAATTCTTTAAAAAAACATCCTAACATCATACATTCATGCATTCATTCGGACTAATTTAATTCTTAAAACATGTCATGATTTTAAGATCAGATACTTTGTTTGGAGTGAACAACTGTTAGTACTCCCACCTGTTTCTCTCGCCACTCTGGTACCACTTTTGCTTTATTATATTGTCTTACCTCAAGGTGCCAGTGTTTGATGAGGTTCCCACCTTTTTGGGTTTGTTTAATGCATTATACAGCACACTTTCTGAAAATAATTGGCTAAAAAGCCAGAGGATTTGCAATTGTTTTGTAGGATAACACCAATCCAAAAATCCAATACGTGCAAGTCACCAGCAGTGCACAGGAACATTAATGCTTTAATTAATGTAATGCTTTGCTATTAAAAATGCCATGCCACAATGAAAACATGTCCAAATGGCTGCACAATGTAGACCAGTCTCGACACGTAATAACATGTTACAGTAAAGCATGCCATGCCACATTTAGACATAGACAGACTGGTTGCACCAAAATGCCAGTCGAAGCAATAACACGTATCATGATTGTTTCATTTATCACAGATGCCCAGAATAATATACAATGCCACAGTGAGAAACGGCTAGACTTGCAGCACCCAAATGCCAGTCTAGCCAGGTAATTCACTTAGCAGGACTGCTTTATTAGAGAGGCTCAGCAAAAAGAAGTCATACCAAACTGAGGAATGACTAGACTGGCTGCACCAAAATGCCTCTCTAGCCACTACTACCACATATCATGCCTGCTTTTCCTGCAGATGGATTACCATTACGATGTATTGCACAATCCCTGCCGCATGACACCCCCACACATCCTCCCTCCCTCCCACCGCCTACTCCAAACCCCAGAATCAGCTCCTCAGCCCATAATTACCTTCCTTGTCCCAGTGCTTACGTATGAGGCACCTTGCCTCATATGTAAGTACTGCGATGGGAAAGAGTGGGACTGGGACTAATGAAGATTACAGGTAGCTAAGGCAGGCATTACCTCCATGTCCCGCAACCTCATCCCAGTACTTGTGTATGAGGCAAAGTGTCTCATATACAAGTACGGGGACACGGAAGAATATGTCTAGGAGTAATGAAGATTACCAATAAGTAATCATGGCATTAAACACAAGCAGTGGCCCAATGCCATTAACCAGACTGGGCATCAGCCCTCTCCCCACTCCGCCCCAGAAATTGTGAGCTATGTTTACTCGACCTCGCTCACCTACAGAGCCGTTGCCGGACAGAGCGGGATACAGATGTTAAACGACACCTGAGGTTCCATGTAAATAAAGGCCCAGGATTATTAACTTAAAGCATTTCACTGTTAGTACCTGCATTCAAATACATACATTTTCAGACAATTGAAATCGTGATGTGGGTTTAGCACTTGCATACCAGGGGAGTGATTGGAAGGGTAGAGATGAGACAGCTCATTCTCACAGCAGTCCATATGTGGGCACTTTCAGACTTAAAGGAGAGAGTTAACTACTTGTAACATTGAAGCTGTACTAGAATAGTCCATCAGAATTTATAAAGAAGCAAGTTAAATGCCCCCACACAAATAGGTATACCCCTCCCCCACCGCCCGTGAAATTAGCGGCTCTCCCAACATTTGAAGGGTTAGCCCCTCCCGAAATGTAGGTTTTGTTGCGCCCCTGAATGCAAGCTCACACACACACACACACACACACACACACACACACACACACACACCCGACCCCCCCAACCCCCCATACATTTAAGTGTGTACCCTTTCACCATACAGGCACATCCAGGCAGCCACCATTACATTTAAGTGTGCACTCTTGCACCATACAGGCACATCCAGGCAGCCACCATTACATTTAAGTGTGCACTCTTTCACCATACAGGCACATCCAGGCAGCCACCATTACATTTAAGTGTGCAACCTTTCACCATACACCCATACACACAGACCCAGCCATCCATGCATTTAAGTATGCATCCTTTCACCATACACTCACACAGGCATTCCCAGGCCACCACCCATACTTCATGCATTAATGCACATTAAATTACATACATATATACACACACTTACGTGCACAGACACACATTTAAAGAAAATACATTTTCTTACCTTTAATCCATTGGTCCAGGGAACGGGATCTTCAGCTCCCTGCAGCAGCCAGGAACGCTTGTTCCTATCATTTGTAGAGGATCAGGCGGCCTTCATGTCATGGGGTGGAGGGGAGCCCCATTACTTCAAAAAGAAATGGTTTCTTTTTGAAGTTACTCTGACTTCATAAAGACATTATTTCTGTTAAAGGACAAAACCGGAACGGAAATCATTTATTTATGAAGGCAGGGTGACTTAAACCAGTAACTATTTATTTTTGAAGTCTTAGGGCGCCGCCTACCCCACGATGTAGAGGGAGGCCTCCAGCCCGTAGACTTCCATGTCATGGGTTGGGGGAGCCCTCAGACTTCATAAAGAAATAGTTGCTTTTTGTAGTCACTCCGCCTTCATAAATAATTTATTTCTGCTACACTGTAACAGAAATACTTTCTTTATGAATGCAGAGTGACTTCAGAACGGCTATGGGCCTCATTACGAGTCCGGCGGGAACCCTGCCGGTGTTTCCGGCGGGTTGCTGCTGGACTCGTAACATTTTACCGGCACCTAGCTACCCGGTGCCACCGGGACATAACAAGTCCTGGCGGACGGGTACGCTGGGTGCTGGTAAATGTTAATCCCCATTCCTGTGGACTGAGAATGGGGACACAGGAGCACCTGCACCATTGCTAACGGTGCCCTTCCATGACAAGCATGCCTAATGGGGCAGATGCGCCCAGCATGGTCAGATCTGGTGGGCACAGCAGCTCCGGCAGGCTAACTTGTAATTTTCTGTCCGGAAACAAGGGTGCCAGCAAGCTTACTATCACACTTGTTTCTGGACTGGCAAAGTCGTAATGAGGCCATATTTTTTTTTGTCTGAGTGGGGCCCCTGCCAGGGCATGAGATGGTGGGGCCCACCCCACCACGGGAGCCCCGCTACAGCAGTGGATAAACACGAACTTCTGTAGACTGCGTCTTTGGTGATCTGAAATTCCATCAACTCCTACTTGGGTAAAGGCATACGATGCCCAAGTAGGTGTAGGCAGGCCTGGCTTAAGATATGTGGAGGCCCATTTCAACCTGATGGTTGGGGTCCCCCTTGATTGGAGCAGAAAATATTCTGCGGTACCCTTGGGAAGCATACATTGTAAGGAAGACAAAGAAATACATCCAGGGGTTAATAGCGGCCGATTATCACGAGATGGCCAGCCAGCATGAAGCTGAAACACTAAATGCCTACTGAGAAGGTATATATCCTTCTTTGTCAGCAAGTGGCTGATGTGGAGGAACCAGTGTTAAAAGGCAGCGAGGTGATAACACTTCTGTATAAACCGAGGGAAGTGATGACCGGAAGGGCTCCAGCAAACACAGCTTGTAAGGAAAGCGCTGCAAAGCGCACATTTAAAGCCCCAGAACAAAAGTAATACATAAAGGAATATATATCAGTGTTATAAGACTTCTGACCGGCAACATGGGGGCAGTTGCTGTGGCTCTGCTGAAGCTTAGGCCCCTTTCAACTGAACACCTTGAAAGGCCAGGACGCCGTCCCTGGGTGCAGGTCTCTGACAGTGCACAGGACATGTGGTCTGTGACTTTTAATATTCTTATGCAGGCACTTTCCAACACGTCCAATTTCATTGGACCAGTGTGGCCGGCCTTAGGCATGGACAGTGTGCAGGCCCTGCAGGCCCCAGCTGCCTTGTCTCCATCAAGTCATGTGGATTGTATCCTTCCAGGCACAAGGATCTCATTTCTGCCTGTACTAGCGAGGCTTTCATGCCAGCTCCCAACCCTTTGCCCGCTTCCCCAGCAGCCCAGAGAGAGCCCCAGAACAGGCCCCACCCACTGGGACGTCGCACATACTTTGCCACTGATTGATCTCTTAGTTTGGCAGAGCATTTAAAGCGGAAGCTTTTTACTAATGGTGGGTCCTGAAAGTGTTCACCAGAAGATATTCAGGTGAAAAGGTCTGCAAGAGGCGCATTCTCTCCTGAAAGCACACACAAGCAAGTTAGCTGCTCAACCGTCTGCTCTCTTCCAAGAAAACTAAAATAAGTCACACCCCAAAGTCTGAAACTATCTCCCTTATTTGTATGTGTTTTCATTGGACAAACTGTGGAAAAAGCGCTTTCTTGTAGGATGTCACGTTTACCATATAGCACATGAAGCACGCCTTTGTCAAACAATGGAAAACAACCAGGTTACACAGAGGTCAGTCTTTAAGTCTTAAAAGTGTATTTACAAAATCCACAAGAGATTGTCTAGCCTTCCTGAAATGCATTCTGGTATTTGTAGTCGTCTATTCAAAATGGCGGAAATAACGCTAACGTCGTGTTTTTTTCTTAGTGTATAAGGTTTTATATATTTGTCCCTGTACTTTATTACGATGTTCGCATTTTTCTAAACATCTTTATGAAACAGAGTACTCTTGAAAGAGAAACTTGGGGGTGAGGAGAGGAAAGGGACACAGTGATTTGCCAGGTCCAGGCATGTGGTAGGAGAGGTGCTTGCCTTCAGACTAGAGTGGTTATTTCAGTCTCACTGCCTCGTGACCCCCTTAGCAGGGGTGTCACTTCCGCAGGAGTGTGTGGAGTGTTTCACCCCATCAGTTGTGGGCCTGAGCCGGGTGTCTGGCGCTCTGTCAGGTGTGCTGCTGGCTGTTTGCTCCACAGGAGTGTGTGGAGTGCTTCACCCCATCAGTTGTGGGCCTGAGTCGGGTGTCTGGCGCTCTTTCAGGTGTGCTGCTGGCTGTTTGCGCCACAGGAGTGTGTGGAGTGCTTCACCCCTTCAGTTGTGGGCCTGAGTCGGGTGTCTGGCGCTCTGTCAGGTGTGCTGCTGGATGTTTGCTCCACAGGAGTGTGTGGAGTCCTTCACCTCTTCAGTTGTGGGCCTGAGCCGGGTGTCTGGCGCTCTGTCAGGTTTGCTGCTGGCTGTTTTCTCCGCAGGAGTGTGTGGAGTGCTTCACCCCTTCAGTTGTGGGCCTGAGCCGGGTGTCTGGCGCTCTGTCAGGTGTGCTGCTGGCTGTTTGCTCCGCAGGAGTGTGTGGAGTGCTTCACCCCTTCAGTTGTGGGCCTGAGTCGGGTGTCTGGCGCTCTGTCAGGTGTGCTGCTGGCTGTTTGCTCCGCAGGAGTGTGTGGAGTGCTTCACCCCTTCAGTTGTGGGCCTGAGCCGGGTGTCTGGCGCTCTGTCAGGTGTGCTGCTGGCTGTTTGCTCCACAGGAGTGTGTGGAGTGCTTCACCCCATCAGTTGTGGGCCTGAGTCGGGTGTCTGGCGCTCTTTCAGGTGTGCTGCTGGCTGTTTGCGCCACAGGAGTGTGTGGAGTGCTTCACCCCTTCAGTTGTGGGCCTGAATCGGGTGTCTGGCGCTCTGTCAGGTGTGCTGCTGGATGTTTGCTCCACAGGAGTGTGTGGAGTCCTTCACCCCTTCAGTTGTGGGCCTGAGCCGGGTGTCTGGCGCTCTGTCAGGTTTGCTGCTGGCTGTTTTCTCCACAGGAGTGTGTGGAGTGCTTCACCCCTTCAGTTGTGGGCCTGAGCCGGGTGTCTGGCGCTCTGTCAGGTGTGCTGCTGGCTGTTTGCTCCACAGGAGTGTGTGGAGTGCTTCACCCCTTCAGTTGTGGGCCTGAGCCGGGTGTCTGGCGCTCTGTCAGGTGTGCTGCTGGCTGTTTGCTCCACAGGAGTGTGTGGAGTGCTTCACCCCTTCAGTTGGGGGCCTGAGCCGGGTGTCTGACGCTCTGTCAGGTTTGCTGCTGCCTGATTGCTCCACAGGAGTGTGTGGAGTGATTCACCCCTTCAGTTGTGGGCCTGAGTCGGGTGTCTGGCGCTCTGTCAGGTTTGCTGCTGGCTGATTGCTCCACAGGAGTGTGTGGAGTTCTTCACCCCTTCAGTTGTGGGCCTGAGTCGGGTGTCTGGCGCTCTGTCAGGTTTGCTGCTGGCTGATTGCTCCACAGGAGTGTGTGGAGTTCTTCACCCCTTCAGTTGTGGGCCTGAGTCGGGTGTCTGGCGCTCTGTCAGGTTTGCTGCTGGCTGTTTGCTCCACAGGAGTGTGTGGAGTGCTTCACCCCTTCAGTTGTTGGCCTGAGTCGGGTGTCTGGCTCTCTGTCAGGTTTGCTGCTGGCTGTTTGCTCCACAGGAGTGTGTGTAGTGCTTCACCCCTTCAGTTGTGGGCCTGAGTCGGGTGTCTGGCGCTCTTTCAGGTTTGCTGCTGGCTGTTTGCTCCACAGGAGTGTGTGTAGTGCTTCACCCCTTCCGTTGTGGGCCTGAGTCGGGTGTCTGGCGCTCTGTCAGGTTTGCTGCTGGCTGTTTGCTCCACAGGAGTGTGTGGAGTGCTTCACCCCTTCAGTTGTGGGCCTGAGTCGGGTGTCTGGCGCTCTGTCAGGTTTGCTGCTATCTGTTTGCTCCACAGGAGTGTGTGGAGTGCTTCACCCCTTCAGTTGTGGGCCTGAGCCGGGTGTCTGGCGCTCTGTCAGGTGTGCTGCTGGATGATTGCTCCACAGGAGTGTGTGGAGTGCTTCACCCCTTCAGTTGTGGGCCTGAGCCGGGTGTCTGGAGCTCTGTCAGGTGTGCTGCTGGCTGTTTGCTCCACAGGAGTGTGTGGAGTGCTTCACCCCTTCAGTTGTGGGCCTGAGCCGGGTGTCTGGCGCTCTGTCAGGTGTGCTGCTGGCTGTTTGCTCCACAGGAGTGTGTGGAGTGCTTCACCCCTTCAGTTGTGGGCCTGAGTCGGGTGTCTGGCGCTCTGTCAGGTGTGCTGCTGGCTGTTTGCTCCACAGGAGTGTGTGGAGTGCTTCACCCCTTCAGTTGTGGGCCTGAGCCGGGTGTCTGGCTCTCTGTCAGGTTTGCTGCTGGCTGATTGCTCCACAGGAGTGTGTGGAGTGCTTCACCCCTTCAGTTGTGGGCCTGAGTCGGGTGTCTGGCGCTCTGTCAGGTTTGCTGCTGGCTGATTGCTCCACAGGAGTGTGTGGAGTGCTTCACCCCATCAGTTGTGGGCCTGAGTCGGGTGTCTGGCGCTCTTTCAGGTGTGCTGCTGGCTGTTTGCGCCACAGGAGTGTGTGGAGTGCTTCACCCCTTCAGTTGTGGGGCTGAGTCGGGTGTCTGGCGCTCTGTCAGGTGTGCTGCTGGATGTTTGCTCCACAGGAGTGTGTGGAGTCCTTCACCCCTTCAGTTGTGGGCCTGAGTCGGGTGTCTGGCGCTCTTTCAGGTTTGCTGCTGGCTGTTTGCTCCACAGGAGTCTGTGTAGTGCTTCACCCCTTCATTTGTGGGCCTGAGTCAGGTGTCTGGCGCTCTGTAAGGCTGCTGCTGGCTGCTGCGAGGGAGGTTATCAATGGCTCAGCCTCAAGTGGCTCTGTTTGCGTCCAGTGTCAACAGAAAATGTGACATGTTCTGCTCTGGGGAATTTCCTCAGAAAGGAGGTCTACGAGACGCATTTGTGGTGGACTGGGAATTTACACTCCTCTATGCGTTTCCACAAGTCCCCATCATTCCTCATGTTATCAGGCGGTTGAGGAAGTTTGGGAAGTCCATAACCCTGATTGCTCCAGATTGGGCCAGGAGTTAGTAGCACCCAAAACCTCTACACATGCCCATCTGCCCTCCATTACGTCTTCTCCAGAGAGCAGATCTACTCTCACAAGAGGGAGGCTGTCTTCTTCACCCAGAAATCAGAACTCAGAACCTTCATGCTTGGTTTCGGAGAGATTAAGGTACAAAGATTTGGACCTCCCTGAAGACATTTTGGAGGTGTAGCTTTTGGCCAGAAAACCAGCAGCAAAAGCCCTAACGTGCTGCCGCTGGAACATGTTTTTCAGCTGGTGTAGAGCTAAAGATATTGAGCCACTTGCGATGCACCTGTAGGGCTTTCTTTTTTGCGGCACCTCGCCCATCAAGGGGATACAGAGATTTAAACGAATCCAAAATAACGAATAAATCCATAACAGGTGAGGAGGGGCTGGGTGTTCTTTCAAACACAGGTAAATGGGGATTCAGGGTGGGACCTCCCCAAAATGTAAGAAAATAATACATTCGATATGTTCCATTGTTATAGGTTTGTTATTAATTCATTCTCTGTTATTTGATTTGTTTAAATCACATGGAACCCCATGAAGGGTTGCTGATGGCTACTGCCAAGGGTTATCTGGCAGCTGTATCCATCTTTAAATGCACGCCATAGCAAAGCTCTTATTTTAAAATACCCATTGCCATTCAGTTCCTCAAGACATTGATAAATATTTTCGCACCGGTCCCTTTCAAAGTCCTGGCTTGGGATCTGAATTTCGTACTAACATTTTGATGGGAGCTCCATTCGAACCTCTGAGGTCATTGACCTTCATGACAATTTTTCTAGCAGCCATCGCTTTGGTTTGCAGAGTGAATGAGCTGCAAGCTTTATCATGTAAACCTCCTTTCGCAATATTTTCCAGGGAGAAGGTGATATTGAGGGTGCGACCCTCCTTTCTTCCCGCAGTGGTGTCCTAATTCCATGTGACACAAAACAGCATTTGCCAGCATTTTATTCACCTCCTCATCCTTGCAAGGAGGAAGAGAGGTTGCAGGGGCTTGACCCAAAAAGGGCTCTAAGTTTTTATATTTCCAGCAAATGTCAGGCATGACAATCAACTCTTTATCGGTTACGCTGGAAACAGACTGGGACAGGCCGTGACTAAACAGAGCTTGTCACGCTGGATCATTCTTTGTATTTCAGAATGTTACTCTTTGGCCAGAAAGGATGTCCCTGAGAATGTGGGGGTGCATTACTCCAGAGGAGTGGCAACCACTTCAGCTCTGCAAAGAGAAGTACCGGTGCAGGACATTTGTAATGCTGCAACTTGGTCTTCGATTCACACCTTTTCAAAGCATGACTGTCTAGACACCTTGTTGGGTCAGGACACTAGGTTTGGGAAAGCTGTTTTAGACAGTTTAAATCTGTAGTACAAAATCCACCTCCATTTACAGAAACTCCTATGGAGTCTATCAAAGATGAGAAATCCGTGAGAGGACGCAAACCATCAGAAGAGCAAGTGACTCACCCCTGGTAATGTTCTTACGACTGGATGCACCTCCCACGGAATCCTCATCACCCCTCCCATCCTACCCCTCTCTCTTTTTCAATGCCCATACTGGCTATTGATCCTCAAATCGGCTGTGCAGAAAGGGGGGAATGCTACTGAGGCAACGGGCGCAGTGCGTGCTATTTATAGCATTGTCAACGTCACGTCTGAGCATGGCTATGCAAGCCACAGAGGGACATCGACTCGACACCGCACAGCGCCCTACGCTGTAGAAAATGTTAGCGGTATATCAAAGAGGTGGAATCCGTGGGAGGAACACCCAGTAGAGGGAAAATTACCAGGGGTAACTAATTTGTTAAACACATTGGTTCATAGTGAATGATAAGATAACACAGTAGATACAGGTTAGAAAACATAGAGAAAAATACCATAAAGAGCAAATGCATAGTCCAGTAGAGCTATTCCGTAATAAAAACAAGCAAATACACGCGTTTGCATGATTTAAAGGCCTGTCTTACCTCCCATCTCCAAGGGCTGACAACAGAAAGAGTAGAGGCAAACTCTAAACATGATGTGGCAGAGGAGGGGTGCCAGGAAATTATATGACCATGCAGTCGAAGTAAACAGGAAATGCCAAGATTCATTGCAGCCAAGCTGCCCCCGAAACAGGCCAGCACAGGGGAAACAAGGAGTCTAGAATACTAGTCAATGTGCTCCAAATTCACAAATCCCAAAGCCTCATTTGTGCCACAGAAGGTTCCACTCACTGCACAGTATCCATTCTGGAAAGTGTCCAAGCTCTTTCGGCACAGTGTCTTTGCTCTCTGCCATGACATGAAAACCAAACCCGGGCAACAAAACCCCCCCATCAGCCGCCACGCTAGGAGATACAAGCCAACTGCACAGATGCCCCAAAGCAAGGCCAAACAGTAACCGCCCCAGCATGGTTCCGCCATGGCATGAATAGAACTCTGACCACCCCGCTCAAAATGTTACCGCCATTAATGCTCACCGCTCGCTGCTTCACTCTGCTGCACGCTGCATAGTCTATTCCTCAGCTCACTCTACATCGAACTCCAGGGCCACACTCCTAGTCCTTAGACCTTCCTCTCAGGCCTCCACTGCCTAAAAGGCCTCCTCAAAAAGCTGACCTTTCAACACATCATCAATGCAATTTCGCCAGACCCGATGTACATGCACACACTCATCAGTTGGAGGGTCTTCCTTTCACACAGAGAATTGTTCGTTTGCGACCGAGTATTGGACTGCGGAAGTGCAATAGGAGGTCTGGAAATAGTCATTGAGGGATCAGTGAGATCGTGAGTTATTATTGATGCCTCAATCTTTCCATCTTGCTTGTGCACGCTGCTTGACCTGTCTCAGGATCTATGGATCACACAGACACTTCTCGGAGCCCTCAGGCATGCACTTGTGACTGGGGTCTGCTGATTCCTTTGGTTTAGATTTTTCTTCATCGCAGAGGGCGCACAAAGCTTTAACACATATTGTCAGAGAAATGTTGACAATGTCCATCTAACTCACCGGCCTGGTGCTCTGCTATTGTTTTGTGCACAAAAAGATATCAGAATTACGTCCCAGCGTGGACTACTGGGGGGCTTGAATCAGACCCAGTGATTTAATATGTTCCAATTTCCAGACCGATTAGTTACAACTGGTGATCTTTATATGTTGATTCAAATAACAAAAAAGTCCTGTTCAGTGAAAAGTTGGCCTTTTGAAAACAGATCTCAAAGTTTTTCCTCCTGATTAGTTGGTCCTGTTTAACTTTAAATGCATATGCCTCAGGCAAACAATCAAAAGTGGTTAAAGAAACCTAGGGATACATTGCATGAGTGAGTTTTCAGATGTGGCTTTTTAAAGTTGGGAGCTTCCATATTTGTGATCCAATGTGTCATCAGTTATCTGGCTGGATATAGAAAGAAGCTCTTTCTTTGCCCCCCATCTGACCGCTGTTCTGTTCTTATTGCAGTCTTTGTGTGTTTGTGAACCTGGAATGAGGACCACCAATATTTCGGCTGGATGCACTCCCACCTCGCGGTGCACGCCGTCCACCTGTGGGAAGAGTGCCACATGTGAATCAGGACCAGACCAGACCTTTCTGTAAGTGGTTGCGTTGAGGCAGAGGGTGTAGGATGTGGTGTAGTAGCAGTGCTATTTACCAATGTCTGTGTGGGGGGTGGGGAGGAGTTCTTTACACTACCCTCAGTGAACTGGGCTGAGAACGATCACACGGTCGCTCAGGTAATCCGGTCTAAGACTGCAGGCCATTAACTCCTGCGCAGCAATCATGGACCAGTTTGGCTACTCTCCAGACATGTGTTCTAGCCATTCCTTCGCCCAACGTGTATTGAGAGGGTTTGATTGAGTCACAGCTGCCTCTACGATCCAACATGTATTGATAGGATTTGATTGACTCACTTCTGCCTCTACGATCCAACGTATATTGATAGGGTTTCGATTCAGTCACAGCTGCCTCTAGGATTCAGCACTTTCACAAGGCACCCACGGCCTGTTGATAGCAGACGCATGTGCTTGGTCTAGTACAGTTATCCCTCTTGCTGTCCATCAAATCCTGTCCATTGATCCCCTGAAGGCCTCCCTTGAGGCTCTGGAGACCCAGTGAATGAGCATCTCCCAGTCACTGGTGATAGTAATCCACCTTGCCAAGCAGCCCATGGACCATTCCCAGTGCTGCCTGTGGAACACTGCCCTGAGCACCACATGGACTCATTTTGATGCAAAGTTATAGAGGCCATTCTGGTCCCGCCATGAACCCGCTTGTGTCATGTCTGAGTAGGAGGAACAGTGAATTGATGGAAAAATACCAGGTTAAATGAAACATTCCCTGTAATTGGTGGTCAGGGGCATTTCAGTGACCTCTTCCCCAATTACCTGGATCCCTCTACAGAGCGTGAAACCTCCAGAGCTGCATCTCAGTGCCACCCAGCTTACACCACCTTTGCTCTGGGATGGCGACGCTGCGGGTCCCCATCTGCACCATAGAACCGTGAGTGTCTGAAGAGAGATAGGCAGCCAGTCTACTTGCCCAGAGCCCGCTTCTGCTCCACTGCTTCCTGCTTGAAGAGCTGTCCATGTGCCAGACACTCCTGCAACGCTGTACTGGGCAGCCGGGTGATAACAGTTGGCACGGGAGCCTGGGTGCCCAACTAAAGAGGACCTAAATGGAAATCCTGTCAGGGTTCATTCAGATATTGCCAAGGCCGGTCAATTACAGTAGATTTCGGCCCCAGTCGAGCTCACTTATTTCCTCTCCACTTGTATAGTGAGACAGGGGTGCATAGTGTTACCCCTTCTACACAATGTACCTCTAATTACTTTAGGGAAAATGTTGGAACAGGTGACTCAGAGCCCTCACATTTTGGGGTGCGAATCATTTCTGTTCTGGTCCCTATGCTGCAGATAGTGCAGCTCTAATGGCCCAACCACCAACTGCACTGAATTGGTCCATTATTACGGTGTATTACTTGCCTGAAGGCACGTGATTTAAACATTAACACTATTAAATCTCTTGTAATGCACTTGGGGCCAAGACCTACACAACTGACACCAATATTTGCGAAGGAAGTAAAAAGAGGGCAGATTGTCCCTTTGCACCAATTTAGGAGTCAAAATCACACATTAATGATAATGGTCCAAACATGTTTATGTGCAGATAAATACAATCCGCCCATTGGATGGGGCAACAACATGTGTTGCGCGTGAACGGGGCACCTGTCGCATGCAGGCAATGCAGACTATATGTAAGGCCACCACACTCTCTGTCAATGCTTATGGGGCAGGCATCTTCGGTATGACCGCTTGCACTTTAAGCAAACACAAGACAATTATTTCTAATACTTTATTCTTGTCCCAGAACTTACTACATTCATGAAGAATTGAGGGTCAAGTACGGGGAGTATACAATCGAATTAGGTCCAGGATCTTTTCGGACCCGAGTTTAGAGGAACGACCTGCTGAGTGTCCCCAGACTGACCTTGGGAGAGCAAGTCTCATAGACCATCAAATGGATATCTTATATCTACACTGGTTGCGGCATGCTAACCCCATTCCAGGAAATGCACAAGGATAATAATATCCTAGTTTCATCCAAGGAGAACACAGGGGCATGGGTAGGCTTGCCATGGCCGGGAAGCCGTTGTAGATTATGTGCTAAGCAGATGGAAACATGACGGCACATCCTAACACAATGCGCTGAGCTTAGCTTGGCCTACATCAGGGCGTACAGCCAATTTGCTTACGGCTCCACGGATCAATGTTTAGAACTCGATCTTCGGTGCCAGGTCCATAATAATCACAAGAGCTGTTTTCTTCGTATGGAGACAGCGTTCAATGGATTAGATTTAGAGGCGGGAGCAGGGGATCGACATTTAGTGAGTGCCTGGTGAAGGTTCAAAGGGACTTATCTTGGTCCAAAGCGTCAAAGCCTACAGCTTTTCGTCTTTTAAGGGAAAAAGATAAGTAACGCATTTCAATCATGGATTATTGAAAGAAATTGTGAAGGGGCGTTCTTCTTTCTTTTATGATCTGTTTTACTTTTATGACTCTTAAGATTGTATTATTGTATTTCCTTTGTTTATGTTTTGTATATAGTGTAAAAGTTATTGCTAACCAAAAGCACTTAATAATTATAAAAAATAATATCCTAATTTCATCAAAGAAGCAACTCTGAGTCAGGGAATGCTGAATCGAATATGACAAGTGTTTGTCAGATTATCATTTTAAGAGACTGAAATTGCAATGCAGATTATTCTAATACAATTCACACAAGAAGAAGAGGAGTTTAAAGTAAGAAGTTTCATTTTATCTTACTCTGTTTGGATTTTCATCCAGCGCTGGTCCTACCCAGAGGGTCTCTGAGCATCTTACAATGTTCAGAAGTTCAGAAGGTGAAACAGAGGTGACACAATGTGTCCGGACACTAAAGGAAGGTTGGGCTTGACAGCAATGATGGGAGTGATGTGTTCTTACGGAGAGGGGTTATTTGTCTTTTTTTGAGTGTGGAGAGGATAGTATCCTGTGAGAGATAGAGGGTGATAATATTGGGCCAGTGGGGAGCCAAGGTGGCGATGCAGCTTGAAGTGGGCCGGCATCATTCGGGAAGAACGCTGGTTTGGTTTTGGCTGTGAGAGTGATGAGTGTTTGTCAATCGATGAGGTGTAATGACTCCCATGCGTTGGACGGTTTGGGAGTAGGGGGTGTGAGTGAGAATGGAGTGCGTAGTGGTTGTCTGATGTTGTGTGGTTTAGAGTTCATGGAGGAACTGCATACTGACGTGGATGAGGGTGTGTATGGTGGTTTGGAGAGTGACATAAAGATTGTGGCGGTCTGGACCTGAAGGAATTGGGTTGCTTTGCCATTGTGTATTGCCATCTTGTACTTGTTGCGAGCTGTCACACTGGCCGGGCAAGGGTTCTCTTGCAAGGCTCTTTGAAGCCATCTGGCTTCCTGGATAATGGAGAGGAGAGAATTGTTGGACCGTGTGTAATGTCCTCCCACTCACAACTTTCACTGGAAGTTGCTGTAACTCTTAGGAACAACATATCTATACAGGTGAGTGTGAACACACCCATTTGAATCCTTGTTGCTGCCCTCCTTTCTCCTTTATTAGTAAAATCTATATTTCCTTAGTTACAAAGATTTACACAATGTCGAGTATCATTATTGGTTATTATGACTGATTGCAGATGTTCACATTGCACTATCACTTCATAGATGTCTTTCACTAGCCTTAGATTTGAAATACTTTGCACCTGTCAAGCTGGAGGTCCTATAAAGGAGCATGTTTGGATTATCCAAAATAGGAGTGCAAAGTACAACAGAGCAAAGCAGTCCATAGAATAAGTACATCAGATTTTGTATGTGGATGTGTTCGTTCAAAGTAAACAACTCCTTCAATCAAATCTCGTGAAAAGCCTATATGGGTCAGAGAACTCGAGCTCTTCGGGAGGGACCAGTTCAGGAAGCATAGATGTTGTCTTGCGCAGTGATCAGACACAAGGGCCACACCTGCCAAGCGGCGAGGCTGGCACTGGTAAACCTTTGTGTGAGCTCAGGGTGTGAACAGGTGAGGCTCCTGGTTCTGTGTCTCATTCTCTTGTGCCCGAGTGAGAGTTCTGCACAGGAGTTGTGTTCTGTGTCGCTGCTTAAGGCTGCATCACATGTGAGTTGAGTGCTAGGGTTCTACTCCCAGAGGAGTGCTTAAAAGTGGGCACAGGAGGAGGTGGGTGTAAAGGGGCAAGACCCCATCTGCTGCTTTGCTCTTGTCCTCTGGAACGCCATCTCGGCGCCAACCCAGAATGTTCTGTGCCTCCCTCGGTTTAGGAAAGAACTGTAGACCTGGCTCTTCCCGCAACACCTTGGTGTAAGCCAGGTCCCGGCTATCTCGTGCACACCTGAATCCGTATATTGTACTGTGATCATTATTACTAATGTTTACTTGATAACTTCTCGCAACCAATGTTTTGCTCTACAACCTGTACTGCTCTCTGTTGCTCCCCAACTAGGTTCATAAGTTTCTGGGCTCCGTGGCAAAGTGGAACACTGCCACTGATCCGACTGCTAGGGAAAGGCGAGGGGCCCTGTGTTCAGTTCCTCATGAGTTTTCCCGGTAATCCAGGGGGATTTGGGGGGGGTTGACCTGGCTCACGTATGTTTACCTCAAGCCGTATTGCCCCATGCCAATTCACGCTGCCCCAATTAACCGCACATCTCTTAAAAAGCCCCTATTTTTGGAAGTTGGATAAAAAAAAGAAATTTCTATTTATAATGGTGATTTTCTTTAGATAAGTACAAAGATATTTGAACTTTAAATCAGATATATGTTGGTCATTGCTGACACCTAATTACCGGTTACCTTTTTATTAAAGACATATATGTTGGCAATTACACCTCGTGCAAATGAGAAGATGGCGTCAGAACAGGCAGTAATAGTATTAGAACTCCCACCTATGGCACTGCTGTGCTGGAGCCACTGCACAAGCTGCAGCCAGGAGCTGTGTGGGTGAAAGCAAGCTGCAGTCGTGGAGCTGTGTGGGCGAATGCAAGCTACAGCCATGGAGCTGTGTGGGTGAAAGCAAGCGGCAGCCATGGAGCTATGTGGATGATACCACGCTGCAGCCATGGAGCTGTGTGTGTGTAAGCAAGCTGCAGCCATGGATCTGTGTGGATGAAAGCAAGCTGCAGCCCTGGAGCTGTGTGGGTGAAAGTAAGCTGCAGCCAGGAGCTGTGTGGGTGAAAGCAAGCTGCAGCCATGGAGCTGTGTGGGTGAAAGCAAGCTGCAGCCAGGAGCTGTGTGGGTGAAAGAAGCTGCAGCCATGGAGCTGTGTGGGTGAAAGCAAGCTGCAGCCATGGAGCTGTGTGGGTGATAGCAAGCTGCAGCCATGGAGCTGTATAAGTGAAAGCAAGCTGCAGCCATGGAGCTGTGCTGGAGCCACTGCACAAGCTGCAGCCAGGAGCTGTGTGGGTGAAAGCAAGCTGCAGCCAGGAGCTGTGTGGGTGAAAGCAAGCTGCAGCCATCGAGCTGTGTGGGTAAAAGCAAGCTGCAGCCATGAAGCTGTGTGGGTGATAGTAAGCTGCAGCCATGGAGCTCTGTGGATAAAAGCAAGCTGCTGCCATGGAGCTGTGTGGTGGAGCGGTGTGGACGAATGCAAGCTGCAGCCATGGTGCTGTGTGGGCGAAAGCAAGCTGCAGCCGTGTGCTGTGTGGGTGAAAGCAAGCTGCAGCCGTGGAGCTGTGTGGGCGAAAGAAAGCTGCAGCCATGGAGCTCTGTGGGTGAAAGCAAGCTGCAGCCCTGGAGCTGTGTGGGCGAAAGCAAGCTGCAGCCATGGAGCTGTGTGGGTGAAAGCAAGCTGCAGCCATGGAGCTCTGTGGGTGGAAGCAAGCTGAAGCCATGGAGCTGTGTAGGCGAATGCAAGCTACAGCCATGGAGCTGTGTGGGTCCAAGCAAGCTGCAGCCATGGAGCTCTGTGGGTAAAAGCAAGATGAATCAATGGAGTTGTGTGGGCGAATGCAAGCTGCAGCCATGGAGCTGTGTGGGCGAATGCAAGCTGCAGCCATGGAGCTGTGTGGGTGAAAAAAAGCTGCAGCCGTGGAGCTGTGTGGGCGAAAGCAAGCTGCAGCCATGGAGCTCTGTGGGTGAAAGCCAGCTGCAGCTATGGAGCTGTGTGGGTGGAGGCAAGCTGCAGCCATGGAGCTGTGTGGGCGGAAGCAAGCTGCAGCCATGGAGCTGTGTGGGTGAAAGCAAGCTGCAGCTATGGAGCTGTGTGGGTGGAAGCAAGCTGCAGCCATGGAGCTGTGTGGGCGAATGCAAGCTGCAGCCATGGAGCTGTGTGGGTGAAAGCACGCAGCTGCCATGGAGCTGTGTGGGTGAAAGCAAGCTGCTGCCATGGAGCTGTGTGGGTGAAAGCAAGCTTCAGCCATGGAGCTCTGCGGGTGAAAGCAAGCTGCAGCCCTGGAGCTGTGCGGGTGAAAGCAAGCTGCTGCCATGGAGCTGTGTGGGTGAAAGCAAGCTGCAGCCATGGAGCACTGTGGGCGAAAGCAAGCTGCAGCCGTGGAGCACTGTGGGTGAAAGCAAGCTGCAGCCCTGGAGCTGTGTGGGCGAAAGCAAGCTGCAGCCATGGAGCTGTGTGGGTGAAAGCAAGCTACAGCCATGGAGCTCCGTGGGTGAAAGCAAGCTGCAGCTATGGAGCTGTGTGGGTGGAAGCAAGCTGCAGCCATAGAGCTGTGTGGGTGGAAGCAAGCTGCAGCCATGGAGCTCTGCGGGTGAAAGCAAGCTGCAGCTCTGGAGCTATGTGGGCGAATGCAAGCTGCAGCCCTGGAGATCTGTGGGTGAAATAAAGCTGCAGCCCTGGAGATCTTTGTGGGTGAAAGCAAGCAGCAGCCATGGAGCACTGTGGGTGAAAGCAAGCTGCAGCCATGGAGCTCTATGAGCGAAAGCAAGCTGCAGCCATGGAGCTGTGTGGGTGATAGCAAGCTGCAGCCATGGAGCTGTGTGGGTGAAAGCAGGCTGCAGCCATGGATCTGTGTGGGTGAAAGAAAGCTGCAGCCGTGGGGCTGTGTGGGCGAAAGCAAGCTGCAGCTGTGGAGCTCTGTGGGCAAAAGCAAGCTGCAGCTGTGGAGCTCTGTGGGCGAAAGCAAGCTGCAGCCGTGGAGCTCTGTTGGCGAAAGCAAGCTGCAGCTGTGGAGCTCTGTGGGCAAAAGCAAGCTGCAGCTGTGGAGCTCTGTTGCCGAAAGCAAGCTGCAGCCGTGGAGCTCTGTTGGCGAAAGCAAGCTGCTGCCGTGGAGCTCTGTGGGCAAAAGCAAGTTGCAGCCGTGGAGATGTGTGGGCGAAAGCAAACAGCAGCCGTGGAGCTCTGTGGGCAAAAGCAAGCGGCAGTCGTGGAGCTCTGTGGGCGAAAGCAAGTGACAGCCGAGGAGTTGTGTGGGTGAAAGCAAGCTGCAGCCATGGAGCTGTGTGGGCGCATGCAAGCTGCAGCCGTGGAGCTGTGTGGGAGCATGCAAGCTGCAGCCATGGAGCTGTGTGGGCGAAAGCAAGCTGCAGCCATGGGGCTGTGTGGGCGAAAGCAAGCTGCAGCAATGGAGCTCTGTGGGTGAAAGCAAGCTGCAGCTATGGAGCTGTGTGGGTGGAAGCAAGCTGCAGCCATGGAGCTGTGTGGGCGATGCAAGCTGCAGCCATGGAGCTGTGTGGGTGAAAACATGCTGCTGCCATGGAGCTGTGTGGGTGAAAGCAAGCTGCTGCCATGGAGCTGTGTGGGTGAAAGCAAGCTTCAGCCATGGAGCTCTGTGGGTGAAAGCAAGCTGCAGCCCTGCAGCTCTGTGCTCGAATGCAAGCTGCAGCCATGGAGCTGTGTGGGTGAAAGCAAGCTGCAGCCATGGAGAACTGTGGGTGGAAGCAAGCTGCAGCCGCGGATCTCTGTGGGAGAAAGCAAGCTGCAGCCATGGAGCTCTGTGGGCGAAAGCAAGCTGCAGCCGTGGAGCTGTGTGGGCAAAAGCAAGCTGCAGCCATGGAGCTGTGTGGGTGAAAGCAAGCTACAGCCATGGAGTTCTGTGGGTAATAGCAAGCTGCAGCCATGGAGCTCTGTGGGTGAAAGCAAGCTGCAACCGTGGAGCTGTGTGGGTGAAAGCAAGCTGCAGCCATGGAGCTCTGTGGATGATGGCAAGCTGCAGCCAACTGCAGCCTCTCTCATGAGTTCTTTCTCTACAGTTTTTTCTTGGGAGTATTTCTACCAGACTCGGCCGACAAATATGGCAGTAGGGAAATGCCTGATGCACAAACCCACAATTCTAGTGTGACCCAGTTTTTTGGCCCATGCGGGCCAGTTTGATGAGTTACTTCTCGGGGAAGCTTGTCGTTTTGACCATTGTTACCGACTTAATATTCTTAAAAATGCACGTTATTCTACACATTTTATCAAAAAACTCCCCTTCGGTACTACACAGTCGGTCACAAAAGGAACACATTTCCATTTGCAACTGTGGGCCACTTTTTCATTGGTGTAGCCACCAATTGTATGCCCCAGAACTTCTCTGATTTCAACTTCTTGTTTTTTTAAGAGCATTTGCATGTTTTAGGGAGTGGGAAAAGCTGGCACGCCGCTCCTCAGCAGTACTTTGCCTACCTGCTCTCACTGGTACAGAGTAGCCCGATGCCACATCATTTTAGAGCTAGTATTAACCACGCACACATTAATAATGGCCGGAGAGGTGCCCT